>NC_044326.1:108071073-108380254 GCF_007399415.2 Gopherus evgoodei
GGTAGGTGACAGTTAGGGGTGTATGGTCAGAGGGCTTTTTTTCCCTGCATTGAAGTAGGTCTCTCTCTAAGTACTTGGGGGGTCCTACTCCATGCTATGATCTATTTCACAAGTTGAATAGGCTTATTTTGGTGAAGGCATTTGGAGGTCAGGGTGGCTCTAGCTTTTTTGCCACCCCAAGTACGGCAGGCAGGTTGCTTTCAGTGGCTTGCCTATGGTAGGTCCCCGGTCCCGTGGATTCGGCGGCATGCCTGCGGGAGGTCTGCTGGTCCCGCGGCTTCGGTGTACCCGCTGCTGAATTGCCGCCAAATTCGTGGGACCAGCGGACGTTCCGCAGACAAGTTGCCGAACCCGTGGGACCAGCAGACCTCCCTCAGGCGTGCCACAGAAGACTGCCTGACTGGCGCCCTTGCCGGGACCGGCAGGCTGTCCCCCACGGCTTGCCGCCTCAGACACACGCTTGAAGCGCTGGTGCCTGGAGCTACTGCTGGTGAAGGTGCATTAATGTGTATATTCTGGACTTTCTCCTTGGCGCTTATTCTGTGATATCTAAGGTGCCACAAGGACTCATTGTTTTTGCTGATACAGACTAACACGGCTACCACTTTCAAACCTATCACCATGCAAGATTTCTTGGTGTGTTTGAGGTGGCTGCTAGACCTGTGAAGGTAAATGTGGTGATCTGTGGTTTTCTTGTATATAGTTATCTGTAGGGTTGCACTGTTGAAGCTAATCATGGTGTCCAGGAAGTTCATGCTGGTGTGGGATGTTCTAGAGTTTGATTGATGGGTGATGGTGGTGGCTGAAGTTGTGGTGGAAATCTGTGAGGGAGTTTAGGTCGTTCATCCAGAAGATGAAAATATTATAGATGTATCTCAAGTGTATCATTGGTTCTGTGGTGCATTTGTCCAGAGATTCTTCCTCAAGGCAGCCCATGAAGACACATCAACTCAAAGTGGCACCAGCCCTTGCCATAACAAATGATGCAAACCCTGCAGACATATCTCCACTGCTACAACGATCAACATGCCTCATAACACACCTTTCAGGATTTTTGGATTCTACACATCTTATCAGAACATGTGATGCACCTCACACAGTGCACTCAGTGTCCCAATATGTAGATGAAACCAGATTGCCACTATACTCTCAAATGAACTTGCACAACAAAATGGTGAAAGAAAATAAATACCACATCACCCATGGGTGAATACTTTTCAGAAAAGATCACTATATCCGACCTCTCATTCCTCATTCTCAAAGGAAGTCTGCACATCTTCAGAAAACGAGCCTGTGAACTTACATTCGTAATTCTGTTAGACACTGCAAATCATGGACTTAAAAAAGACACTGGATTTATGGCTCATTACAACAATCTGCAATCCACCAACACTCTTTTGTCCTATGACTGTAGAGGTGTTAACTGCCCACTTCAGTTTAAATCAGTGGTTCTCAAACTTTTGTGTTGGTGACCTCTTTCACATAGCAAACCTCTGAGTGCAACCCCCCCTAATAAATTAAAAATACTTTATATATTTAACACCATTATAAATTCTGGAAGCAGAGCGGGGGCTGACAGCTCACGACCCCCCATGTAATAACCTCATGACCCCGAGGGGGCCCAACCCCCATTTTGAGAACCCCTGCTTTAAATGGTCTCCTGCAACATGTTAACTCCTTATCTGTTCCACCCTTGCATGTAGCTGAGCCTGTGACACTCAGGGTTTGTCTACACTGCGACAGTACTTAAAAAAGCTCCCCTACCCATCCCAAAAGACCAAAGTTTTGCTGATGCAAACGGCAGTGTGAACGCGGCTTTGTCAGCAGGAGCGCTCTCCTGCCAACAAAGCTAACACCGCTTGCGGGGCTGGAAGTATTTTGTCGGCAAAAGTGTTGACAAAAATCATTTACACACACTGACTTTTAGCGACAAGGCAATGTTGACACAACCTTGTCGCTAAAAGCTGCATAGTGTAGACAAGCCCCCAGGCTTATTTCAGTATAACTACGTTGTTCAGGGGTTTGAACAATCCAAACTCCCTTAAGGACATAGTTATACCAACCTAATGCCAGCCGTAAACAGAGTGGGAGAGCCTCTCCAGTCAACATAGCTACTGTTTCTCCGGGAGGTGGATTAACTATGCCAACTGGAGAAGCGGTCTCATCCTAGTAGTGTCTTTACTAAAGCACTGTATGTGAAGACAAGCCCTGGTATGTTCACTGGACCTGAAGAAGAGCTCTGTGGAAGCTCAAAAGTTTGTCTGTTTCACCAACAGAAGTTGATCCAATAAAAGATGTTACCTCACCCACCTTGTCTCTCCAATATCCTGGTACCAGCACGGCTACAACACTGCAAACATTACTGCCAAGGGCTAATCCCTTAAACATCTATTTCTTCATTTCCTAGCTGGCAGTACAGCTGTTTAACATAGACTGAATATATGGTTTACTACTTACTGGTTTAGTTTGTACCAACAGACAAACATCTTTAAAGCTGTCTTTTATGACATAACTTAAAGGAAAAACAGCCCCTCTGCCTTTGATATCCTACTGTTTCCTGAAACATGAATCACAGCATATTGATAGGAAAGTCTAACCACCAAGCCTGCAAAAAGAGAAAAACTGGCTTGAGTCTCATTTCCATCTGATTTGGCTTTGGTGCATGTGAGACTACTGAAGTCTCACTGATTAATTTATGAATTTCTTATCACAGTTAGGTTACACTTAAGCAGACTGTAATAGACCCATTAACTTCAGTAACACAGGGTACCAACCAGGAAATACATGAAATACATTAGAGATATGTTCAAAGAGTGTATTTCTTTGATTATTTTAATATTTAATGTACAGCAGTCACCACAATGACAAATAACTGTGGACTTAACATATAAGGGAGAAATAACTCGGAAAGCTCACTTGTAATAAACAGAAAATGCTGCCTTGATACTTTACTCCTAGCAATTAGTTTCAAAGGGAGAGAAACTTTTTTTTTTAAAAGGTAGACCATGTTTTTGAGGCAGGTTAGTTTCTGGAAAGAAGGCATGAAATGTATAAAAACAAACAGTCCCCATGCCCCTAAAATAATATTATGAATTAATGAAATTTCATTGTTAAGGAATGGCAGACACTGAACTGCTTTGAAACCACTTTATGCTCTGACTTTCTGTCTGGTTGTATGGGGCACCTATGAGATCAATGACAAGAAGCTTCTTTGTAAACAGAATCTGCAGCTTCATACAATGATGTGCTAATGGCTGCTTCCTGAGCGCATAGGTAGCAAACGCAGTGTATTTTTATGGCCCTTGACCATATATCAGAGAGGGTCATCAGCTGGCAAAGTTTAAAGGACAAAAGTGAAATTCAGCATACAACAAATTAGTGACTGGTAATGGGAGTAGGTCAAAAAGAAAGGGGTACTGAAATGGAATGGGATATAATAGTGTTGATTTGTGTTTTTCAGTTTTTGAATATTTTCTCCGTAATTGCCCAGTTTCCAGTTTGCAACAGGAACCATTAACACCAAGCTGCTAAAATTAATTGGGCTTGCTGCAGAGTTTTGGGCAGCCCCTCTTACTGAAGGATGGGGTGGAGCAGTAGTGAGTGTGAGTGGAAAGCAGAACTGTATACAGACTCTGGGAGCAAGCAGCTGTGGGTGGAGTCGGGAATGTGGACCAGGAAGTTGAGTTTGGCATAAAGGCAGCTCTTGGCATGTTCAACTTCCAGGCTTTTATCTTGAGGACATGAGGAGTGACAGCCTGTGTGATTCAGGGCTCAAGATCTGGATGACAGTTCTAATTGCACAGGCAGCAGAACTGGGGCTCAGGGTGACTATGTATCCCTGAGAACAGGGTGCCTCTGTTTTTAGGGCCTGTCCTAGGTAGGTTTTTTTAAAAACAAAAAAGTTGTTGGCATTGCTTTTTTGTAAACTGGGTGCCTGCAGGATGCACCTGCAGGCCAGCTTAGTCAGTGAAATTGAGCACATACGTACCACAAGAACCAATCCCTCACTAGGCATATCGCATATTGCCCTCTTGCCCTGCCCTGCCCTATTTGGCCCCACAAGTCCTCCCAGCCAACATAAGCTTGCCGGCCCCATCATTTGCCAGAACTGTCCTGTGCACATTTCTCGGACATCTTACCACAACCATTGCCTACGCTGCCCTTTTCCAGGGGATAGCTGTCCTTGTTTTCTTACTGTGAGGATCTGTTCATTGTACTCAGGGCAAGCCCACTGCAAACAGATAGAACTCCTCCTTGTGACAAACAGAATACCAGAGATGCAGGCAGGAAAACATAAGGACATTTGATTACTGAAAATAACAGGGTTTTTGCAGGAGAATATCTGCAGCTGCTTCTCTAAATGGCAGATTCCAAAGCCAGTACAGTCGCTGTGTAATTGCAGAATTCAAGTCCCTGCATAAAAGTAATGTGGTGGCCCTTTGGACAGAACCATCTTTTCTCAATAAAATGTCTCGCTCATTGTCATTTGAAACCAGGAAATCAATTGACCTAGATCATTGTAAGGATTTTCAGTTTCTGAACACAGTTTTTGTCCTAGGAAGGACCAAAAAGAGGGATAAAATCTCTAATACAATTTTAGAAATATTTATGTACTTCTGAGACTTGCAGAAGGGAAGCTGATTCTGTCTTAAGAATTTAAATCCATTTGATAAGAGGCATGATTCTGTCTTTGGAAGAAAGAGATTTTCAGATCTATACTTTGGTCATCTTTGCATTGTTTTTTCCTAAGCATTTCATGTAGGGAACCCTTTTCTCTGTAAATATGGCCTTTTGACATTGTGTCCTGAGAGCTGTGGTTCCTTCCTAATTCCCACTTTCTCTTTAGTGTATGTTTGTGGAGTAGGGGTGAGGGTGGGGGAAGGACTGCTATGAAAAAGCCTTCATTTTAAACTGGTGGACTTTTTACAGGAAATCAGATGTTTGTATCCAGTATTTTAGACACACTTACATTGTACATACAGTTTCTTAGTGGTAATCTAATCTAATTTTGATGTGTTATTTATACGATACCTATCATTGTGGTATCTGAGCCTATCCAGTAGAAAGCATTTTAATCACATATTGCAATGTAGCCACATACACACTTTAAAAATAAATCCATGTTATGTACTGTGATGCATCCCGCAGCACCCCGGGCTGTGAGTCACCTTGTTGAGGGAGTCTTGCCTGTGCAGGCTTGGTGATAGCTTCCTAACACAGCCAGCCTGTCAGTCACTTAAGCACTCTCCTCTGGACTATAACAGCCCTGCCTTTGCCCTGCACATTTACAGTAAACGCACCCCAGCCCCGGAATCCATCCAATGCATGATCACTAGATATCCACAGAAATCCCAGATCCTCTTCCCAAAGGAAAAGTGTACCCCAGTTTACCAGTGTTATCTTAGCGATCCCAGAACTTGAGTTCAATGGTGGTAAAAGAAAAGGAAATTTACTTAAGAAAGAGAAGAGATACAAACAGAATCAGGTGTGAGTGATGGAAACAAAATGTTTCATGTGAAACAAAATGCTGAGATATGAACTGGGGCATACACTTACTAACAGTTACTTTTCCTATCCAATTAGGGAGGTTCTGACCCCAAAGTTCAGTCTCTTGCAGCAGATGGTGGCCACAAGGAATCAGGGCTGTATCTTTCATGAAGCATCCCTGCTCATCCAGGTGCCTCCTCAATGAACGAGTGCAGAGTCTTTCTCCATCCTATGACATCCTGAATTGGTCTTTTGTCTTTATTTGGAGACAGGGCTATCCCCTTGCTGTCCTGTCATTCCTTTTCACTTCCCGGGGGTTTTGATGTTTATAGTTTATTTTTGATGGTTTTCTTTGTGGGTTGTTGCAACAATGAACAATTGAGCAATTAGCTAATTGGCTAACTAGGGAGAAGTGACAACTCTCTCCCACTTGAATGGGCCATTACAGAGACTTATGATTCTCTGGTGATTCATTTTCACTCCAAGACCAGAAGGGCATAACTGTCAATATATTTATATTATTCCTTAAATATTATCTGTACACACATCAGTGATTATGAGAATTGATAAGTTACAAGCTTTCAGTGGAGACCTCACATGCTAATCTTTAGGGATAAATACCATGAAAAGGGTGAATTAGGTGTAGTAAGTTGGTCAGTTCTATGATAGGAGTTGCTTATAAAGAATAGTGAACCCTTTGCCAGTTGGCAACAATTTGCCACTATGTCACGTTTACCAATCCACACTTTAAAGATAAAAGCCAACATTTTCAGAAGTTTGTGTCTAAAGTCAGACACCAAAGGATCCATAAGCTAATTTTTAGTGGTGCTGAGCACCCTCAACTTCCACTGAAGCCAGAGAGAGCTGCAGATGCTCAGCATTGCTGAAAATTAGGCTGCTTGTCTTGAAGTCCTTAAATATGGATTCAGATGCTAACATTGGGTTCCCAGATTTGAAAATGTTGTCCAAAATGCATAATTTCTTTATATAATTGTCTTGTTAATGAAGTATATGAAACAGCAAACCACATTAAAATCTACTTACTTTGTCTCTTACTCCTCTGTGTCTTTAAATTACATCAGAAATGAACTGAGGCAGAATCCTTCCTTCCCGTTCCAATTTTACTTTTTCATTTAGCTGGGTATAACAGGAACAAGCAGCAACATTTCCCACAATTTCCCAATCCCACAAGGTCCAATGCTCCAGTTCTTCTTCAATGCATTGTAGTGCCTAGTGCAGGAAGGATAAAAATGTCTCTCAAACGAAGCACTTTTGAGCTGGGGATATTTCATTGCTTTCAGATGTGCTTGGAATCCCCTTTTATGCTCCTCGAGGTATCTTAGAGCATATTTGTATAAAGACAGGGTTGTTTTTCATGTTTAATTGCATAGTGGTTAGTTTATTTATTTATTTTCCCCCACAGACTCTACCAACTCCAATGTCTTATCTACTTGCAAGAACTTCTAGAACTAGTTAAACATGTCAAATTCTGAACAATTGAGAGGAATAAAAGACACTTTTACTGTGAAATATTTTCACATTTTTTGACCATCTCTACCTAGAATACAAATATTTTTCCCTTCACAGTTTTCTACTTAATTTGACTTGCAAATTATGAGATGACTGACATTTATTTATAATGTCTTTATATTTATACAAAGAATAAAAAGAGTTGCCTGGTTAATGCTCTAGATGTCCTTACCACAAACTACAAAAACACCTGCAAAACACCAGATTTCCTTTCCTCGCCCAAAAATCTGACTGATCTTTATAATTGAAGATTCTTTGAGCTGTGCAGTATCTGGACCAGAATTTTGACAAGGCAGAATCCATCCTACTTGCTTCATTATGTTTAAGAAGGACCATGTAGCAGGAACTCCAGATTATTATTAGAAGCAGCCTCAAATATACTGTCAAGGGAAGATAAATTGTTTTGCAATTGATTATCCTTTGAATGGAGAGGATTGCAGATGCTATTTGTTCCCTCTCTGTATCAGTGATGAAAAGGTGACTCTCATGACAAAGTGAAGTTGATTGGTTGCTTAAAGTAAATTTTCAAGAAGAGACTATGGACACTTTGTATCCAATAAAGAGCAAAATATGTGTAGTTCATTAAATACTATTGGGGCACTACTGCTATGGGAAGTTGGTTTTCCAGCTAGCTTCTTTCACAAGTTTGTGCATAGTTCATGCTGTTTTTCTCTTCAGTGTAGCCAGTTGTTGGGTACAGTTAGAAAAGGGATAGATTCTGATCTCAGCTGTGTGTGCAATTTGATTGTTACTTGAGACTAGTGTAATTGAGATCAAAATCTATCCTGGAGGGTCAGCAGTGAAAGTGCAGTGTGTGGTTTGTGTGTGTGGTTTGTTGGTTTGTTTAGGGATTTTTTGGTTGGTTAATTGATCATTTTACAGTCTACTTGCTCGTGGCAGGCAGGAGGCTTTCCCAGCTGAGAGCCATCAATTTCTGCAGAATCAAAGTTTTCATTTTACATATATTTAACCCTTAGGGACATGAAGATAAGTTTCCAAACATGAACGAAGTATAGCTGATGCACTACCCTCTTCCTAAGTCTACAGGTAGAAAACTGCAGTGCCTTCTGTATTTGCCACTGCATGCATCCGATGAAATGGGCTGTAGCCAAGGAAAGCTTATTTTCAAATAAATTTGTTAGTCTCTAAGGTGCCACAAGTACTCCTGCTATTTTTGCGGATGCAGACTAACACGGCTGCTACTCTGAAACCAGTGCCACAGTTGCTGCTCACTCTTTACCATATTGTATCAGAGTAATGACCAGTTTTTGCTGCTGCTCTTCAGATCTCTGTAGGCAGCAGTGAAAGTAGCAAGCATCAGGTCACTTTCACTTCATTGCAGCATAGGGAAGCTATAACCAACTGCAGAGGTAGACAGTGGAATTGATCAGTGGTAAGAAGGACCCCAAAAAATGGAAAATTAAGGGAGGGTTGGAGTAGCAGAAACTAGTATATTATAATAATCATTAATAAAACACCACGACCACATATGCACCCCATTTGCAACAAGTAGAAAGCTTGGGGATGGGTACAATAGCTGAGAGACATCCCCAATTCCCATTGCAGGTTCTGGGGTGGGAGGAAACCAGTGAGAGAGAGACTACTCCTATCCTCAAGCAGCATGGAGAAATTTAAGTGTAAAGCTTCAAATTTATCAGGCACCTTCTAGAGGGAGCCCTCTATAAAATATGAAGCCCATGAGTGGAATCTAGAACAGGACCCGGGTAACAGTTTCAGCAGCCTCCTCTTTTCCCAACTGTGCAGAAACGGGGGTGGAGGCAGGCTTTTGACTTAGGTGTTGCCTCCAGTCAGTGGGACTCCCAGTTTTTGTATCTCTGTCTAGTAGATTTAGTCCTCCCACGCTAAGGCCTTGGCTACACTCACACTTTACAGCGCTGCAACTGGGGTGTGAAAAAACACCCCCCTGAGCGCTGCAAGATACAGCGCTGTAAAGCGTCAGTATAATCAGGGCAGCAGCTCTGGGAGCGCGGCTCCCAGCGCTGCACGCTACACCCGTAAGGGATGTGGTTTACATGCAGTGCTGGGAGAGCTCTCTCCCAGTGCTGCCGCTCTGACTACACTCACACTTCAAAGCGCTGCCGCGGCAGCGCTTTGAAATTCCAAATGTAGCCATACCCTTTAAGTGTTTGCTGAAGTTTCCAAGCTCTGTGTCAGTATCTGGATGAGCTGAGAGTAGGGGCCTGCAGGTAGGTGAGAGAGAGACAGAGAGGAGATACATCAAAAAAACAGAACCACAGTATAGAGAGAAATTTGCAGGGAGGTGGGAAAAGAAAGAGAAAATGGATAGGAGGAGGTAGAAAACACAATGTTAGGATGTAGTAAGAACAGCAGATCAAATATTACTCTGTGAATGTATCTTTTGACAAATTTCCACTGGTCACTGAACCGTTTATCTAACAAATACATTTTTTGTGGTTGTGAACGAGCCAGCTGCCTCCAAGCACCTCCTCCCACCCACAGCCTGACATCATTCTTCAGGCACTTCGGTTTCCTTCTTCAGCTCAGGGCTCCTTAAACCATCCTTAAATCAAACTATCAGATGAGCTCTTCCCTGCTTCATCAACACCTCACCTTGGGTGTTAGTTCATCAACATCAAACCATTCCCAAAATAGAAGTTTTCAGAATCCCCCTCAAGTCCATACTTCAAGTCTTTCCTACTGGTGGGCTCCCAAGCCTTCCCTAACTGAAGTCTTTTCCTCAAAAACTCAGGGTTCCCTGTGATGCCTGCTTTCCCTAAAAGTATCTCACTCTCTCTTACTCTTCCTGAGCATACTCCCCTCCAACTTTCTGCTGCTTCTCATAGGGGAATCAGCTCCTCCATCCCCAGCTGGCTCTACTAATACAACCCCATACCCCATCCCAGGTGTTGTAGGCAGGGCTAATTGGACAGACCTGGCTAGGTCTAGGCCTCTGCCTCTTAAAGAGACAGGTCACCTCACTACACACCTTTCCTGCCTTGAAACCTTGCTTGGCCCCGAGGCAAGTTCTACACTGTTTATTTCTTCTGTTGTCCCTTGCTAGTCTGTTTTTCCAGCATGGGGGGAGGGCAGAGCAAAGCAGCTGTACCACACTGCACCTCAGGATTCAGGTCAGGGCCGTTCGATTACTCAGTGTAGAGAACTACACAGTTCTTAATATTACTTATTTTGAGTAACTATCTCTGATTGCTGATTGAGTTGGCATGGAAACTGAATTACCACTCATTTTTTTAAAAGGATAGTCCATTCAGACTGAGGTTAGTCATCAGTTGGCAAAGTGAAAAGACTTGTATTGCAGCTGTTAACACTTATACCTGGCCTCTGAATAAACAGAATACTTGAGATGCTAGCACTGGTATTCTCAATCACTTCTGTGAGAATAAGTGTTCCTCCACAGAAAACAACACTGCGTGTTTTGGGGGAAAAGTGTTATTTCATAGTCTGACATATACAATAGGACTCTCGTTTCCAGAAGCTTCCTTATGCATCAGTTGAATGCAAATAGTAACAGTTTGTGTAATCAACACAAACAGTGCTTATGCTATTATATTTGATGTCCTTATTTAAAAGGCTTTTAGCCTGGCCCTTGTTTTTAACTGGGGCTTTGTGTGTGCATAACCAAGATGGAACCCTCTGGTATATGCAGAAGAATCTACAGCTAAGCAGAAAATGGCATGTGCAATTACTTTTTCTCTCCTCTTCCCCCACCCCCTTTCTGTGAATGAAAACATTCAAGAGGAGTTCACTTTTATCATTTTCTTTTTCTAAGAAGTAAAATGAAAGCAGAGATACTGCTGCTGTTTTTTCAAACCAGCTAAACTGAGGGAATACTGCTGTTAAAAAAGTTGTTCCGTGACATTTTATAAATGTGGCATCTCATTCTCAGACACAGAATGGGAAGTGTATACTTAAATTAAGAAAAGCTTGATTTTATCCAAAACCTTTGACTCTAGGCTTCTCTAAATCCTTAGCACACAGACACAACTGCCTTCCTTGTTGAAATAGGAGCCCTTTACCTTAGGGTAACTACTTGTGCTCTAAGCATGTTAGCTATCAGATCGACGAGGGCACTGATTTTTCTCTTCTTCATGTTAACCAAGCAGATAATCTAAGTGACGCCTTGAAGAAGCTGAAGATAACAGCCATTGAGAGCACAGCAGATAGCTTGGAAGGATGCTTGGATTGCCTGCTTCAAGCCCTGGCTCAAAACAGTAAGTTTTATTGTCTCTTCAAATTTTGCGCCATATGATCAGATTAGTAAATGAAGGAGGTAGTGCTGTAATGTGAAGCAATGCAAGTAACACAATCCATAGAATTGCTGGATTAGCTGTTCTATTAAAAAGGAAGTCTCGTATAACTTGTTTGTGAATCAGAAAGTGACAGATAAAAAAAAGATAGTGAAAGCCATGGACGTTCACAACAGGCATAGTACAGAGCTAGTCCCTGGCAAATGGAGTAAGTTACTTTTCCAATTGTAGTCTACATTCAGAAAGCAAAGGGCAAGGTATTTCTCTTTCAGATCAAAAACTTGTGCACTATTGTGCTTGGGTAGCATGAGCATGGCATTCAGCACTTTCACTTACTCTGCGTAAAGGTGGCACAGGTTGCCAATCCAACCATATAGCACATTATTTTCCGAACATGTCTGATCACACATTAATCTCCATGATGTTTCCATTAGAAGGGAAAGATTGGATTTCTAAGTACAGTACAATCTTAAGCACGTTGTATGATGACAGAACTAACATTGTCAAGAAGAAAATGAGATGGCTTTTGTTCCCTAAAATCTACAGGGCCCTGTTCCACAAACAGAAAAATTATAGGGAAAATGGAGACAGCAGTCTATAGAACTTGTCCATCTCTAACTTTCTGATTGTGGGATGCAGGCAGAAGATGTGAAAGAAAGATCCATGTAGGTTTCAACTTCACATACTTTGTTAGGGCCAATATAAATAATCTGCTTACATGTATTAGGTAAAATGAAGTTTCTGATTAGAATTTTTCTTTTTTTCATTTTTAAAAAAAATAAACCTTGGCTATACCTGCTCTCTGTAACATATCAATACTCTCCTCAAAAGCCCATATTAATCAGCTGATCTGATTTCTCTTCCAAGATGCCATTCTACAAGTCATAATTTCATGGCTGTGTAAGTGTAAGATATTTTGTGAAATTTTAACATTGTTAGAGATGCTTTACAGATTATATAACAGTGTCTGCAGGTCAGGAAGTAATGTTGGTGCATTTTTCTCATCCTGAATAGTTCACAGGGAGACTTTAGCCAGGAAAGTGTCACGCTTGGGGGTTTTGTTGTTGTTGTTTGTTTTTGATCAAACTCCTCTTCAAGGAAGAGAGTTCATGCTTTTCTAGAGTCCTTTGTAAGGTATCTGCGACATTTACCACCATTGAACACCTTCATGTTTAAAGAATATGGGATAGGAAGAGGTGTTTGTGATGTGAAAACATCCAAGGGCTTGGAGTGAAATGAATTGTGTACCATTACCTGTGAGGGTCCATAAATAAATCCCAGTACCCAGCTGGTACGTGCAAAATGGTTCAGGTTGTAGCTAAGGTAGAATTTTATGGGTCATTGCAACATGGGGACTGTGTCTGTTAGCTCCTCCTTATACCACTGAACTCAATTCGGTGTTGGTCGAGTCCTTGTTATGACCCAGCCCCTGCCCCCTTCAGGGTAATGGAGAGTTGGAAGCCCCATAGTGGTAGTGGAAGCTAGACAACCCTAGGTCTCCTGGGTTTCGAGCCTTCTTCTCCAAAGCACTTGGCTGGAATGGGTGGGGGAACCCAGCCCCATCCTCTCCATCGGGTTGTTTGGAACCTCCAGAACCAATCCTTCTTAGTCCTCTTTTTCCTCTTTCTGTTGTGTCATTCTAGTTTTTCTTACCTGATGCTGATTGTGGTATCTCTTTTTCTCTGTCTTCTTCAGTGTCTGCTTTCCTTCAATATATTTTTTTCTGTCCTCCCACCTCCTTCTTATTTCTTTCCTGTATATTCTTTAATTTCCTCAGATCTTCTTCTTAACTTGTCGCCTGTGTATTCCCCTCGCTTCACCCTATCCCCATCTCTTATACTCAGTTAGAGCTTGTCTACATTTAACATGCTGAAGTGGCACAGCTGCACCAATGTTGCTGAGCTGCTGTAGCATTTCAATGAAGACGCTACCTATGCCAACGGGAGAACTTCTCCTGTCAGCATAGGTAATCCACCTCCCCAAGAGGTGGTAGCTATGTCCCATTGACATAGCGTTGTATACACCAGGAGTTAGGTTGGCATAACTGCATCGCTCAAGTATGGATTTTCCACACCCCTGAGCAACATAGTTATACCAAGATAGGTTGCTAGTGTAGCCCAAGCCTCACACACAGTGGCACTGCTCACCAACACATACACACACGGCCCACCCCTTCTCACCTAGCTGTTCTAGAAGGAAGAGGAGAGTTAATCCCCTGTGGCCATGCAGTAGTTCTTCTCTCTGCTGAAACAGCTAACTAGGTTGCTAGCAAATTAGTGCCAGTTATGGATATTTTCCCAGGGGAACCAACAAACACCCAACAGCCTTCAGATAATACCTTTCAATCCTGGGCTGGATTTGAACCAGCCACTTGGAGAAGAAAGTCACTGTAGCTCATTTATAATTCCTCAAGCCATCCAACTCTCTGAGTATATGTTGAATATTTTTGAAAGAAAAATCGCTGGATAGATTTTAAGATTACATCATTAAAAGGCAGAATAATTTTTTTCCTTTTCAAAAAAACTAATATCACCCTTAATGAAATATGAAGAGTAAAACAACCCATCCTGGTATCTTGGTATATTACTGAGAAACACTACGAAATTCTAGGGATTCTTCAAATTAGCAAAACCTTACTTCAGAGCATACATGAGGTGACAAGCTGCCCATCCTAATAAAGGAAAAGGTTACAGTTTAGGGTAATTACTCTATTTTTGTGTGATTAATTTTCTAACTTGACAGTACCCCAAAGGAACTGATAAGTTCCATTAACTTGGAAATGGAGAATTATGCGTTTGTGACACAAAGACTAATGCTTCCAACCACGAAGTGGTTTATGTGCCACTCTGTTTATAGCTATACCTGTGATGTGTGGAGAAAAGTATCTTTGCCAGTGGCTGAGTATCAAAAGCATGCAAGAGATTTTTGCCTAGTCCAAAATGATGTTATTGTATAGAAATGATGTCATTGGAGGCCTTAAAGATAGTTTACATAACACTAATCCATTTTAGGTTTGAAGAAAGCAAAACCAAAATAACATAAGGGTTTGAATGTAAAATCAAACAGCAGTTTAGCAACAATGGATAAAACTTTCAAAAAAGACAGTCTCTTTGAAAGACAATTGGACTTAGGTTCCTAAGTACCTAAATCAGTTTTGAAAATGTGGCATAGGCGCCTAAGACTGTTGAAAAATTGACCAAATGTCAATACAAACAATTTCTGTTTTGCTTTAAACTGTGAGAAGCAACATACTTTTTTTTTTTTAAAAATCCTCTTAAATTATTTGTTGGGTTGCACCTGTTAATAAGTTTGGTCTAACAGATTGCTGTAAGGGATCAAGCTTCCTAACTTTGCAGCCAGTGGTCAGTTATTAATGATTTAGTAATATATTATGAGCATCCTTCTCCCTGTGCCTTCTAAATTTCCTCTCCCTATTAAACATCCTTCCAGGTCATCATGGTATATAGATTCTTTGTGTGGAATGTGTGTCAAAGAGATGAGCGTGCCAGTGGTGATTAATGTATTCACAGGCTAAGTAATTGCTGCATAAAGAGTTTTTAAAACTGACTATTGCGGAGAAGAAGAAAGCTCTTCCAGGTGGTGGACAGTCTGGTGAACCCAGGCTGCTGCCACCTAGAAAGAGGTTTGAAAATGGGAATGTGTTTTCATTGTAAAAATGTACAGTGCCTAACAGCAGGCCCCTGATCCCAGACTGTGGCCTCTAGGTACTACTACAATACACAATAATTTCTTTGTAGAGGAATTTTCTTTCTTCAAGAATAAGACTGATTGGATTTGTACTGGATTGGATGCTAATGTGGGGCCAGATCTATGTCCAAAAGAGTCAAATCCCATGGGCCTGATTCTCCATTACCTGGAGTTTTGTGTAGTCATTTATACCAGTGCAAAATGGATGTAAAATGCTGCCATTCTCATTTAGTAGCGCTTTACCCATTTTACAACTGCCCTTGCTCGGCGAGTCTGCCTCATCTCCCTGCCAGCTCACTCTTCTGTCTCCTTATAATGCCGTCAGTACCTAAAAAATCTTCATGAGGAAGTCTCACTCTTCCCTCACCTCTAGGAATCTTCCAGGGAACAGCAGAAGGGAGAGCTGCTAGTAGAGACAGAAGAGAAGTGCCAAAAATATTGTTAAAATCTGAACATGCAAAAAGTACAAAGTTAAACAGAGGGACAAGGTGGATGAGGCAATATCTTTTATTGGACTAACTTCTGTTCGTAAGCGAGAAGAGTTTCTGTGTAAGCTCAAAAGTTTGTTTCTCTCAGCAACAGAAGTTGGTCCAATAAAAGATATTACCTCACCCACCTTGTCTCTTGAATATCCTGGGGCTGACACGGCTACAACAATACTGCATACAATAATAGCAGACCCAGTAAGAGTACCCGTGCATTGTTGTGCTCTGTGCTTTAGGGATTTGACAGTTACGTGCGTGTGTCCCACAGACAGACACACGAACACAATCTCAATTGTCCTGCTAGTGGGGTAGGGAAGAAAGAGAGATTGAAGCAAGTAAGGTATGTCTTAAAAACCATTAAAGGTAAATTAAAATAAAGCTCCAGAATAAAACTGTGGAAAGGAACCAAAGGAGTACTGTATGTCTTAAGCTAAAACAAGTAGGCAGTGTCTCTTTAAATACTAAAACTCAGACATCAAGCAAAACTAAGGATGGAATAATAGCAAATTTTGTGTACCGTTAACATAAGTAATAAGTTTCATTGTTTCATTAGTGCGTCTCTCACAGGCATAGCAGAAGGAACATTTTACCTTAATAGACAATAACCGGAATGCATTAGTGTCCTCACATAAGGTCACTGATAAAACAAGAGACCATGGCCTAGTAGGATGAGAGGAGAGGAAAGTTCCATACTCCTCACAGAGCAGAACTGAGGCAAGTTTAAGTCAAACATCTCATCTGAGATCTAAAAATGTGATCCTCTGTTTTGTGAAGGAAAGGTGTTGATACTACATCTTCATTTCAGGTTATTTTTCTTTTTATCTAGATATTTACTTGTGCTTTAAAATCATGATACCAGGTCCTTGCCTGAAGCAGGAGGTGTAGTTGGAGAACTAGTGTGCTGTACTGCAACAATACACTATGCTTAAATAGTTCTCAGATTTGTCACGTTTGGAAGCCATAGACTTGAGACTATATCCTGGTTAAAATCTATTTGAAAGGATTCAACCTTTCCAGACCATATCATATTTTTTTTAAGTTTAGAGGAAATTTTACAGTACTGCTCCACAGTCTGCTCATGCTCTACAGACTGTCCTCAGAGTACATGGAATAAGGCCATAATGACAATTTTACAGCTAGTCTGTTCTTTTGAAGGTGGAAATAAATAATGTCTAGGTAGGTAGTTCAGAATATGGCTTATATAGGGAAAGTCCTGTCTCATTTCCATCTAGCAAGGTCAGATGTTTAAACAAAAATATCAGTGTTCGTGCCAAAGGAGTCCCTGAATGTAAAAGGTTAGATTTGTTCCTCAATTTAGTAGTTGTATTATACACAGGAGCCTATAACAGGCTTATATAAATGAAAAGGAAACTGCTATTATAGTTCATTATACTATATGGCATAGAAAGGGTCATTTTAACAGAAAGGTGCCGAGTAACTTTATTTTTAAAATGACTAAAAATATTTAGTTTTGAGAAACAGAAAATGGGAGGGCAACTCTTATGAATTGTTCCTTGTACTGCCAACTCAGAGGTGTGACTCCCATTAGTTTAGCCACAGAGGTTCTTCTACGTCCCTTAAGGGAAACTATGATTACAGCCAAGCAAAATAATCATAGTTATTAATACTGGCTATTTTATTATTAAAGAAAGGAAAAGAAAACATCAAACAAAACAATACAGCACAAATGATAAACTGGTTATGTCTATTACAATCTCTTCTGTATGCCTCTCTGTGGAGAGTTTTGAGCAGAGATTACACCTTTGAGAGTGGGCTGCTTCTGGGGACTTTTCTTTAGTAAGTGAAAACAAACATGTATTTAGGCTTGACAGAATTCAATTTTTATTTTTTTTTATAATTTTGATGGATGAGCTCAATGTGTATTTTTAAGTTTTTTATTTTTATCAATTTAAATTTTCACAGTTGCGAGAAATTATGGAGTGTCAGGCAATAGCGGGGAGTCAGACAACAATTATGTAAGGGCAATAGACATTGAAATTCAAAAAGTTTAAGCATTAGAACTTAAAAAACAAATTGTCAATTGCACATGTCAAAATATATAGTGTAAGTATCCTTAAATCAAGCTCTAATAAGTTCTCAAGTAGCATTTTTCTCTCTTTGCCTATCTGTAAATTTTGATTATTGTAGATAGAAATATTTTTTCGTTGGGTTGTGTGTGTACCATGAAATTGATATTTACCAACGTTTACGGATAAATCTAATCCTTATAAGCCTAAGTATATTGTTTCTGAAATTTGTGAGCCCAATTTAGTATCTCATAGATACTTAAGCTATTTATAATTGGGCAACAGAACTTGTTAAAGGGCAGATACTCCTGGTGGTTATTATTAGTAATCAAGCAGTTTATAACTGGGCAAAGTATGTAGTCTAACTAAATCCTATGAAATGGAAGAAAATATTGAAAGAGAAGAAGCCACTTAAGGAGCTTTCTTAAGTCAGGCCAATTACAAATATTAAGAATCTTAAATCCAGTCAAATCCCACTATTTTGCTGTTTACCAGTATTGAGCCCCATCTCCTTTTCAAGAATACATGGTCTAACCATTGGTGATTAACAGGAGAAACAGTCATCGGCTTAATAACAACAGGATTTCCATATCCCAGTAAAATCATTACTAGAGTTTAAATCGTTAGCAGTGGCGTAGTTAACTTCTCTCACCAATCCATGTTGAAGTCTTGGGGTGGTTTCCTTTGGCTGGTTTTTTCTGGAGTTCTCTCTGTTTTTCTTGTTTGTCTGTGGCAGCCTGCTTGAAAAGTTTGACAGGATAAGTTGATGAGTGCTTGTTGTTAAGAGTAGCAGAGGGTGTGAGAGTGGGAGGGATGCTCGCTTCTCAGTTTTTTTTTATATTCTTCTTTTTCCTATTTCCATGAAATTATTAGAAAACACACAGATTTCATGCTTGTTTAGATTCAGATTGGCTTATTACCTCCATGGGTTGTCCTTAGGAGCCTCTTCATCTTATGAACATGTAATTTGTTAATGTATATGTGCATTAGAGTTATAATTTTTTTTTGACAGATGTATTTCCTTTGTCTTTGTCATGGGAGATTTTCAAGAATATCTTTAAAGTTAGAGTTTTATCTCTTTATTTACTCAATTTCTGAGGAATTTCTTTAGTTTGATTAGAGTTCAACAGGAAATGAAATACTGTTTTAAAGAATCCAAACACTTATGTTCTTTATAGAAAGTTTTTTAGTTCTCAGAAACAATCTTTTTAAACTTAATGATTTCTTCAACAGTCCTTAGCTTAAATAGTTATAAAAGAAGTTGTTGATTCTTTAAAACAATTTTTAGAGAGATGATTCTTCTTGTCTTCCTGAGTTGAGAGAGGGAGTAACTTGAGTACTGTTAGTAATAATTAATTCCCCATTAATATAACTATTCTGAACTTAAATGGCTTCTTACATCAGTAATTATTTTAACAAGATCATTAGGCTCCATGCTGGTACATAAAGCATGTTACCATTTATACAGCAATGATATTAGGAAATTACATTAGACACTTTGTATTTAGTTAAAATATTTGGAAATGTGCCATTCTAAATGCTTTGGCATTTCAACATTTAAGAAATAAACAAAGGTTTAAAACATTTCCAGCTATCTATGTTTTTCCTAGATATATTTCTGAGTGAAACATTTAGAGTAATCATAAAATTAATTTCAACAAGAATATATCTAAAATTCTTTACTTATAAGTTTTTCTTGGTAGCATGAAAAAAGTTCACTTTGCATCAAGACATATTGCTCTAATAACACAACTCTACATTCTTGTCACAATCAAGTCTTTTCCTAAATCATGAATTTGTTTTGTGAATAAGGATGAAGTTTGTACCAAACTGATATTTTATATAAACGGAGGTGTTTTAGTTTAGGTGAGACTTTCTTATGGGTAATAAACATAGTTTTATGGATAAGGAGGACTATTTTCCTGACATTTGTTTGTCTCCCGGGTGACAATGCCAAATTCGTTTGGTTAGCCTGAATATTTAATATAATTAAATAAACAAAAAATATATGCAGGGGAAGGAAGTACTTTTCTCCAAGCACCATATGTATGAAAGTAATGATAAGTATATATCCTAAGTATCAGTAAAGACGCAGGCAAGATATAATGTTGTAACAAAAATGATAATAACTTTATTAATATCATTTTTGCATTAATATTAAGGTTTGTCTATCACAGCTGTTATAATAAAATGACCTGGACAAGTATGTAATAGAGGAAAACCATATCTATAGTGGCCTCTCCGTCTCAGGCTCAGAGGAAGGCCACTGTGCCTAACTACAATATCCTTTAACAATACATAATAAGTCAGTAATTCCATTGGAAGTTTCTAGTGACATCATATACCACAAGACTTGATACTTTTTAATTGGTTGTTCACATCATCATAACTCAGAGATGAAAGTATTACTTTATATACACTTTGGGGGTATACTTTTAAATAATAGATGCAACCCCATCCCCTGCCACCATGTGAATGTAAGGTCAGAGTTAACATTTTAAACAAAAGAAATACAAATTTGTCATTCCCACAGCAGCTGTAACTTGGCCAAATTGCATGTACGTATGATTATCTTACAGAATATGGTGCTCTCTTTAACTGCTTTCTGCATTTGTGCAATGTGATTGAGTTATGGGTTGCTGTGGAAACAAATTAATTTCCTTACTTTCTGGTGTTTAACTGTTTAGTGTCTGACAATTTCTATTTCATTTACTTTGCATGCAATGTTTAACCTTTAAGTGTGTTAAAACATATTACAATTGCTTTTCTTATATTACCCACAATGTGTCTTATATTTAATGGTTTGGCAAGTTGTGATGGATGTCAGAGCTCTTAACTTCTTTACTCAACCTGCAGCTTTTTCTTCTGTGCCTTTCAGTCCTTCTCTACTGGTCTTTTGATACTCACAGCCTGGCTGGAGTTGCTGTGTCTTTTGTATGGCCTTATGATTTATCCTGCCATTTGTTATACAAACTAACTAAAATATATACACCCACTTAAAATACCAGACAAAATACTAGCAAGCCAAATTTAGCCAAATATTTTTAATCGGTATTTGGCTAGGGGGATATTTATCTAACCAATCCCATCTGAGGCCCAGGAGTGAAAAGCCTCCACCGATGGTATCTTTAGGGAATGTATTATCCACCCTCTCCCTACCATTTATAAAATACATTCACACAGAAAGAGAACTTTGTCTGAAGGGGTGTTAATTCATTTTTATGGACTTGTGACTAATGCCAGTCACTCCTAGTCACTTGGCTTGGCTAGAGGCACAAAATAAAACTTAGAAGCTTAGATGCCCGGAGACTACAGGTTGAACCTCTCTAGTCCGGCACCCTCGGGACCTGACCGGTGCCAAACCAGAGAATTTGCCAAACCATGGAAGGTCAATGCAGAGTGCCAGAGGCTCTCCATAAGTGCGAGAAGTAGGGATGCTGGGGGTGCTGCAGCACCCCCAGGCTTTGCACCCAGCGTGGCCCTCACCCGGGGGCCCCACTGCCACCTGGGGTCCCAGCTGCCGGCCCCTCACCCGGGGTCCCAGCCACCAACCTCTTACCAGGGGTCCCAGCTGCCAGCGCCTGATCCTCCCCCTCCCTCCAGAGCTTAAATGCCACAAATCACCTGATTCGAAGTGCTCCAGAAGCGCTGAGAGGGAGGAGGAGGAGTTGGTAAGTGTGGGGCCACGGGTGCGTGAGAGGAGCAGGGGGAAGGGGGCAGAGGTGGCAGCTTGGCACCTGTGGATACTCCGCACCCACTAATTTTTCTCCGTGGGTGCTCCAGCCTATCCCGGACCATGGATGTTGCTGGATCAGGAAGTGCTGGATTAGAGAGGTTCAACCTGTACTAGTGGAAGGAGCAGAAGAGAAAACACTTATTAGAAATGATTTAAAATAACAGGCACATGCTACATGTCTTACTCAGGCTCAACTCTGTATTCAGTGGTACTTGTGCCACACCCTCAACGAAGCCAGCTGACGTTAGTGGGAGTTTTGCCTAAGTACAACCTTCAGAGATTATCCCAGTGTAATTAAGAAATAGCAGTACTGGGTCAAGTTCTGCTCAGCTGGCATAAATTGGCATAGCACCATTGCTCTCAATGGAACCCCATGCATTCACACAAGCTGAGAATCTGGCCTATTTTTTCTAGAAGGAGAATATGAATGCCTGCATTTTTCCCAACCTCCACCAAGAACGGTCTATAAATTGTTACGCTTTTTCTAGTTTAGATTTTTATAAGATGACTGTGGTGCATGAGTCGTAGGTGACATCAGCCGCAGAGAAATAGAATCTGTCATGCTCCATTTAAAATGTTGAATTTTACAGAACCAGCCACAGGAATTAAATTTTATATATATGAACATTTACATATTTTTCCATGTTTGATATATGACTTCTCTGTCAATCCTTGGATTAATTAGGTGTACAAAGAGACTAGTATGTTGTAGTCAAGAGTGAATTTATTGATATAGAAAAAGGCAGCTGTAAGTTATATGCATTGCAGCTTTGTCATAGCAATCCAAAAATGGATGAGGAATTGCTGTGCCACAGAAGTTTACTCCGATGTGTTACAGAATTATTGTGGCTCTACAAAGAAAAGCTGCCAGTAAGATTAACTTCACTTCTAAGCTCCTAGTTGATTTTGTTTTTACTGCATTTAATTTGCGGCTGGTTTACTAACATGAAGTCACTTTTCTGCATAATGAGCTAGGGAAACAAGCAGCTTATCTGGTGGCTACTTTATATAACCTGGTAAAAGAAAGAAACTCAATTGTCCGCTCCTGAAGAAAAATCCATGGGAGGAAACCTGTGTGAAAAGAAAACCCATGCTGTAGATTTTCAGGGCAGGATGGTTTTGTCCCTCCTCCTTACTGCCTGAAGAATGGGCAACGAATTCATTCCCTACTATTTGCAGATCACTCAAGACCACTCAGATGTTAGCAAACCTGTCTGAGGCCATGTCTACATCTAAAATTTTGCAGCGCTGGTTGTTACAGCTGTATTAGTACAGCTGTATAGGGCCAGCGCTGCAGAGTGGCCACACTTACAGCAACCAGCGCTGCAAGTGGTGTTAGATGTGGCCACACTGCAGCGCTGTTGGGCGGCTTCAAGGGGGGTTCCGGGACCGAGAGAGCAAACCGGGAAAGGAAACCAGCTTCGCCGCGGTTTGCTCTCTCGGTCCCGGAGCCAGCCAGCAAACCGCAGGGAAGGAGACCTGCTTGCTCGGGGTTCCGGGACCGAGAGAGCAAACCGGGAACGCCGCGGTTTGCTCTCTCGGTCCCGGAGCCAGCCAGCAAACCGCGGGGAAGGAGACCTGCTTGCTCGGGGTTCCGGGACCGAGAGAGCAAACCGGGAACGCCGCGGTTTGCTCTCTCGGTCCCGGAGCCAGCCAGCAAACCGCGGGGAAGGAGACCTGCTTGCTCGGGGTTCCGGGACCGAGAGAGCAAACCGGGAACGCCGCGGTTTGCTCTCTCGGTCCCGGAGCCAGCCAGCAAACCGCGGGGAAGGAGACCTGCTTGCTCGGGGTTCCGGGACCGAGAGAGCAAACCGGGAACGCCGCGGTTTGCTCTCTCGGTCCCGGAGCCAGCCAGCAAACCGCGGGGAAGGAGACCTGCTTGCTCGGGGTTCCGGGACCGAGAGAGCAAACCGGGAACGCCGCGGTTTGCTCTCTCGGTCCCGGAGCCAGCCAGCAAACCGCGGGGAAGGAGACCTGCTTGCTCGGGGTTCCGGGACCGAGAGAGCAAACCGCGGCGAAGCTGGTTTCCTTTCCCGGTTTGCTCTCTCGGTCCCGGAACCCCGAGCAAGCAGGTCTCCTTCCCCGCGGTTTGCTGGCTGGCTCCGGGACCGAGAGAGCAAACCGCGGCGTTCCCGGTTTGCTCTCTCGGTCCCGGAACCCCGAGCAAGCAGGTCTCCTTCCCCGCGGTTTGCTGGCTGGCTCCGGGACCGAGAGAGCAAACCGCGGCGTTCCCGGTTTGCTCTCTCGGTCCCGGAACCCCGAGCAAGCAGGTCTCCTTCCCCGCGGTTTGCTGGCTGGCTCCGGGACCGAGAGAGCAAACCGCGGCGTTCCCGGTTTGCTCTCTCGGTCCCGGAACCCCGAGCAAGCAGGTCTCCTTCCCTGCGGTTTGCTGGCTGGCTCCGGGACCGAGAGAGCAAACCGGGAAAGGAAACCAGCTTGATTACCAGAGGCTTCCTCCTTCCACGGAGGTCAAGAAAAGCGCTGGTGAGTGTCTACATTGCATTACCAGCGCTGGATCACCAGCGCTGGATCCTCTACACCCGAGACAAAACGGGAGTACGGCCAGCGCTGCAAACAGGGAGTTGCAGCGCTGGTGATGCCCTGCAGATGTGGACACTCTCAAAGTTGCAGCGCTGTAACTCCCTCACCAGCGCTGCAACTTTCTGATGTAGACAAGCCCTGAGGCCCAGAGTCATCTCTCCGGAAGTCCTGTGCTGTCTGCTTATTGCATGTATCTCTCTATCATGGGTCTATTTATCTATCTGTGTACTCACTTGTTCATGTGACCTCCATCATTGTAGTATTTGAGCACCTCACAAACTTCAATTGATATATCCTCACAACATCCATGAGGGTCCAGTAACACCATGATGATAGAACTTTCCTAACTGCACATTTAGCTCTGGAATCCATCTTTAAATGTGTTTTCACAGCATGGAGGGTGTGATACTGACAGATCCGCTCAAGTCAAAGCCACAGGACAATTCACTTATATGTGAATATCAAAGAAGTGTTAAGTATGTGTTCAAACTAATTCACTCCTATGCTAATAGAGATTAAAGGAGGTCTTGATTGTATTGATTTCAGCTTTCTATATCCTGTGGTTTGCTATTACATTACTTCTACATTATCAGAGTGATAGCCATGTTAGTCTGTATCAGCAAAAAGAACATCAAATACATTTGTTAGTCTCTAAAGTGCCACAAGTACTCCTTGTTCTTTTTACATTATGTATACCCTGTGGTTAAATAACCCTAGATCAAAGGTGTGTTAATAAAGACTGTATTCAGATGTTAGAACTTCATGAAAACTAATGGAATGTTACCAGTATTGTTCTCACTTATCTATTTCTAGGTAATGGCAGGCATTTGCATTATGTATATCTTTATAGCTAAGTTACTCATCAAAGATTGGTGCTAACTTCAAAGCAAAGACCATTGAGTTCACAGTCGGAACTTATAAAAGCAACAAGAGTCCAGTGGCGCTTTAAAGACTAACAGATATATTTGGGCATAAGCTTTCGTGAGCAATCTGCATTCCTCAGGCACAGCCAACAGGAGAAGGTCCATATGAATACAACTGTCAGTTTGCTGTCTGTACGAAGAAGATATAAAAGATGGATTCAAGAAAAGATCTTCCTCTCTGCATTGTTTGGGCACTTACAGGGAAGCATTCCAGATGCAAGACTGCGATCCCCAGAGTTATTCTGGGTAGCCCTGAGAGGCTTTTGGAAAGATAGCAGATTACTATATCAGCTATCATTTTGATTTACAAACTTTGACTCACATGTTAATGTATTTTACCTACTTTAACCTCTCAATAGCTCTCTCATTTCTTTTTCTTAGCCAAGAAATCTTTAGTTAGTTTACAAGAGAATTGGTTGCCAGCATTGTTTTTGGTGTAAGATCCAGAGTACAACTGATTTGCAGTAAGTGACTGATCCTTTGGGATTGGGAGTAACCTAATGTGATGCAACTTTTGGTTTATATAACCTTTTATCACAAAGTCCAGTTTGTCTAGGTGGCAAGATAGGCTGGAGAGCCTAAGGGGACTGTCTGTGACTCCATGGTAATACTGGTACAGTGATCCAGGAGTGCACATTTGTTACTGGCTTAGTGAAATCTAATTATAAAACAGTTGTTCGCAACCAGGAGTATGCGTACATCAGGGGTACCTCAACTCATCTAGGTATTTGCCTAGTTTTACAACAGGCTACCTAAAAAGCAGTAGCAAAGTCAGTACAAACTAAATTTTCATACAGACAATGACTTATTTAAACTGCTCTGTATACTATGCACTGAAATGTAAGTACAGTATTTATATTCCAATTGATTTATTTTATAATTATATGGTAAAGATGAGAAAGTAAGTCATTTTTCAGCAATAGTGTTGTGCTGTGATTTTGTAAGCAAATAGTTTTAAAGTAAGGTGTAACTTGGAGGTACGCAAGACAAATCAGACTCCTTAAAGGGGCAGAGTAATCTGAAAAGGTTGAGAGCCACTGGTGTAAACTATACCACTAGTCTGGAGTGTCTGCCTTACTTTTTGGCACTCTCAGTTGTGAGCCACACCAGACAGCATGATAGAGGGTCTCAGTGTACAGATCAGTGCTGGGTAACCTGCAGCCTATCAGGGTAATCCGCTGGTGGGCTGCAAGACAGTTTGTTTACAATGACTGTCCACAGGCACGGCCACCCGCAGCTCCCAGTGGTCATAGTTCACCGTTTCTGGCCAATGAGAGCTGCGGGAAGCAGCGCGGGCCACAATGATGTACTCGCCGCCGCTTCCCGCAGCTCCCATTGGCTGGGAATGGTGAACTGTGACCACTGAGAACTGCGGACGGCTGTGCCTCCGGATGATCAGTGTAAACAGACTGGCGGCCCACCAGCGGATTACCCTGATGGACCACAGGTTGCCTACCACTGGTATAAATAATAGAACCTAAGACTGTACTAGCTTTTGAGTGGATTCCTATGGTGGGTGGGATGCTACATGTAGAACATTTCTGACAAGTTGTCAGAATTACAGTTGTGAAGGAGTTTTGCCTTTTTTTATATATATCATGTTGGACATTTCAGTAAAAAAAAAAGAGAGAGAGAGAATTAAAAAAAAAACCAGAAAACAAGCAAAGCAATAGCCTGCTGCAAGTCATTTTACGAACAAGAGAAGCACCCTAGTTTAGGCTGTAATACCCTGATTGGTGTGCTTTTGTCTCATAACTCTCCTGTGGCTGGCCAACAAAATACAAATGTATATGCCAAAAAATATGTTAATGCAAAGTTATGGCTGAGAAATCAGGAAACACAAAAGATAAGGTTGAATGCCCAACCATAACGCTTCCCCCATGCTCAAAGGCATTATGATATAGTCTTTAGTTTAATGGTAATGTACTGATTTCCCAAATATAGTATGATTTGATGTTATTTTCTACAGCTTTAGATATACATGTGTCTGAAATAATCTGTAACCATAGAGAGACATAAATTTCAGATGAACTGCAAACCTTATCTGTTCAGCCCAATCAAGATACACAGAATTTTGAGTAGGTTACGTGCTGTTTTTATTTGTATGTTTAGAAAAATACATGAGGTTTGGCCCCACATTTAAACTGGATTTCTGCAGTATATAATATCCTTATAGCCAGAGGCTTTGGTTAATGGGAACTTCTCTCTAAGGGTCTTATTCTGCTCTCATTTACTCCAGATTTAACCCAGCATCTGACAGCAGAATTTGGCTGTAAATTTAAAAAAAAAAAAAAAAAAAAGGCAGATATATCTTTGCTTTAGCCATTGAGCAACTAATAAGGCTGGTTAGAGTAAATATTGTATTGAAATTACAGGGTGAAATCTTGGTTATGGTGAAGTCAATGGCAAAATGCCCATTGACTTTAACCTGGCTAGAATTTTACCCACCAGCTTTTACTAAAGAACATAATATATATCAGATTGTAATAAATCTAGATTTGCTATCATTATTTACTAAGCCCCTAACATTGGTTCCAAGGTTATTCTGGGATTAGAAAGATTCATTCCATGATGAAATACATGTTTAATCTACAAAATACAGAAGTACTCCCAATACAACAATCAAATGGTGACTGTACTTTTAATATTTATGTATCTTCATGATAATTAGAAACCCAGATTACCAATAACTTTGTAGATGTTCATAAAACGGATTTCCTGGACCTCCTTCAGAAACTCCAAATCGAGGTCCAAACTTCAAATACATTGTAAAGTGGTTGGAGAGAAGCAGTACAAGACAAATGAAATGTCAGCCTTGTATTATGTTTTGATGTTTTCTATTCAGGTATCAGACATTTTACATAATAAGAATTCATATAGCCATTATGAAATTTGTTTGGGTTTTGAAGTGGCCTAACATTTAAAAGGATGTTACAAATACCATCTGAAGCTTCAGGATTGTGTTTATGTAATCTAACCCAAAACTGTTGGATGGCCAACCTTAGATCCCTAGTGTATTTAGGGAAAGTAAAGAAGAATGTTACTGAATTAGGTTGGAAAAATCTTTGATAAACACCAGATCCCTGGGATTATTATCCTAAATTAACCCAGAGGACAGCCTGATTAGAGCCAAACATTTCACACACAGAATAAGATCAACAAGATAATGAAGATGGATAAGACTTTATATCTGTTTATGGTTTGGCTCAGATGTTTTCAACCCAGAAGACCTTAATCCAGGGGTGGGAAAACTTTTTGGTCTGAGGGCCACAGCGGGGAATAGAAATTGTATGGTGGGCCATGAATGCTCACAAAATTGGGGTTGGGGTGCGGGCTCTGGGGTGGGGCTGGCGATGAGTAGTTTGGGGTGTAAGAGGGTGCTCTGGGCTGGGATTGAAGGGTATGGAGAGTGGGAGGGGGATCTGGGTTGGGGCGTGGGGAGAGGCTCGGGTACAGGCTCTGAGCGGTGCTTACCTGAAGTGGCTCCCGGAAGCAGTGACATGTCCCTTCTCCAGCTCTTACACAGAGGCTTGGCCAGGCGCTCTGCACACTGCCGCATCCACAGGCACTGCCCCTGCAGCTCCCATTGGAGCTTATAGGAGCTGGAGCAGGGCCATGCCATGGCTTCTGGGAGTTGCGCGCGTGTTGTGGCCCCTGACCCTTTGCCCCAGCTGGAGTGTCAGAGCAGGATCGAGCTGCATGGTGTGGCTCGTGGGCCGGCTTAAAACGGCTTGTGGGGTGGATCCAGCCGGATCCATAGTTTGCCCACACCTGCCTTAATCAACGGAAGATTAAACAAATGGAGGAAAATAGGATAATGCATAAACAATTAGTTTGTAATGTGGAATGCATCCTTGCTTTGGTAAGAGGCATGTCTAGACTTAAAAACATTCCTTTGCACTCATGCTTCCTGAATAAATGTTTTTCAACAGAAAGAAGGAATAAAACATTTATACTCTGGAATGTTAGTGGTCTAAGAAACTACGTTATTTCAAATTGTGTTCAAATATATTTACAGGTAAAACATAGAAAACAGTAGATTTTTAATCTAACTCAGAGTATTTCATGACCAAATGGGGGTAGTTTTATATGTTATTTTGGAACATGTTGACCTTCTGTCAGGGTTTGGGTGCACTAGGAGTAATTCTATTCCTTGTAACTACATGGAGGAGGGTCACTGTAAGATATATGGGCCGGTATAGCAGTTGTTGTAAATCATCATATGAATTCAGTTGAGCTATGCCGATTTGCACCAGTTGAAGATCAGCCCCATAAATTTTATTCTGTCTGTCTAAAAACAGGGTCATGAAGAGGTCCATAAAAAAGATTGCTGGAACAAGAAGGGAACACAGAGCACAGAATATAGGTTTTCTAATATACTAGAGGCCTTCTGGAATATACAGTAATCAAAAAGATTATTGCTAGTCCAGACAGCCAGGGGTATTTCAGACACAAGAGGTTATAACAGAAATAAATAACCCAGATTGACAGACAAGAACTTTTGAAAATCTGTTGAGAATGTTAGTTATTTTTGGCTGTGAAATAGAGTAAGATCCTAGAAATGCCTTCATTCCTCAGCTGTGCATCAGAACAGTCTCTAATCCTGCCAGTGAACAGGAATCAGCATGTAACTCCATGGAGCAGTGGCTCTCAACCTTTCCAGGCTACTCTACCCCTTTCAGGAAGCTGATTTGTCTTGTGTACCCCCAAGTTTCACCTCACTTAAAAACTGCTGCTCACAAAATCAGAGATAAAAAATACAAAAGTGTCACAGCACAACCCTATTACTGAAAATTTGCTTACCTTCTCGTTTTTACCACATAATTATAAAATAAATCAATTGGAATATAAATATTGTACTTACATTTCAGTGTACACGGAGTCCTCGGACTTACGACACAATTCATTCCTCAGAATTGCTTTGTAAGTCGAAACTGCTTTCTCCACAGGCAGGGGCGGCTCCAGGCCCCAGCATGCCAAGCGCGTGCTTGGAGCGGCAAGCCACAGGGGGTGCTCTGCTAGCGCCGCGAGGGCGGCAGGCAGGCTGCTTCCAGCGGCTTGCCTGCAGAGGGTCCGCTGGTCCCGCAGCTTCGATGGACCTCCCGCAGGCGTGCCTGCAGAGGGTCTGCTGGTCCTGCGGCTTTGGCGGACTGCGGGAGGTCTGCTGAAGCTGCGGGCGAGTGGACCCTCCACAGGCAAACCGCCGGAGGCAGCCTTCCTGCCGTGCTTGGGGCGGCAAAATCCCTAGAGCCGCCCATGCCCGCAGGAATCAGTGGTATAAAGGGGGGGATTGTTTCCTGAACCAAAGCTTGATATGCTATTTTCACCACAATAACCCAGATTTTTGTACTAAATGAATTATAGATGACTAATGTAGCAACATCAATGTATTTATTTGGTAAACAGCATTCAAATAAACATAAAATCACATATGTTTTGACTTTCCAGAACTTTTTGAAGGGCTCTGGGCTGGGAGCTTCTCTGAAGTCTGAGGTGATTTTGCTAGTGCTTTTTATGTAGTCTGTTTTAAAACTAGGTAAATATCTAGATGCATTGATGTACCCGCTTGGAAGACCTCTGTGTACCCCCAGGGATACACGTACTCCTGGTTGAGACCCACTGCCATAGAGGGCCTAGAAGTGATTGTTCGCTCTGGTGCTCCTAATTGCCTCAGTTTGGACTCAGACCTCTAGTTTGGATAACTGATTTGCAGAAAGAAATGTTAATTAGAATTAAGTAGAAACAGTGCAAATCACCTTTTTGGTTGTGATTATGGAATTTTTAAATTATTTTAATTTTTTTAAATAAAAAAGGTGGAGAAAATAGCGAATGGCATATGGGGCTAAAGTTAGCGAACAGTAGATTGAAAAATGGTGAATATCTGTATGGTTAAATTTTCAAGTGGCATCTAAATTTAAGCCTGCAATTTTGCATGGTGATGCTGTCATAAACAGATAGCTAAGGGTTAATGTCTCTTTCACCTGAAACACCTGACCAGAGAACCAATCAGGAAACCGGATTTTTTCAACCTTGGGTGGAGGGAAGTGTGTCTCTGAGTCTTTTGTCTGTCTGCCTGTTTCCTCTGAGCTTTGGAGAAGTAGTTCTATTTTCTAGTCTTCTGTTTCTAAGTGTAAGGACAAAGAGATCAGATAGTAAGTTCTATGGTTTCTTTTCTTTGGTATTTGCATGAATATAAGTGCTGGAAATGCTTTGATTTGTATTCTTTTTGAATAAGGCTGTTTATTCAATATTCTTTTAAGCAATTGACCCTGTGTTGTATCATCTTAATACAGAGAGAACATTGTATTTTTTCTTTCTTTTTTATATAAAGTTTTCTTTTAAGACCTGTTGGAGTTTTTCTTTACTTCAGGGAAATTAAGTCTGTACTCACCAGGGAATTGGTGGGAGGAAGAAATCAAGGGGAGAGCTGTGTGTTGGATTGCTAGCCTGATTTTGCATTTCCTCTGGGTGAAGAGGAAAGTGCTTTTGTTCCAGGATTGGGAACGGAGAGGGGGACTCACTCTGCGTAGTTTCACAGAGCTTGTGTCTGTGTATCTCTCCAGGAGCACCTGGAGGGGGGAAGGGAATCAGGATTATTTCCCTTTGTTGTGAGACTCAAGGGATTTGGGTCTTGTGGTCCCCAGGGAAGGTTTTTCAGGGGGACCAGAGTGCCCCAAAACACTCTAATTTTTTGGGTGGTGGCAGCAGTACCAGGTCCAAGCTGGTAACTAAGCTTGGAGGTTTTCATGCTAACCCCCAAATTTTGGACGCTAAGGTCCAGAATCTGGGAATAAGGTTATGTCATGAGTGGCAGCGGCGGGATATAGACAGAATCCAGAAGCCAGTAGGAATATTATATTTTTCTTTTCTCTGCTAAGGGCTTTTTAGCAGAGAGAAACAGTTTGGTTTTAAAAGGGAACCAGAGAGAATTTTTTTTTTCTGCTCTCTCTAGCAGTTTGTGGTTTGCATGTTAAGCGAGAAGACTGTTGAGGGTCTTTTGTCATACAATAGCACTCCCATTGAGAGTCATACCAGCACTCTATATGCATGCAAATAAAGTGGTTTTTCTGGTTTCCCTTCATTGAACATTAGCTAGAGAGACAAAGGAAAAAAGCACTGTTGCTAGGCAGACTTCAGGAGGCAACAGAGAGCCTGCAGTTCAGAAGATAAACATCGGAGGGCACCCCAACACAAGAAAACAGGAACCATGACTTCTAAGGCAAGGATTGACGCCGAAGAACAAATCAAAGACGCTGAACACAGGCGACAACTGGAAATAAAACAAAAAGAGATGGAGATAAAAGAAAAGGAAGAAAGCATCAAACTGGCAGCCTTCCAAAGAGAACAGGCAGCCCAAGAGGCAGCACACAAAAGAAAACTAGAAGAAGAAGAAGCAGCCTACCGAAGGAAACAAGCAGAAGATGAGTTGGCCCACAGAAGGAAGCAAGAAGAAGAAGAGGCGGCCCACCGCCGAGACATGGAAAAACACCAAAAAGAAATGGAAAAACAACAAAAAGAAATGGAAAAACAACAAAAAGAAAATGAAGAGAAGGAAAAACAGAAAAGAAACCATAGAACTTACTATCTGATCTCTTTGTCCTTACACTTAGAAACAGAAGACTAGAAGATAGAACTACTTCTCCAAAGCTCAGAGGAAACAGGCAGACAGACAAAAGACTCAGAGACACACTTCCCTCCACCCAAGGTTGAAAAAATCCGGTTTCCTGATTGGTTCTCTGGTCAGGTGTTTCAGGTGAAAGAGACATTAACCCTTAGCTATCTGTTTATGACAGATGCTATGTAGGGATGTGCAATGATGTTGACACTATGCTAGATATCAAGCAGCAAGTATCAAAAGTAGCAAACAACTTTCATAAACCTGAAAAGATTTGTAGAAGTAGCATGATTGGGACTGACACAAAAATATAAATTTTTAACGTCAGTACATGTCTGTCCTCCTTTCTGGAGCAAAGTCATGGAAATCTACTAAAGAAATTGATAAGAAGATCAAATCATTCCAAACTAAATGCCTGTGAAATATCTTCTGAGTCCACTGGAAAGAATTTCTTGCAACATCAGAAATTATAAACAGAGTAAATCAATCTAAAGCATCAAATATGGCAAGAGGATGATGATGGATGTATTTATCACTTGCAATTCCATGGCAAGTGATAATTTGGATGCACCTGGAAAGACAAAAAGAGCACAACCTAGAGAAACACTGCAGGACAATAGAGAAAAGCCAGAACCATCAACATGACACTCAGAAGCCTGAACAGACCAGCATAAGACCAAAATAAATGGCAAACACTAGTGAATACCCTAAACACCTGAGAGTGTGGGAGGATAAAAAAAACAAAACAATTTTGCATATGTAGATTTTTGGATGGCCTAAAACTTTGAAATTGTATATGCTGATGCTATCAGTTGTGTGCACACAAATGCGTTTGCATCCACAAATGATTTTGGGTAAAATTTTCATAAGCACCTAAGTCCCATTTTCAAAAGTGACTTAGGCACTAGTCATTGAACAGCTCGTTAGTCACTTTTGAAAATAGGACTTAAGCTCCTAACTGTCTTGTGGCACTTTTGAAAAAGTTACCCTTTGTGCTCAAAATGGCAGAAGGAAATTTAGAGAGCAGATGGACACTCCTTTAACATTTAATAGTAGCATTTTTTTAAGTGCTCATCAGTCACTTTGAGCATGTTTACACTACACATGTAAGTTGACCTATGTTAGGTCAAATTACAGCCACCACAGGAATTACTGTGGTGGTTCATGTCCACAGTACCCTCCTGTCAGTGATCCTTGTCCTCACTCCTCACTAATAGCGGCTGTGTGTCTGTGTGTGTGTGTGGCGGAGGGGGGCGGTGGAGGGGCAGGGACAGCTGTGTATTATTGCCTAGGATGACAAGGACTAGCCCTGGGGCAGCAAATTTGCAATAGCAGCATTTTTGTAATCGATTCTACCAATCATAGTGCATATTGAAACTACCAATGACAGCGCGATGCCATTTAGTAAACATACTTGCAAGAATCCTAAATGTTAATAATATGACCTGAAGGAAGAAATTAATCGGTTCTCAGTTAAAAAAAAATGCTATACAAAACAAAGAAAGGGAAAATGAAATGACAGCAAAAATGCGCAAAATAGATTCCTTTGTTGTATCAGTTAGTGCCAAGAATGAGACAGGAAAAAATAGTTGAAAGTAGTAGTGAAATAAAAAGTGAAAATATTGGTGTTGATATTGAAAATATTGATGTTTATGTAGCCGGGGGCGGCAATTATTTCAGGGACTAGGGGTGGCAAAATCATTAATCTGCCACTGGGTGCGGGGGCTGAGAGCCCAGGCTCTGAGCTCCACCTGCAGCTCCTCGCTAGAAGCCTGACTCCCCATCCACCCCACCGAGCTCTTGGCTCCCCACTCCCTCCTGGTCTCTTGGTTCCATTCCCTTGCTGGGAGCATGGCAGCCATCTGGGCTCCCGGCAGCGACATCTGCACCCAGGCTGCCGGGCTTCAAGTGGGGAGCCAGGAGCTTGGGTGCAGCTGGGCTCTGAGCGGAGGAGCCAGGAGCCTGGGTGACAGTTGGGCTAAGTGGGAGCCCCCACCTGCCCAGAGAGGACAGCCAAAATTGTGAGTCGAGCTCTCCAGCAGGGACCGTGAAATTTACAAGAATGACACCCAACAATCCTGTTGTAAGTAAACACAATGTCTACAGGAACACTGTGTTGCCCCCAACTACACCAACATTAGCCTATACCTCTCCTGGAGGTGGAGTTATTATGTAAATTACACTGGCAGGAGCAAGACTGTAGTGCGGACATTGATGTTATTAGGTTGACGTAAGCTTCCTTAGGTCAACTACTTCTGTAGTGTAGAGTAGGCCGTTGTTTTGCTTGTATATACAGTGAAGCCTGTGCTAATGGCGGCCAGCTAGTTGCTATCACCTGTAGTAGTGGCTAGGAAAGTCTCAGTCCCAGGAGGATTCTTTCATGTTAATTGTGCTGTGTACGGAGTCTCTTTGGTAAAACAGCCATACAATTTAGATGGCTTTACTGTCTGCTATCAGTTTCACTTAAATGATCACCAGTAAGCCCTATTTTAAGAATCAGTTAAAGGAATTTTAAGATCAGAAACAGCTGCATATGTGCAGGATTAGCAAGGACTTCAGTTTGTAAAAGAAACAAAATATTTGACATTGTTTACACCTCAATGGCCGTATATCAACTCTTTAAACAGGTGAATAATGCCACCAAACACCGTCCTCCATCAAATTGAACCTTTTTAACTCGGCAATAGTGAAATCTAATTTCTAACAAAAGAAAACTATGTTCAGTGTTGTAAAAAATTTAACTAAGGTGACTTAAGGTTGCTGCATCAGACGTCCTGTGAGTCCTGTGTAAGCAATACTGAAGAGGTGATCATAGAGGTTAGCTTAATTCTTTTGAGAGGGAGTCGGAGGTTAATGGTGACAGAACTTGCTTTTTTTTTTTTTTTAAATGAAAGCTTTCCTAAGATTAATTTTGTTTAGTGGTCTTTGCCCGTGTCATAACATTTCTTCCCAGATCTGGACCTTAGCGTCCAAAAATATGGGTGTTAGCATGAAAACCTACAAGCTTAGTTACCAGCTTGGACCTGGTAATTGCTGCCACCAGCCAGGATTATACAGTGCCTAGCTCCTGTGGTCTCCCCAAAATCTTCCCTGGGGGACCCTCAGGCTCAGATGCCTTGAGTCTTACAATTAAGGGAAATAACCCCCTCCCCTTGTTCCTTGTTACTTCCTCCCAGGCTCCCCTCCCTGGATGACCAGGAGATTCCCTGCTTCCAGTCCTGGAAACACAAGTACCGAGAGATCTAATCTCTCTTCCCCCTCACCCAGAGGGTATGCAAAGTCAGGCTAGTAAATCTAACATAAAGAGATTTTCCCCCTGACTTCTTCCTCCCACCAATTCCCTGGTGGAGCTGCAGACTCAATTCCCTGGAGTCCCCACTAAAGAAAAAACTCCAACAGGTCTTAAAAAGAAAGCTTTATATAAAAGATGAAAAAGGACATAAAGATGGTCCTCTGTATTAAGGAGGTGACAATATACCAGGGTCAATTGCGTAAAAGAAAATGAATAACAGCCTTATCCAAAAAGAATACACTCCAGCACTACAACACATGTAAATACAAAAAAACCAATATAAACCTCTTGTCTTACTATCCTTGTACTTGCAACTTGGAAACAGAAGATTAGAAAGCCTGGAGATTCCTGTGGCACTCTCAGAGCCGAGAAAGAGAACAGACCAAGAACAAAGGACTCGCCACCCAAACTTCCCTCCACCCAGATTTGAAAAAGTCTTGTTCCTGATTGGTCCTCTGGTCAGGTGTTTGGTTCCCTGTGTTAACCTTTTACAGGTAAAAGAACATTAAACCCCTTAGCTATCTGTTTATGACAACCGTCCCCTATAGATTGCAAAAAAGTAGATTTTAAATCCATGTAGTGGGTAAAGTGGGAGTATACTCCCAGGATTAAGCAAAAACAGAGCACCAATTTTCTTTAGAAGAGAAAGGCGGCATTCCTTCCATCTCAGTATAACTGTGGTAGGGAGAAACTGGACAGAGCTCACTATATTACACTTCGTGCATACTTGGTTTATTTTATTATTGGGGCCAGATCTCTCCTTCCACGGTAAAAATCTGATGAGGGAAGGGGGTCGGGGGAGACGAAGGAAAGGATTTTCTTTGGGGACCTTATTGCAGAGTCTCTCCCTTTTTGTCACCTTTCCATGCGGGAAGGGATAAGGATTTGCCACCCAGGGATTGAGCTACAGAGCCTAACACGAAGCCCTGCATATCGCAAGAGAAATGCAAGAAGCCAGAGCGATCTGCACAAAAGCCCCGTGACTCTAGGCCAGCTCTGTGCCCTCAGCAGACCCTCAACTCACATCCTGGCAGTGGGCTCAACTGGAAACTGTGCAAAACGGGACTTGCGTCTGGGCTCAGCTGTTCCTGGACCAACTTAAGGGAAATTCCACCATGAAGGGGGCTCTTTGGAACACATAATTCAGCTACAGGGAAGCTCCATGAAGCTGGTTGGGGAGACAGCATGCACCCCTCATGCCCATGCCCTTCCCTCCTTGTCACAGTTAAGGTGAGGAGGTGACCCCAAATCATCTAGTCTGACCTCCTGTTTATCCCAGGCTACCAGCACCACCCAGCACCTGCACACAAACCCCAACACCAAAATTAGACCAAGCGTAATTACAGCCAGGACCGGCGCTAGGGGTTTGAGCGCCCGCACGGCAATTTCGCTGCCCCGCGCGCTGGTCCCGCGGCTCGTGGAGCTGCGCAGTGGTGCTGCGGAGGGTCCGGTGCTCCGTGGGCTCCGGTGGAGCTGCCGCAGTCATGCCTGCGGGCGGTCCACCGGAGCCGCGCAAGCAGCCGACCGTCTGCAGGCACGACTGCGGCAGAGCTCACCAGAGCCGCGGAGCACCGGACCCTCCACAGGCACCACTGCGGCAGCTCCACCGAGCCGCCTGCAGCCCCTCCAGCAAAACGGCACCCACCAATTATTCTGGCGCCCTAGGTGATTGCCTAGGCTGCCTAAATGGTAGTGCCGGCCCTGATTACAGCCCACAGGAGACTGAACTATTACGTGCCACAGGCAGAGAATCGGAAGGACCAAGTGCATCAATGCCTGAGGCCCCTGCCATGGCAGGAAAGTGATTAAGATATACCCAGATAATCCAAGCAAGAGACTTTCACAGCACACCATGCTGCAGAGAAAAGCTATCTGACCTTGGGCAAAATTCCTTCCCAACCTCACATATGATGATCAATTAGACCCTGAGCATGTGAGCCAGCTAAGTGAGCATACCCAGCCCCCACTACCTGTGCAGGTTCTCACCCCATGGAGAATCTTTGTCATGGTCCTAGGAATTAAGGATGGTGCCATAGAGGTGGGTAATGGTCCCTGTTGCATGGGTTGGGTGAGATATGCATTTGGAGGATCCCCTCAATGATGGATTTATGGGCATAATCTGCCCCTAGTTTTTGTTTTTTTAATGTACCCATCCTATTCTCTCATAGCAAATGTACATACCTTTAAAAAAGTTCAAATCAGATTAGTGAAGTCGGCTAAAAAAAACACTCAACCTCGTGTAAAAAATCAGAGTTCTCTCTGAAATGTTTACTTACTATTATTAAAGTGACACCTACAATAATAGAGAGAACACTTTTCTGTTTGTTTGTTTCCTTTGTATATTTTTGACAATTCTCTGTGAAAAGTCATTTTAACTTTCCAGAGTCAGGCAGGCTGTGATCCTCCAAACACTGATATGCTTAAAGTTAACTTTAAAGTCTAGACAGTGGCTATTTAAAAGCAGGATTAAGCCCTATGGACCTCAGTGGTGCTGGACAATGCCCTTAAATGAGTTTATTCAAAACGAGGAGAGGGAGTGAGAGGAAGAAGGAGGAGATGGAAGTGGAAAGGGACAGGAGAGCTAGTAAAGAGAAAAGAATGAGTAAGAAGAATAAGCTGCAGAAGAAATGAGACAGCAGAGGATTGATATAAAAATTTTTTGAATGAAAACTAACACACAAAAATAATTATCTGAATTGATAAGGGTGCTGAGCCTTTAATTCCTGTTGGCTTCAGCAGAAATTGCTGGTACTGATGACTTGGCTCAGCATGTACAATACAGTTACATATTTTGTAAACTGTTACATACTGTGTGTTCTATAGTACAGAAAGGAAAATGAATATAAACAAAGGCCTTGATCCTGCAAACATTTTTCTTTACTTTATCTAGGATACAAGTAGGGTTTACGCACCTGTGTATACTGTGCACATAGTGAAGCATTTTCAGGTTAAGGGCCAAAAGGCATACAGACTGTATTGTAGTCTCAGGGAATCACCATCGGGTCCAGTTCTTATGTAACAATGAATCACAGTGAGCTGAGGAAAGATACAGGGAGTGTGTATGTCTTTAGTGGTTATATTTTCATTTTTTCCCGAGTTCACTGTCTCTGCTGAGGGTCATCTAAACCTGGGCTTTCTGATGGAGAGTGAAATGAGTGAGGAAGTTAAAAGGGACAGTATATAGTAACCTAATATAAATATTTAGATTTTGTTAACAAAATAGTTTTACAAAATCTATATAGATACAAATATTTATACTAGCAGTATATTTTTTAAATGTAATGGAAACAATTTTTGATTTGGACATCACTATTCAACCTGCCCACCCCATTCCTTGCAACCCAAGCATTGCAGCCTTTTGTTAGCATATGAGAGCTACATAGTGAAACTGTCTAAATATAAAAGTTAAAATTATCGTGCATTCATTGTCCATATGAAGGCAATGCAAACAATAAACACCTTAAAGAGGGGGAAATGTGTGTAATTTTAAACTATCATTTTTAACCATTTAAGAAAGACAGAATTAGTAACAGAAGACCATTTTGAATGTAAAAAAAAATACATATATTTTTCATTTTGGAGAAGTTCCTGGATTTACTCCCAGCAGTATCCTTTTAGGATTTTCTACTGCAAAAAACTCTGCCAAAGATTGATAGTTTGAGAGTTGATTGGAATAGAGATTTGATTTTAAAAAATCAAGTAATCACAGTTCTCTGACCGACTGCAACACAATTATATCCAATGATAAAAAAGCAGCTATAGCCCTAAGAGTATGGTTTATTCACCAACAGACACTTTTTTGAACATACAGGTTCCCACATAGGTTAATGGTAGTGAGCCTTATAAACGCTGGCTGCTGTTGGAAATGTAACTCCCTTGGTGCTACATTGACTCATATGTTTTGGGAGTGCCCCGTATCAAGAATTTCTGACAGGAGCTGGGTCAAAGGACCAGTTTGATATTGGCTGCTGAGTTAGAACCCTCCTGCTTAACTTTTGTTCTTGGAAATATTCCTGATACCTGGTGACAAGGCGGCAAAATGCAGCTTTGGTCACTAAAAAAATTAAGCCTGCAAAAAGTGGAAAAGTTGATCTCCACCAAACATTGATGCCTGGTCAGTGATATGGCTGACTTCACAGCTACAAACAACATGGATTCCACAGAAGGAGAATGCCCAAAAAATAAAGCAATTTGAGCTGACTTTTTAGAGGGCTGTAATTAATATAGATCATGCAGCTATGTTGCTTCCCCTCTCCTTCCCTTGATCCTTGACCTTTTAACTTACTTTGTGTATTATGATAAATCTGCTGTTTTTAGTATATTTGTTGTATTTGGAAAAACTAATAAAAATTATAAATATAACAATCTTTTAACCAGACCCTGCTTTTTAATGAAACATGATGCCCATAAAATCAAAGTCTGCTAAGTCTGCCATAAACAGAATGGATTGTGGGAGAGGGAGTGCTTGAGCAAAGGATTTTTGTAGTGAAATAGTTTTTTAAAATAGAAAAGGAAAGAAAATACATAAAACAGTGATGGAGCTTTTAGCCTCTGCTGGAGGGGTGGCTTAGATCTAGTCTGCATTACACAAGGTTTATCGATATAGCTGTACTGGCAAACCTTCCTAGTGTAGAACCCACTTTTTTCTGGCAAAAATATGATTTTGATGGTATAGCTTATACCAGTTTCTCAAACAAAATAAGCCATACTAGTAAAAGCATTTTTTTTTGGTTGATATAACTGCCAGGATAAAAATAGTAAAAATTCACACCCTTAATCGATCCTACTATACCAGCAGCAAAAGTTTCTAGTATATACCTGGCCTTAGTAACTTATGCTTCCTGGAGCTACAGGTTAAAATCAAACAGCTTGATTAAGCAAGGTAGAGTTCCACTGAGTTTCCTATGCAGATTTTTCAGCCAAGTGTTTTATGTGGAAGATAGAGAGCCCAAGATACATGTTTCTAGAATAGAGGTTTGCCTGAATATCATTGTATAAAATGTTCCTCCTCCACCTCATGGGGTATGCTTATTGCACCATAAGCCCCTCAGGCTACTTTATTTCAGTGGTACTATAGATATATAATTTGGCAAGTACTTTGGGATGAAAGTGCTATATAAAGATTGTAGGGCGTGCTGCCAGGATACGGCTAGCAGAGTAAGTGCAGCCTGTGGCTGTCAAATGAAGGTGTCTGTTATGTGACCTTTGTGAGTCTTCATATGTGTAGATGGGACTCCTGGCCTAAAGTACACAGGCCTCAGAAGCTTTCTTAGGGTTATCATTCATGTGGAAGGTACCTGTTTACCTAACAACAGTCCTTGACTGGTTAATCAGTTTACCTAACAACGGCTCGTGGTCTGTATTAATTGGTTACTTTGCTAACCTAATATCAATTTGCCTGTCTCTGTATTAATTGGTTACTTTGTTAATGTATATAGTGTATGTTGTGACCAGTTCTTTGAAGCTATCTGCTGGTCAGATTACTCTGCCTGGTCCACAGATCTCTGGTGTCTGTAGCCTCGCAACTTTATTAAAGAATTTGTTAAACACTTAACTGAGTTCCAAGTAGACAGTACCTGGCCAAACCAGGAGGGCAGCAGGCGGAACCCCAGGGGATTACTACCACCCAGACTAGTGGAGGGATAGTGCAGAAGCTAGATGGATAGAGCTCAACAAATGTAAAATATTGTCACAGTACATTCTACTTAATTTGATCACACTTTGGGCTTGTCTACACTTAAAACACTACAGCGGCACAGCTGGAGCTGCACCTGTAGTGCTTCAGTGTAGACACTACTTTTGCCGATGGCAGATGTTTTCTTGTTGGTGTAGTTAATCCACCTCCCTGAGAGGTGGTAGCTAGATCAACAGAAGAATTCTTTCATCGACCTATTGCTGTCTACACAGGGACTGAAGGCTTGGCTACACTTGCGAGTTAGAGCATATTAAAGCAGTTCCAGGCACCCTAGCTCACTACCATCCACACTGACTCCAGGGCTAGAGCGCTCCTGGTACTCCACCTCAGCAAGAAGATTAACACTTGGTGCACTTTGACTGAAACGCCCAGGTGTCAGTGTGAACGAGGTGTTGCATTATTGAGCTCCGATCAGCCCCCGGAAATGTCCCATAATCCCCTTAAGTCAAGTGGCCACTCTTGTGTTGTTTTGGCATTATTGCAGGAATGCGGATATGTCCTTTGAAAGCTCCGTTTCTGGCAGCTGGCGTGCATATCTGCTCCAAGACAAAGCAACCATTACCGTGGAATGCTGTGTGTGAGAAGGGGTGGCAGGGAGAGGGGCGCTGTTGCTGTCTGAACTTACAAGACAGCATGCTGACATGCTCTCAGCCCCCCACAAACCCACTCTCTCTCCCCCCACATACACAACACACTCCCTGTCACACTCCACTCTACCCCCCATTTGAAAAGCACATTGTAGCCACTTGCATGCTGGGATAGCTACCACAATGCACTGCTCTCTGTGGCCATTGCAAGAGCTGCTAGTGTGGCCATGCCAGTGCGCTTGCAACTGTCAGTGTGGACAGATTGCAGCACTTTCCCTACTGTGCTCTATGAAGTCTAGTTTAAATCAAAGCTCTCTACATCTGCAAGTGTCGCCATGTCCTAAGATCAACTTAACAACACTGCTCAGAGTTGTGGATTTTCACACCTTTGACTGACATAGTGAAACAGACCTAATTTTCTAGTATAGACCAGGCCTAAATCAGGATGACTGATTTATTGGAATGTCTCCCAGGAAACTGGCTTAACCTATAGATGCCAAGTGGTAATCACTGCTGCTTAGTGAGGTTAGTATTTAACAAATTCCACTTAACGGTTATTAATTTAACTAGTGCCAAGTAGTTAAATGGTGTTTATCCAAGTGTTAAATTCCAATGCAATTCCTTGAATACACAATTTGCCAAATATAGATTGTGTTATATATTCTCCTCAAAAGGTATAGGTCATTAGTATTCCAGATAATGAAAGTTACAAGTTTCACTGGCAAAACTTTTTTCTTAAATTATTATTTTTAACGCACAATACAAAAGCAAAGCAAAAACTTCTTTTCCAAAACTAGTATTCAGAAATCAAGCAATGCAGAGTTGTTTGAAAGCTCATCCGTAACACTGCCTGATATGACTTAAAATATGATCTCTTTGTATCATTAAGAATCATAGATCATTAGGGTTGGAAGGGACCTCAGGAGATCATCTAGTCCAGGCCTGCACAACTCGTAAAGCGGCGAGGGCCACATTACTCCAAAGAAAACAGCTGAGGGCCGAAACCCCCCAGCCCCGCGGAAACACCTCCCCCCACGGGCCCAGCGGAAACACTTCGCCCCAGCACCGCCCAGTCCTGCAGAAACAAACCCTCCTTTCCCAGTGCCGCCCCACCAAAACAGCTGTGGGCCAAAAAGGAAGGTTGGGGGTGGGGAGGTGATACTTGCTTTTAAATCAACCAGCGACTCCCAGCTGAAGAGCTGGCTGGAAGCCCTCAGTGTCAAACTAAAGGGCCCAGAGCTCCGGCGGCTGCGGGAACCCGGAGCTTTGTGGGGCTGGGGCAGGGATTTAAAGGGCCCAGAGCTCCTGCTGCTGAGGGGAGCCCGAGCCCTTTAATTCCCAGCCCCAGGATTGGGCTGCCGCCGGGATTCAAAGGGCTCTGGGCTGCCCATGGCGGCGGGGAGCCCTGAGCCCTTTAAATCTTAGTCGCGGCTGAGAATCTCTGCAGGCAGCTCAGAGCCCTTTGAATCCTGGCCGCGGCTGAGATTTAAAGGGCTCTGGGCTCCCAATGGCTGTGGGGAGCCTAGAGCCTTTGAATCCCATCCGCAGCTGGCAGGGCGGGTTTTAGGAAGTGCCGGACCCAATTCGAACATTTTTGGCGGGGCCCCGGCAGGGATGATTAAAAAAAAAAAATGTAAAAAAAAAAGCCTTTCATTTCTTAGCAACCAGTTCCCTATAAAAAGTTCTGCCACAGTATGTATTTTTTGTACCAGTAGGGTTACCATATGTCTGTATTTTCCTCCTGGATGGCGATTTAAGATCCCAGAAGCCTGACATGTCCAGGAAAGTACAGATGTATGTTAACCCTACCTAAAGTTCTTTTTTAAAAAGATGCGTCTGAACTAGAAATGAGCTCCGCCACTCCCTGAGGGTGTGCTAGGGTGCACATGTGGGTCCCAGCAGCTCCCTGCCCACCTCATTGAAGCAGGTGTGCAGGGTTACTTCCCTGGGAACTACAGGGCACCAGTGCACATGGGGCTGGCTGGAGGTGTGGGGGAGGTGGCTGGAGGTAGGGTCTGGCTGCAGGCTGGGCAAGGGGTGTGGGGCAGGCTGGAGATGGCATGTGGGATGGGCTGGCTGGCTTCAGGCAGAGCCACAGGGGGGGTGCAGCATGGGTTGGCAGGGCTGGAGACAAAGGAGTGCAGGAATGGCTGGCTTCAGGCAGGGGGATGTGGCAAGGGTTGCCTGGAGACAGGGAAGGGGTGCAGGGCTGGCTGGAGACAGGAGTTGGTGCAGGGCTGAAGGCAAGGCAGGGGGTGAGAGGCTAGCTGGAGATGGGCTGGCTGTGAGCAGCGGATGCAGGGCTGGCTGCAGACAGGAACTGGTGCAGGCAGGGCAGGACGTGCGGCAGGGGTTGGCTGCGGGCAACTGGTGCAGGTACAGGGGGTACAGCCCATCCTGTATGGTGAGTGCCCCCTCCTCCTGCCTCCCTCACCAGGGTAGCAGTAGCAGCCCGTGGCTCAGAAGCTATTTAAAGGGCCTGAGGCTCCCCTGCTTCCACTGCCCCAGCCCTGTAAATAGCTGCAGGAACCCTGGGGAAGTGGTGGGGCTCTGGGGGATATTTAAAGGACCAGGGCAGCAAAGGCATCTGGAGACCTCCCCCCCCGCTACCCCAGGGCTCTGGGAGCTATTTAAAGAGCCCATGGCTCCCCTGCTTCTACCACCCCAGCCCTGTAAATAGCCGAGGGAGCCCTGGGGAAGCAATGTGGCTTAAGCGGCTATTTAAGGATTGGTGCAGCAGGGGCAGCTGGAGCCCCTGCCCTTTAAATAGCCCCCAGAGCCCCCCGCTACCCCAGGGCTCTGGGGGTATTTAAAGGGACCGGGGCTCCCTGTCTTCTACCGCCCTAGCCCTTTAAATAGCCACGGGAACCCTGGGAAAGTGGTGGGGCTCCGGTGGCTATTTACAGGGCCAGGGCAGTAGAAGCAACGGGAACCCCAGACTTTTTAAATAGCCCCCAGAGCCCCACAGCCCTACCCCAGGGCTCCAGCAGTGGTGCTCTGGTGGCAATTTAAAGGGCCTGGGAGCCACAGGCCTTTTAAATTGCCCCCTGGGGAAGCTGGGCCACCCCGCTACAGCGCAGTGGCTTTTGCCAGTACACCGTACTGGGGCTTGGGCATGTGGCCCTCTTTGGGGCAGGCTGATTCAGGGGAATTGGATGAATTGGCCTAAAGCCAGCCCTGGCAGCTGAGATTTAAAGGGCTCTGGGCTCTCTGTGGCTGCGGCCAGCCCAGAGCCTTTTGAATCCCAGCCGTGGCTGAGATTTAAATGGCTCTGGGCTCCCCACGCTGCGGGCAGCCCAGAGCCTTTTGAATCTCGGCCGCAGGCTGGGATTTAAAGAGCTCTGAGCTCCCCGCCACTGCAGGCAGCCCAGAGCCTTTTGAATCCCACTGCGGGCCGCACAGTGAGTTTCTGCGGGCCGCATGTTGTGCAGGCCTGATCTAGTCCAGCCCCCTCTAATCTAGTCCCCCCATCTGATTTGAGGATTGGCCCTCTCAAGGATTGAACTCCAACCCTGGATTTAGCAGACCAATGCTCAAACCACTGAGTATTAATCAGTGCACGTAGTGAACCTGTCTTAAGTAATTGTACAAGGGACTGACAAAAATTGTTTGGTTTATAAAGATATTCTCCCAATAAAGGTATAGCAAAATTGTACTCTTAATTTGGGATATTTTGAAGCAGACTTAAGATAGCAGGTTGCTTAATGAAATTTAGTAATTACAGTACATTTGAACAGCCTTCAGACTTGGTTTGATTTTTATTCTAAACCAGATCTGAAGAAATCAGTTTACAAATGGACATCATATTCCCATTTTACACAGAAGGAAACTGATATGCAGGGAGATTGAATTTCTTCCCCAAGGTAACACAAGTTAGATTAGTAGAAACAAGGGGGCAGATTTAGACTTTCACTCAAGTTTAGCATATAAAATAAAATTGCCAACAGTTTGATCCAGTAAGTTGTATTTTCAGAGGGATATAGATGGATAACTGGCCCAATTGGATATTAGCTTTCATTCCTTGTGAAGTATGCCAAATACTCATGTGCATATGTTTCCTCATAGAGAACCAAACAAGAGTCTGAAATTAATGGACAGTTTATGCATGCAACAGACTATTTAAAGGGTGGGTCTCATCCCCAATTCACTTTTAATATTTGGGTAGAGGTTTTAGAGTATAAGCCTGATCTGGGTTGGTTTGTCTTTCATTTTTTAAAAATCTTGAATCTGATATTTTGTTTAGGCAATGGATACACTGTAGCTTAAACCACTCCCCTGAGTGACATCAATTATGCCGGCATAAGTGCCTTTGTGCACAGCGATCTCCAGCTGACATAACTTCTGACATTCATGGAGGTGATTTTATTATAACGACGGGAGAGAGCTCTCCCATCGGCATAGAGTCTCTTCACCAGCTGTGCTGCTGCAGCACTGTACAGGTACGCATGGCCGTAGAAATCTCCATGCACTATGACTCTACTTCTCTGTTAGAAATAGGGGTGGTCTCTCTCAGCTGCTGAAGGAGGCAGAACAGAAAGCCGACACTGTCTGGCCTGGTCACACTACGCGTTTAAACCGATTTTAGCAGCGTTAAACCGATTTAACACTGTACCCGTCCACACTACAAGGCCCTTTATATCAATATAAAGGGCTCTTTAAACCGGTTTCTGTACTCCTCCCCGACGAGAGGAGTAGCTCTGAAATCGCTATTACCATATCAGATTAGGGTTAGTGTGGCTGCAAATCGACGGTATTGACCTCCGGGCGGTATCCCACAGTGCACCACTGTGACCACTCTAGACATCAATCTCAGCTCGGATGCAGTGGCCAGGTAAACAGGAAAAGCCCCGCGAAATTTTGATTTTAATTTCCTGTTTGCCCACCGTGGAGCTCTGATCAGCACGGGTGGCAATGCAGTCCCAAATCCAAAAAGAGCTCCAGTATGGACCGTACGGGAGATACTGAATCTGATCGCTGTATGGGGAAACAAATCTGTTCTATCAGAGCTCCATTACAGAAGACGAAATGCCAAAGCATTTGAAAAAAAAAATCTCCAGGCTACACAGTGCTGCGTGACAAGCGTAACGGGAAGCCAGAGACTCAAACGGACGCTGATGGAGGGAGGGAGGGGGTACTGAGGACTCCAGCTATCCCACAGCAGTCTCCAAAAAGTATTTGGATTCTTGGCTGAGCTCCCAATCCCTGTCGGGTCAAACACATTGTCCGGCGTGGTTCAGGGAATAGCTTGTCAATTTACTCCCCCCCCCCACGAAAGAAAAGGGAAAGAAATAGTTTCTTGACTTTTTTCAATGTCACCCTATGTCTACTGAATGCTGCAAGTAGACACGATGCTGCAGCAGTGAAGAGCAGTATGCACTCGTCTCCCCTCCCTGGTGGCAGACGGTGCAGTAGGGCTGGTAACCGTCCTTCTTATCAACCTGTGAGTGCTCCTGGCTGGCTTCAGGTGAGGCTGGCCAGGGGCGAATGAGTAAAAATAGGAATGACTCCCGGTCATTCCCGGTAGATGGTACAGAACGGCTGGTAACCGTCTTCATCATAGCAACTGGGGGCTGAGCTTCAATCAGCCCCCTCCCTTTCATGTGAAAAGAAAAGATTCTGTCCTGCCTGGACTATCATAGCAGCGGCATGCTGGGCTCCTCTCCCCCACACCGCTTAATGTCCTGCCTGGACTTTCATAGCAGCTGGAGGCTGCCTCCCCCTCATTTTATGTCACTAAAAACTCAGTGTTTCTTATTCCTGCATTCTTTATTACTTCATGACACAAATGGGGGGGACACTGCCATGGTAGCCCAGGAAGGTTGGGGGAGGAGGGAAGCAACGGGTGGGGTTGTTGCAGGGGTACCCCCCGTGAATGGAATGTAGCTCATTATTTCTGCGGGATCTGACACGGAGCAGCTGTACTCTGATACACGGCTTCTCTAGTACAATTGCCCCATATGCTAGGCAGGACTGACTCTATTTTTAGAAACATAAAGGAGGGATTGACTCAGGGAGTCATTTCCAGTTTTGCTTTTGCGCCCCCGGCAGATCTCAGCCAGGGGCACCCATGATAGCAGCAAACAGCACAGAAGGACAGATAACCGTCATCTCATTGCCAAATTACACTGGCAGCTGACAGTACAGAACGACTGGTAACCATCTCTGCTATCACGCAAAAGCAAATTAATGTTGCTGTGTAGTGCTGGAGTATCACCTCTGTCCGCGGCATCCAGTAGACATATGGTGACTGTAAAAAAAAAAAGCTGAACGGGCTCCATGGTTGCCGTGCTATGGCGTCTGTCAGGGCAATCCAGGGAAAAAGGGCGCGAAATGATTGGCTGCCATTGCTTTCCCGGAGGAAGGAATGACTGACGACATTTACCCAGAACCACTCGTGACAATGATTTTTGCCCCATCAGCCACTGGGCTCTCAACCCAGAATTCTAAGGGGTGGGGGAGACTGCGGGAACTATGGGATAGCTATGGAATAGCTACCCACAGTGCAACGCTCCGGAAACCGACGCTAGCCTCGGACCATGGACGCACATCGCCGAATTAATGTGCTTAGTGTGGCCGCGTGCACTCGACTTTATACAATCTGTTTTATAAAACCGGTTTATGTAAAATCGGAATAATCCTGTAGTGTAGACGTACCCTTAGCAACAGTTACGCTAGTGGGGAAGGACATGCCAGTGGGAACTCAGATATTTATATTTATCTCTGTATGCCAAGAGGGATGATTATTTTATTAGTGGCAGTATTCTGTAAAAATGGATCTCCATAGGCAGGATGATCTTTTAGGTTCAGTCATGGCTAGGCTAAATCTTCCCTTACTAGCAAAATGCCTTTCCAGATGAGACCCCATCATTTGTTTCTTTGATGTTCTTTATGAGCCACTTTTTATGTTTCTTTCATCAGACTAGGAGCTAGATTTGGATACGCAGAGAATAAGTCAGGAGGCTAATGAAAGACAGACATGCACAGTGCTCCTTGTGGTAGGTAATGTACTGTAAATACATGTTCTTGGTTGCGTGCATCTGTAGTTTTATGAGGATGTACCAGGCAATAAAATTTTCCTTGTCCTCTTCCCTCACCCAGCTTGCTAAAAGAGCAAATGGAATGCTTTCTGTGGTGTTGCATGTGGCTCATTGTAACTTGTTTAGCCATTCATCTTCCTCTCCCTCTTAGGAGTTCATGTGGGAGTGACATTATGAAGTCAAGGTAATTTTCTACAGTGATTGCAGGAGGTTTATAAAATGTCCTTGCAGAAACAATACGTGCATTTTTCAAAACAATAAATCACAAACATGGTTGGTTTAATAAGGCAACAGTGAAGTTGCTTGAGTTGCTTATTTATAATTCTGTGGTGCTCTCCCTTCTCCCTGTAAAGTTCTGTACTGTGGGAATTATTCCATCTCTAGCCATCTGTATTGAAGCTTATTCTAAACTCTTTCTATTAAAATACAAAACACCTTACACCAAAATAATGGTGTAACAAACTAATTGTTCAAGGGAGCAGGAACTAAATTTCAGTACTTTTCTCCTACTAGCAAGTGCCAAGTAGCAGCATTTCTTGTGAATTATCCCTTTCTCCACCCCTCTTTTACACTTGAGGATGGAAGAAAGGATGCAGAGATGTAAAGAATGAAACACAAAGTTAACAGAAAATACAGCTGAGAGAGAGTGAACAGCTTCATTTGAGGGTCTCCGGTTCTTTTCTGTGGTGATTTCTACTACTTAATTAACCAGTCACATAGCCCTGGTGCTCTACTCTGCAATTTAGATCTGCAGCCTTAAAGAAGTTGCTACTCACCCACATCCTTCTTTCTTCCCACTGCAGGCACTGCATGAAGCATGAAAACAAAAGTTCACATTTTAATCATCCTGCTATGTCATTAAGAGGGTTTTGGTCCTGTGATCTAACATACTCTTTGTGCTGATACATAGCTACTACAGGGAAGTCTGTGGCAGAAGGCTTAGCCTTAATTCTATTTCTCCATTTTTGCCACTTCATTTTTTTGATATACTATTGTTGCCCCTTTTCAACCCAAGTGCCTAGTCAGAGTTTGGGGCTCTGGGGATGTTGCAGCTGGAAGTAGAAATTGATGGATTCCGGTATTTTCTTTGAGCAATCTTGTTTATTTGCAAGGAATGTATAAAGTTCTGTGTCTTTGATTGCAGAAGGAACCAAGAATAAATGGGGCAGTCTCTTAGCTTACAGATCCCAAGCCTCTTGGCTTTCTTGTCTCTCCTCCTGTCTCTGTTCTTGTCTGTCTAGAGTTTCAGTGTAATCTCTCTTCACAGACACTCCCCTCCCAAAACAAACAAACAAACAAAAAAACCAATACTGAGCCAAAAACCCCAGCATGGGTTCACACACACCTTTTGTCCTAGGTTGGAGTTTATGGTTACAGTTTTATATTAATTCAAGGGTGAGCTCACACCTATCAATCTCCATGAGGTTTTAACTCAACCCATAACAACATTTCACCCAGCTCATAACACTATGTTGCCTGTAATGGGCCCAATTTTCAAAGAAACTGTTGCATTTACACAATAGTAACAACAGATATGCATTTTCTGCACTCAATGATTGGTGTCAGTTTTCGGAAGCACTGTGCATACAGTGCATGCATACAGGCTGAAAATTAGGCCTTCAAAGAAAGCTTCTCAACTCCCTTTACAGCAAAGGGAGTTTCCAGAGTGGCTTTGGAATGCCAGGCTGGCCACCAAGTCAGATTTTTAAAGCCATGGTTAAATAGTGTGAAGGCAACTATGTCAGGCTTGCACAACATGCACCCCCTGTGGGTTTACTGTGCGGCCGCAGGGGTGAGTAGGCAAGCGGCAGGTAAGGGAGGGGGCCTGAAGAGGCTGGTGGGCAGTGGTGGGGGATGAGAAGGCTAGCCTGGGGGGGGGGGGGCTGAGGAGGCGAGAGGCCGGGCAGTGGCCGGGGCTGAGGAGGCGAGCCAGAGGAGTGGGGGGGCTGAGGAGGCGAGAGGCCGGGCAGTGGCCGGGGCTGAGGAGGCGAGCCAGAGGAGTTGGGGGGGCTGAGGAGGCAAGTGGGCAGGCAGTGGTGGGGCGGTGAGTAGGCGAGCCAGCGGGGTGGGCAGCTGAGGAGGCAAGTGGGCAGGCAGTGGTGCGGGGGTGAGTAGGCGAGCCAGTGGGGTAGGGGGCTGAGGAGGCGAGCGAGGAGTCAGAGGCTGACCTGTTCTACTGATCTGGTCTGGCTCCCATCCCCTCTCCAAGGGTTGCGGCTGTCTGGAGGTGCTGCCTTCCATGCCTTCCTCATTCACACCTCATTCATTCAACAGGGCAATTGATTACAAAGTTGGAGGAAGAGCTTGTTCTACTTCTAGCAAAAAGTCATTTTTCTTTTACCTTAATTATACTACCTCAGGGGCCCGCTATAACATATTAGCAAGCTTCAATACCGCTGTTTCGATGGGGCAGCGCTGGGGAAAGAGGGTTTGTTTCCGTGGGGCGGGCAGTGCTGCGGGAGGGGGAGTATTTCAGGGGGGTGGGCGGTGCTGGGGGGGTGTTGTGTTTTGGGGGGGCTTGGCAGTGCTGGGGAGTGGGGGTTCGGCAGAGCCAGTGGGATTCGGTGCTCAGTTGTTTTCTTTGGAGTAATATGGCCCTCGCCACTTTACGAGTTGTGCAGGCCTGCCCTAGTGTAACTGCAGCTGCTGCACACTTAGACTTTGTTCACCTGCTTTATCTACACCAGGTGAACAATCACCTAAGACTGAGTATTTGCTTTCCAAGTTGCCCACCTTTGAATAATAAATCATAGGGCAAGGGTAATAAATAGAAAGCATATCCCCATGCACATTTCAGTGGAACAAAAAGCATCTGGTATAGGAGAAATGAATTAACAAATGCAAAGAGAGAGAGGCTGTTTCAGTTCATTATTCACAAGACAGTTTTTTTCACACCATTAGTAAAATTAATGGGAGAAGGATAGCTCAGTGGTTTGAACATTGACCTGCTAAACCCAGGGTTGTGAGCTCAATCCTTGAGAGGGCCACTTAGGGATCTGGGGCAAAAATTGGTCCTGCTAGTGAAGGCAGGCGTCTAGACTCAATGACCTTTTGACGTCCCTTCCAGTTCTAGGAGATTGGTATATCTCCAATTATTAACTTAATGCCTACATAGTGAATTATATCTTCATGCACCCTACCAAAGTTAATCTCTAGTTCTCTCCTACCCCATAGCATCTCATTTTTAGTAAAAATTCTGTTTAATGCTTCTCTTCAGTAGATCTCAAAACACTTTACAAATGAGGTCAGTACAATTATCTCCCCTCCCCCCTTTTTTTAAAATGGAGGGGGACACTGGCATAGGGAGGTGAAGTGACAGCCAAGTGACCTAAGGACAGCCAGTGACCCAGCAGCAGAGCCAGGAATAGAAACCAGGTCACGTGAATCCCAGGCCAATGCTCTAAACCACTAGACCACGTTACCTCACATGTATCAGCATACTGAAAATTTAGTGCACTGTAAAAGTAAATTTCTGAGAAACTTGAGATTAAATTAAATAAAAAATATTACATTAATCTACTTTTTAAAAAATTTCTGAACGGGAAAGATGCAGAAACCAGAGGACCTTGCTAGTTATAAGCCAACCTTATCATAGCCGCATATATTGTGCTCAGGAAGTGAGCTCTAGGGCCTACAGATCTCAAACAATCTATAAGCCCGTGAACAGTGAAGGAACCAAACAAGGGCCTATTTCTTGTGCACTAAAAAGCTCTAGGAGGGCAACTTATGCACCTAAGTGGCAGTGAGATCTTCATCCTCAAGATCACACTGCAGTCTGCCCAAAATCGTGATCAAGAGAAAAATCAGACTTGCACCACTACAGGATAGTTACTTCCAATGATCGCATGAAAAGGGTAAAAGATGTTAATTAAATAAAATGTACGATACAAAATTCTTCACAAGTTTATCAGATTCCTTTTGTTTAGCCCACAGAAAAAATGGAGACTATATTTGAATGCATACATTTTATTAATTGAATGACATAAAGAGTAATAAATACATTCATAAATAAGGAGTTACAGAAAGCAAAGCAATGTTGATATGACAATCAAAGTTCAATCCATGCATTTAATATGGAGTAGTCCAACTTTTATCAAATAGGTATAATCAGACCTAGTTAATTCATTTCACACATCATAAGGTGGTGATTTTAGCAAAATCATCTTAATACAGACAGAAACTAACTAACAGTGTGAATCCTTTAATACAGGTTATTGTTCAACACTTAAGTGGCAGAAGTAGAAGTTTTCCGCAATTATTGCACTTTGAAAAGCTCAATAAGGTTTAAGGAATCCCCTAAAGCTGCAGAAATGCTACCCTCTTGAAAGTCTCTGGAAATATCTTTATTCTGCCTGGTCACCTTCATCCAAGATTTTGGAATTAGGAATGACAGTAAGAACTGAGGTAGTCAGGTGGATCCTGCCTCCCTGTTGAGCTACAAATTCAAAGCTCAGGGCTTTCAAACACCTACCCGAAATTAACTTTCACACCAATCAATTGCACCAAACAGGCAACTTCAGCTGTGCCCTCTAAAATACATGTACAATGTATGTATACAAAAACAAATAAAATTGCCAACAATTCACACTAAACCAATACCAGAAAACCAATCATAATCACAAAATACTGCACCTCTGCCCAAATACCAAGACTTAACAGAAAAATACCTACCTAAACATCCACATCATCATCCTCTGAATTCAATAAGCATAAAAGACTATTAAAACACCACTATTGCCACGTCCACCAATGGACACAACTACTAAAAATACTTCTGACACAATAGGTGCAAAGTTAATATTGAATGTGTGGTACACTTTCATTGGTGTGACAGTTTAAGTAGAGTAGGTGCTTGAAAGTTGTGAAGTGCAGGAAGTAACTGCCAGTTGCCAAAACATTTAGTTTTGCTTACTTCCTTTAAAAATGTGTAAGAAATACACAAGTTAGGCATTACCTGGAGTAAATGTTAATTTTGTCAACCTTAACTTAATTTGAGGAGTTTGGGGGGCAGAATTGGGGGTGAGTGAAGAATACCAACGTACGCCTTCCCTTCAGTCACATCTTTGCACTTCCAGTAGGAAATGATGACTTCTTAATAATAGGAAGCAATCATTCTATAGAACTTCTATGTTAAGGTCTCTACATTTCAGTTTCACAGTTATGCCCTGGTACTGACACTTCCTTCTTCTCCACTTGTGCTTCAAGATGCCTGAAACAGAGAGAGGGAGCAGATGGAGTGTTTAAGTGAGATCCCCTTTCGACAACGCCACGTCCGGCACGGAAACTCAGTGTCAGTTACTGATACAGTGTTCTTTTCCGCATCTGCAAACAGTCTGGAGATTTAGGTCTAAGACAGTTCTTTGTGGTTCTTACATACTTCCACAAGCCTTTCCCCCTCCTCCCAAGCTGCACTGGCTGAGAAAAGTCCTGGACCCCTCCTCCTCTAAAGCCACAATCTCCAGATTTCCCCTTGACAATTATTTCACCAGGCAGTCTCCATCCAAAATCAAGAGGAAGGAAATGATGAAAGGCAGTAAGGAATTAATTGACATGATTCCTAAAGCAATGTGACAAGGTATAGTGCCTGAAATGACTTAGTCCAAAAGCGCCACAGGACACTCCCTTTTGCAACTTACCAGCAATAGCATGTCAGGTCTTCAGGAGTCCAAGAAGGGAGTAGAAAGCAGGAGACTTGGCTGCAGAATTCTAGGCAAGTTGGAAGCACTGCTTGAAGGGCCGGAACTCTGGACACAGTTTTATGGGGTCACCATAAATAGTAACTGATGAGACCTGTACCGTGTTTACAGGGTGCTCATGCGGGGCAGTGGCTGCATTTGGCCTAGTGCCAAGAGACGAGAGGGCAAAGACCTGATCTCTGATAACAGAGTGGTCCTTCGCAGCAGGCTGTGAAGACATCATGAGGCCAAGAGAGCCAAAGGGCCTTGGAGACAGAAACCCTAGTTACAGGGAGGTCAAGCTGCCCATGTTACGGAAATGATTCTAATCCTCCAGATTTCAACAGTGAGATGCAACCTGTACCCTCATTACAGGGTGGTCGCTGGCATTAGCCAAATAGGAGAGACCACAACCTGAATTATAGGAAGGTCAAGCTGTGAAAGTACAAAAGAGCTAACTATATCCCATTTTAGAGTAACTTATGACATAGACCCTAATTACAGGTTTGTCACGCTGACTAATGGGGCAGAGCACGGCGTAAAGCCAAATGAGCAAGTGGGCAGAGACCCAGACCCTAGTTACAGGGCGATCACATTGCTCAGTTTAACAAAGTGCTCAGTTCCCTTCCACATTTATGATGAGGTGACTGGCACCCTGATTACAGGGCAGTCACTCACACTAGGCAGATAACAAAGCAGAATGTCCAAGGACACAATGTCACAGACTGGGACCCAGCTTACATGGCTGTCACTCTTAGGTTTCCACAGAGATCAATATCTCACAGAAGACAGAGAGATTTGGTCTCTCCCTTAATTACAAAATCAGGACTCCCATTAACCTGCTGATGTAGCATGATGTCAAAATAATGAAGGGGAGAGACCAAAAACCTCGATAGAGAGTGGTCAAGTGGCCCAGGTACTAAGAGATCCTGTATTTCCTTTGACCTAAATCACCCTCATTAAAGGTCAATCTTTGCCATCAGCCCACTAATAGGAACTGAACCTAAAGAAAGCAGAAGCGGAGATAGATTCTCCTGTGCACTAAAAGATTCTGTCTGAGCTTTTACTCGTTCCTCTTGTGGGGAGGAGGATAAATATAATAATACACAATGAGCTCTTTTTCCAATTCTGAGAATAAATAAAAAACACTGCAGTGATTTAACTGAAAGAACTCAAAATAAATAAATATATAAATATACATGTTCACACCCATTTGTATCACATTCACTCACACACATATATACAAAACAAAGAGGGACTTCCCAGAACAGAGAGTTCATTGCAATAGGTCACTTGACCCACAGTGTTAAACTTGACCAGCTTTCCTTCCCTCCAAAAAAAAAAGGGAAAAGGCATAATACCTGGACCCTGCTTACAGGGGGGTCATGCTGTTCAAGAGATTAAAATGCTCGAGATCCCCATGCAGTGTAATTAGGTGACCAGAGGCCTGATTACAGGCAAGTTACTGTGCCCAGAGTCCCTTTCCTGCCGCGGCAGAAATGGCAGGCGCAGACAGTCGGGGAACCAAGGGGGGCAGAATCAGAGCTCCTCCAAAGCCCCACCTGGACTTAAACCTTCGTTTTGAAGGTGCGCCCGAGGGCGCAGTACCAGTTTCCCCCACGGATCCTTCCCCCCCGTTTTCCAACCGCCTTTCGTTTTTCCTCCAGGCGTGGACCCAAATAACATCTGACCGCTGGGTCTTACGCACTGTGCAGACGGGATACCGTCTGCAGTTTACGTCTTTCCCTCCCTTCTGCCCCCCACCCTCGTCCCTCTTCAGGGAACCCCTCACGAGCAATTCCTCCACCAGGAGGTGCAGACGCTCCTCGACAAAGGAGCCATAGAGGCGGTTCCGGAGAACGAGAAGGGCAAGGGGGTTTATTCCCGCTACTTCCTCATCCCCAAGGCCAAGGGAGGCCTCAGACCTATCCTTGACCTGCGGGAACTCAACAAACATCTGGTGAAGTTGAAGTTCCGCATGGTATCCCTGGGGACCATTATCCCATCTCTGGATCCTGGAGACTGGTACGCCGCCCTCAACATGCAGGACGCTTACTTTCATATCGCCATATTGCCACATCACAGACGTTTCCTTCAGTTCGTGGTCGACCGCCATCATTACCAATTCGCGGTCCTCCTGTTTGGCCTCTCTACGGCCCCGAGGGTATTCACTAAATGCATGGCTGTCGTTGTCGCACATCTTCGGCGCAGTCGCATTCACGTGTTCCCTTACCTCGATGATTGGCTGTTTCGGGGCACATCAGAGCGGCAGGTCCGCAGCCACGTCCGCAGGATCAACGGCCTTTTTACTACCTTGGGCCTCATTATCAACGTGGACAAGTCCCCTCTGCTCCCCATGCAGAGGATAGAGTTCATCGGGGCCGTTCTGGACTCCACCTTGGCCAGGGCCCTTCTGCCGTTGCCCAGGTTCCAGTCGCTGTCGGCCATCGTTCAGCGCTTGCTGGCGGCCCCCCTGACCTCTATAAGGACATGCCTAACCCTCTTAGGCCACATGGCGGCCTGCACGTTTGTGACCGGTTATGCACGGCTCCGCATGAGGCCCCTCCAATCTTGGCTCATTGCCCAATACCGGCCAGCGAGGCATTCGCTGGACACGCTTGTCACGATCCAGGGGGTATTGGATTCCCTCCACTGGTGGCTAGACCAGTCCGTCGTGTGTGCGGGGCTCCCGTTTCATCTGCCCCACCCCTCGGTGTCCCTAACAACGGATGCCTCAGATCTCGGCTGGGGGGGCCCACCTGGGAACCCTGAGGACACAGGGCCTGTGGTCCCCGCAGGAGGTGGATTTACACATCAACATGCAGGAGTTGAGAGCGGTCCGCCTTTCTTGTCAAACGTTCTCTCATCAGCTTCGAGGTTGTTGTGTCGCGGTGTTCACTGACAACACGACGACCATGTACTATATCAACAAGCAGGGCGGCACCAGATCCTCTCCCCTATGTCACGAGGCGATGCGACTCTGGGACTTTTGCATAGCCCACTCCATTCACCTCACGGCTTCCTTCCTCCCCGGAGTACGGAACACGCTAGTGGACCACCTGAGCAGATCCTTCTTCTCGCACGAGTGGTCCCTTCTCCCGGACGTCGCCCTCTCGCTCTTCCAGAGGTGGGGTTGTCCCCGCGTGGACCTCTTCGTGTCCAGGGGGAACAGGAAATGCCAGGTGTTCTGCTCCTTTCAGGGCCGGGAACCCGGGTCTATAGCGGACGCCTTCCTTATCCCGTGGATGACCCACTTGTTCTACGCGTTCCCTCCGTTCCCACTGGTCCACAAGGTCCTTCTGAAGGTGTGCAGGGACAGGGCCCGTGTGATTAGGGTAGCTCCAGCGTGGCCCAGACAACATTGGTACCCCATGTTGCTGGACCTGGCCATAGCCAACCCAGTCTCCCTGCCCCTTCACCTGGACCTGATCACCCAGGACCACGGCACTCTCTGTCACCCAGACCTCCAGTCGCTGCACCTGGCAGCGTGGCTCCTGTGTGGCTGACCAGATCCGAATTATGCTGCTCTACCCCAGTACGGGAGGTACTCTTGGGCAGCAGGAAGCCTTCCACCAGAGTGACGTACTCGGCCAAGTGGAAGCGTTTCTCCTGTTGGTGCACGGAGAGGGGTTTCCTCCCTATGGAAGTTTTGGTCGCCAATATTTTGGACTACATTTGGTCCCTCAAGCAACAGGGCCTGGCGATATCGTCCCTTCAGGTTCACCTGGCGGCTATCTCCACCTTTCATCCGGGTGGGGATGGCCGCTCAGTTTTTTCTCACCCGACGGTGACTAGATTCCTGAAGGGGCTGGATCGTCTATACCCCAACGTCCGACCCCCTGCCCCTACCTGGGATCTCAACCTGGTTCTGGCTCGGCTCATGGGGCCCCCCTTTGAGCTGTTAGCGACTTGCTCCCTGCTCTATCTTTCTTGGAAGACTGCCTTTCTAGTAGCCATTACCTCAGCTAGACGGGTGTCGGAACTCCGGGCTCTCACAGTAGATCCCCCGTATACGGTCTTCCATAAAGATAAGGTGCAGCTGAGACCGCACCCTGCCTTTCTCCCCAAGGTGGTCTCAGCCTTTCACGTCAACCAGGAGATCTTCCTCCCCGTTTTTTTCCCGAAGCCTCATTCGTCATGCAGGGAGCAACAACTCCACTCACTTGATGTCCGTCGGGCTCTTGCATTTTAGGTGGAGAGGACCAAACCGTTCCGCAAATCCCCCCAGCTTTTCGTGGCAGTAGCGGACCGCATTAAGGGGCTTCCCATTTCCTCGCAGAGGTTATCCTCGTGGGTAACATCCTGTATCAGGACCTGCTATGACTTGGCTCACGTTCCTACGGGCCGTGTGACTGCGCACTCTACCAGGGTGCAGGCGTCGTCGCTGGCTTTCCTCGCCCGTATGCCCATCCAGGAGATCTGTCGGGCAGCGACCTGGTCATCGGTCCACACATTCGCTTCCCATTACGCCCTGGTCCAGCAGTCCAGAGATGACGCGGTCTTCGGATCGACAGTGCTCCATGCCGCGACTTCTCACTCCGACCCCACCGCCTAGGTAAGGCTTGGGATTCACCTAACTGGAATGGATATGAGCAATCACTCGAAGAAGAAAAGACGGTTACTCACCTTTGTAACTGTTGTTCTTCAAGATGTGTTGCTCATATCCATTCCACACCCGCCCTCCTTCCCCACTGTCGGAGTAGCCGGCAAGAAGGAACTGAGGAGCGGGTGGGCCGGCAGGGGTATATATCAAGCGCCATGGCAGCGCCACTCTAGGGGGCGACCTGCCGGCCCACTGGAGTTGCTAGGGTAAAAAGTTTCCGACAAACATGCACGCACGGCGCGCACACCTAACTGGAATGGATATGAGCAACACATCTCGAAGAACAACAGTTACAAAGGTGAGTAACCGTCTTTTACAGCCCAAGGATGGGGTTTTTCCACCTGTAAGGCACACCAGCCAGCCAAAGAGGACTTTGGTCTCACCCCACTGGCTAACCACAAGTCACACAAGCAATTCCCTTAGACACTCCAGTTTCCCAGTATCACCACCAGTGCCACGCGTCCTAGGGACGAATGGTTATGAAAACCATCACCCCAATAAAGGAAAAAGGTTCTCTCGATCCCAAAGAATCGAGCCTCAGACCCAGGTCAATATACAAATCGGATCTTATCCACAAATCACGCTGTTGCCAATCCTTTAGAATCTAAAATATAAAGGTTTATTCATAAAAGGAAAAGATATAGATGAGAGCTAGAACTGGTTAAATGGAATCAATTATATACAGTAATGGCAAAGTTCTTAGTTCAGGCTTGTAACAGTGATAGAATAACTGCAGGTGCAAATCAAGTCTCTGGAGTACATCCCCCACTGGGATGGGTCGTTCAGTCCTGTGCGCAGCGCTTCAGTTTATAGCAAAGTCCCTCCAGAGGTAAAAAGCAGGATTGAAGACAAGATGGAGATGAGGCATCAGCCTTTTATAGTCTTTTCCAGGTGTAAGAACACTTCTTTGTTCTTACTGTGGAAAATTACTGCAAAATGAAGTCTGGAGTCATTTGGGCAAGTCCCTGCATATTTTGCTGAGTTACAAGGCGTATCTGCTTTCTCTCAATTGGTCAGTTGTATAGCTAATGGTCCTTAATGGGCCATCAAGCAGGCTAGGCAGAGCTAAAACCAACTTGTCTGGGGTGTCACCCAGAAGCATAGCACAAGTTTGAAATACAGACAGGATAGAGCCAATATTCATAACTTCATCTAAAAAATGACACATGCATACAGACAGCATAATCATAACCAGCAATCTATAACCTGATCTTAGACAACTTATATGACCCCCTTTACATAAGACTTGGTGCCACTACAGGACCTTGTTGCAACCATGTTCTATATGGTCCCAGATTATATCAATAATGTCACACAGGCTTTTTGGCAGAACCCACCATCAGCCCAGGGAGGAGTTGGGCCACTCTCAGCCTTAGGCAGTGACTTCCCACTTCCACAGCCCAACTCCACTGACAGGAAAGAGAAACCAGGGGAGAGCGACCCACATCCTCAAAGATCTTTGGGCCCCTCACTCCCCTCACATAATGGCTATGTACCTTGGAGGAGCTGGCCAATATAGCAAAAAGATACAGCAAAAGCTTCTAGTGTAAAGAGACATCCCCTGCACAGGCATCAGAAAGGAAATGACCTGCACACTGAAATATGCTGAGGTGCTATCTACACATCAGTATATTGAGTCCGCGAGGGTCTTCTTTTTATCCATAGAGGTTTAAATTAATCTTCTAGGCAAAGCACTTTCAACCTTGATTTAATTATATGGATGTGTTTTATAGTACACAAAAATAAAGAGCTTGTAATTTTACAATTCTATCTACAAGAGAGCAAATGTCATAACCCAGTACCTTTAACTTTAAACCATACTAGTGTTACATGGAAATTCTGTTCTTTATTCCCCCTGAAGAAACAGAATATATAGGGTGTTTGTATGTGTGTTTGAATCTTTAGCGATAATAATTCCGGTAGCTAGCCCGGAATAAGTGTTTGCAGAGGACATATGGAGATTTGTTTATGTAACTTTAGCGCTCTCGTGGCCAAGATGGAGTCTGCTCTGCAGGCAGCTCTGACCAAGAAAAGGGCCGTGCAGGAACGCAGCAGGGAATGATCCTTCTACCCCAGGGGCATCTGTTCCAAACCCCCCAGAGAGAACACACACACACACCGGAATAATATAGGAAAGGGAAATATTTTTGTTTCCATAGGGATGAAAGGAGAAAAATAACAGGGAGAAAGTTGCGGGAAGCGGTAAAACAGGGTGGCATTCATTACAAGGCCCCACTAGTACCACAGTCGGAAAGAGCTAGGGGGAGAACGGTAATTCTATTTTGTAGCGGATTTTGCTATTTCAAAATCAGATTTCATTCTGATTTGGAATCCTATTCAAAAATTTTGAAATTCTCTGTGAAATGGAATTGCTGATCTCCACTGATCTCTAAAGCAGCCTAGTAGGCTGCCCCAGAGCTGGAGACCCTTGGAGCCTTACAAAGACCTAGCTTCACAGTAGCACACCTGGTGGGCTGTCCTAGAGTCATGGACCCTAAGAGCCCTACCTGGCGAGGAGTCACGAGCCTGGCAGCTGGGGCTCCTGCAACTTTCAGGCTCCCAGCTTCCCATCAGCCCACCAGGCAGGCAGCTGAGGAGCTGGGAGCTTGGAAGCTCGGGTTCCCCAGCAGCGTGCCACATGGTCTGTGAAGGAGCCAGGCAGCTGAGCTGTCAGGAAGCCAAGCAAGTTTCCGATGGAATCCTGCCTGGCCGGCAAAGTTCCATTGGAAACATGCTCGGTTTCTGGTGGATTCTGTCAGAATTGACACAGTCCTGCAGTGTGTTTCAATTTCAACAAAAGAGCAAACTCTGGCATTTGTTTTTTTCTAACAAGCTCCGCTAATTAGCGGTGGAGAGCAAGGTGACACAGTAGTTTTAAACAATAAGACCATCATAGACAAAACAAACAGCAAGGAAGATAATTTTTAAATAGGCAGAATGCATGGTAATTATTCAGTGGAAATGCAACCTGCACCAACGTAGTCTTTGAGAGGTTTAGCCAACTTTACACCAGATTAACTAGCTGCAACCTATTCTATTGAATAGTCAGTCCTGGCAGATCTTTTGTTTAGCTGTAGAAGCCCTTTCTTTTTCCAGGTACGCATCATGACTCTGGCTGAGATATGGTAAAACGGTACTTTGCTGAATTAGCACCCTCATCATCATATCATCAGGTTTCAGGTCTCTCCTAGCGTGGAAGGAAGTGCACCTGTGACTCATCAGCTGCCTCTGAATTGGCTTTAAGTGAAGGGGGAAAAGGGCAAGTCAGAGTACCTGTAAACAGAGAAAAGACGACTATTGAATCTATTGAAGTTATGGAGTTCCCCTAGTACATACTTGTAAAGGTGCAGGGAGCCTCTGAGCACACCCTTGTGGCCCAACGTGGCACTACATGTCCACCCTACCTTAATTTCTCTAAGGGTACGTCTACACTATGGGATTATTCCAATTTTACATAAACTGGTTTTGTAAAACAGATTGTATAAAGTCGAGTGCACACGGCCACACTAAGCACATTAATTCGATGGTGTGCGTCCATGGTCCGAGGCTAGTGTCGATTTCTGGAGCGTTGCACTGTGGGTAGCTATCCCTTAGCTATCCCATAGTTCCCGCAGTCTCTCCCACCCCTTGAATTCTGGGTTGAGAGCCCAGTGCCTGATGGGGCAAAAATCATTGTCGCGGGTAGTTCTGGGTACAGCCTCACCCCTCCCTTTGTGAAAGCAGCAGACAACCATTTCACGCCTTTTTTCCTGGGTGAACTGTGCAAATGCCATAGCACAGCAGGCATGGACCCTGCTCAGATCAATACTGCAATCGTGGATGTTGTAAACACCTCGCGCATTCTTGTGTAGTCTATGCTGAACTGGGACCTGGAAAGCCACGCTAGGATGAGGAGGTGGCGGCTACGGCAGTGCGGCAACGAGAGTGATGAGGAGATGGACACAGAATTATCTCAAACCCGCGGGCCCCTGTGCTTTGGAGATCCTGCTGGTAATGGGGCAGGTTCTAGCCATTGAACGCCGATTTTGGGCTCGGGAAACAAGCAGAGACTGGTGGGACCGCATAGTTTTGCAGGGTTGGGACGATTACCTGGGTGCTGAACTTTTGCATGCGTAAGGGCACTTTCATGGAACTTTGTGACTTGCTTTTCCCTACCCTGAAAATCCATAATACCACTATGAGAGTAGCCCTCACAGTGGAAAAGCAAGTGGCAATAGCCCTCTGGAAGCTTGCAACGCCAGACAGCTACCGGTCAGTCGGAAATCAATTTGGAGTAGGAAAATCTACTGTGGGCGCTGCTGTAATGCAAGTAGCCAAAGCAATCATTTAGCTGCTGCTATGGAAGGTTGTGACTCTGGGAAACGTGCAGGTCACAGTGGATGGCTTTGCTGCAATTGGATTCCTAACTGCGGGGGGGCGATAGATGGAATCCATATCCCTATCTTGGCACCGGAGCACCAGGGCATGCAGTATATAAACCGCAAGCGGTACTTTTCAATGGTGATGCAAGCAATGGTGGATCACAAGGGATGTTTCACCAACATCCACGTGGGATGGCCATGAAGGGTTCATGACGCTCGCGTCTTCAGAAGCACTGCTCTGTTTAAACTGCTGCAGCAAGGGAATTACTTCCCAGACCAGAAAATAACAGTTGGGGATGTTGAAATGCCTATAGTTGTCCTGGGTGACCCAGCCTACCCCTTGATGCCATGGCTCATGAAGCCATACACAGGCAGCCTGGACAGTGGTCAGGAGCTGTTCAACTACAGGCTGAGCAAGTGCAGGATGGTGGTAGAATGTGCATTTGGCCGTTTAAAGGCGCGCTGGCGCACATTACTGACTCGCTTAGACCTCAGCCAAACCAATGTCCCCATTGTTATTGCTGCTTGCTGTGTGCTCCACAATCTCTGTGAGCGTAAGGGGGAGACCTTTATGGCGGGGTGGGAGGCTGAGGCAAATCACCTGGCCACTGATTACGCGCAGCCAGACACCAGGGCGATTAGAAGAGCACACCAGGAAGTGGTGCGCATCAGAGAAGCTTTGAAAACGAGCTTCATCACGGGCCAGGGTACGGTGTGACTGTTGTGTTTGTTTCCCCTTCATGAACCCGCCCCCTTTATTGACTCCTTCCCTGTAAGCAACCCACCCTCCCTCTTCGATTACAGCTTGCTTAAGGAAATAAAGTCACTTTCGTTTAAAAATCATGTATTCATTATTAAAAAGTAATTATAAAAAGAGGCAGAGAACAGACAAGGTATCCCGGGTGTGGTTTGGTAGGAGGATAGGAGGGAAGGAAAAGGCCATTAAACACATTTCAATGTAATGACAGCCTTTGGGTTGGACTGTCCACGGGGGTGGAGTGGGCGGGTGCACGAAGCCTTCCCCCACGCATTCTTACACGTCTGGGTGAGGAAGATATGGAACAGAGTGAGTGGTGAGAGTGGTTACGCAGGGGCTGCAGCGGCACTCTGTGACCCCGCTGCTCTTCCTGAAGATCCACCAGACCTCGGAGGATGTCAGTTTGATCACACAGCAGCTCCAGCGTTGCATCCTGCCACCTCTGATCTTCCTGCCTCCACCTCTCATCTCGAGCGTCTCTCCTATCCTCACGTTCGTCCCTTCTATCCTCACGTTGGTCCCTCCTGTCCTCACGTTCACTAGCATCTTTCCTGTACTTTGCTACCACGTCCTTCCACTCATTCAGATGAGCTCTTTCATTGCGGGTTACTTCCATGATTTCCGAGAACATTTTATCTTGCGTCTTCTTTTTCCTCCGCCTTATCTGAGATAGCCTTCGGGATAGAGTAGGGAGGCTTGAAAAATGTGCAGCTGCATGAAGGAGGGAAAAACAGGGAGAGAAGTATTTAAAAAGATACATTTTACAGAACAATGGTTATACTCTTTCACAGTGAACAACACTATTCACCTTACATAGCACATGTGATTTCACTACAAGGTCGCATTTTGCATCTTAATATTGAGTGCCTGCGGCTCTGGTGTTACAGATCTCACAGACGCAGGTCCGGGCATCAAAATTCAGCTTGCATGCGGCCATGGTAAGCCATTGTCTTTTGGCTTCTCCAGCCTTCATATACACAGTGCCCTCTGATGCTTCTTTCCTGTTAACATGCAACAGCAGAAGCCAACCCCCCCCCCATCCAATTCTCTGGTATGATCGCTTTACCCCTCCCCCCACTGCGTGGCTGGTATCATGGAAGATCACTGTTAATCACCCGCCTTTCCCCCCCCCCCCACCGCGTGGCTGGTAGCTGGGAAGATTCCTACTAGCCAAATGCAAAAAAGCACAGCGCTGTCCTTCCTCCCCTCTCCCCACTTGGCTACGTGCAAGGAAGGATTTCTTTTAAGCAACAGACCAGAAGGAAAATGGCATCTCTGTCCCCTTAATTAAATTCCTGAATTTCAACCAGGTTACCATGAACGATATCACTCTGCTGAGGATAACAGAGCGAGATAAAGAAGGGATGTTTCTTGAATGCCAGCAATCACCGGGACCATACGCAGCTAGGCTTTGTCATGCAATGATACCCGATTACTTGCTACATGCATGGCGTGATAAAGTGTCCTACCATGGTGGACAGAACAAGGCTGCCTTGCACAGAAACCTTCTGCAAAGGCTTTTGGAGTACCTCCAGGAGCGCTTCATGGAGATGTCCCTGGAGGATTTCCGCTCCATCCCCAGACATGTTAACAAACTCTTCCAGTAACTTTACTGGCCGCGAATGCATCCCAAGCCCTCAGGGCAAATCAATCATTAAAAAACGCTTGTTTTTAAACCATGTTTTAAATTCACAAAGGTACACTCACCAGAGGTCGTTTCCATGGCTTCACTGTCTGGACTAGTGGCTTGGGAGGGCTGGGAGGGTAATTCCATCTGGGTCACAAAAAGCTCCTGGCTGTTGGGGCTAACAGAGTGTTGTGTGCTCGCTGCAAGGTCGTCCTCCTCTTCCTCCTCCTCCTCCTCATCTTCCCCCTCTGCAGAATCCTCAGCCATGGTTGAGATTACAACCCCCACCTCGGAATCCACGGACAGGGGTGGGGTAGTGGTGGCGCAGCCCCCTAAAATTGCATGCAGCTCAGTGTAGAAGCAGCATGTTTTTGGCCCTGACTCGGACCTTCCGTTTGCTGCTTTGGTTTTCTGGTAGGCTTGTCTGAGCTCCTTAACTTTCACTCTGCACTGCAGTGAGTCCCTGTGTGGCCTTTTTCCATCATAGCCTTTGAAATTTTTTCAAATATTTTTTCATTTCGTCTTTTGGAACAGAGTTCTGTTAGCACTGAATCCTCTCCCCATATAGCGATCAGATCCAGTACCTCCCATGCGGTCCATGCTGGAGCTCTTTTTCGATTCTCAGGAGACTGCATTGCTACCTGTGCTGATGAGCTCTGTGTGGTCACTTGTGCTGATCAGAGCTCCACACTGGCCAAACAGGAAATGAAATTCAAAAGTTCGCGGGGCTTTTCCTGTATACCTTGCCAGTGCATCCGAGTTCAGATTGCTGTCCAGAGCGGTCACAGTGGTGCACTGTGGGATACCGCCTGGAGGCCAATACCATTGATTTGCGGCCCCACTAACCCTAATCCGATATGGTAATACCGATTTTAGCGCTACTCCTCTCGTCAGGAAGGAGTACAGAAACCGATGTAAAGAGCCCTTTATATCGATATAAAGGGCCTCGTAGTGTGGACGGGTGCGGCGTTAAATCGGTTTAACACTGCTAAAATCGATTTAAATGCGTAGTGTAGACCCGGCCTAAGTGGAGCAGCAGTAGATTCCATTTTAACAGCCCAAGGCAAGGAGAAGACAACGCAGTATAACCAAATACCATGTCCCCTTTTAATAAGGTTTCAGGCCAAGAAACATTACGATAGACAGTTCATCATGCCCAGGGTTCAGGCCTCCCAAACTTACAGTCCACACCCAAGTCCCTGAGACAATTTAGGCTTGTCTCCTGGTGTCTGAGAGAGCAACTGCAGCCAGTCTCTGACTTCTGCTCCTCTCTTTCCCTTGCTCTGTTTTCTGTTCCTGTTTATATAACTCATCCCCCAGGGCAGGACAGGGTCTCCTGGATGATTCCCAGATGGCAGACAATAGCCTGTCCTTTAAAGGGATAGTACCCCTTTTGTCCATATACTCTTTCACAGTAACCAAATAATAATACCCCGACCATTGCTTCAACACAAAAAACCAGGCTGGTCTTTCTCCAATGCCTGCCAAAGGAACAAATAGGATAGTGTGAGGTTATTACACAGTTTTACATGTTTAAACTGTTAATGTTTTTACAGTTCCCAAATAATATGAAATCTTCTTCTTAGGGCTGGTCTTCACTTGGGGAGATCGATGCTGCTGGAATAGGTGCAGCAGGGGTCGATTTAGCAGGTCTGGTGAAGACCTGCTAAATCATCGGCAGAGTGCACTCTGGTTGACACCGGTACTCCACTTCTCTGTGAAGAGTAAAGGAAGTTGAACAGAGAGCATCTCCCATCGATACTGCACAGTGAAGACACCGCGGTAAGTCGACCCAAGCTATGTTGACGCCAGCTACCTGAATAACATAGCTGGAGTAGTGTAGCTTAGGTCGACTTACCCCAGTAGTGAAGACAAGCCCTTACTCTGCATGGTAGCCTCTGCTAGCTGCAGGAGCATCATTTTCCAAAGGCTGAGACTCTGCAGGAGAAAAAAACCCAAACCAGTAGCAGTGTTTAAAATCACCCTGGCAATACCACTACATAAATGCATGTGATATGCTATACGACCCCAGAACAAATAAAATAATCCAACTTACCCTTCCAGGGCTCTCAGATGTCATTCATCACCTCTGATTCTCTTCCCCTCTTCTGCAGATGTTTGCTGCTGTATCATCAATCTTGGGAGGCCATAGGGCATCGATTCGGTTGGTGAGACTCATCATCTAGTCCATGATTCTTGAGGTCCCTAGCCCTCACCACATCAACCTCTGGTTATTAGAGGGAAACCCAAGAGAAAAGGAAAACTGTATATGCTGATTTTTTAAAATTCTGCCTGCATCTGCAGTCCTCTACAGCTCAAACCAAAGTTACAGTGCATCCCACAGACTACGTGGGGCCTACAACACAACCAATAATAGACTCTTAACACACTCTTCGAAAGTTAAGCCATGAGCTACTGCTTCCTTAAAGCGCTGCCTCACAAATATTTCCTCTCCTCCCTGACAGATCCTCCTGTCCAACACTTGCATCTAAAGCAGGAGTGGGCAGACTATGGCCCGGGGGCCTCATCCAGCCCTTCAGACATTTTAATCTGGCCCTCGAGCTCTCAATGGGGAGCAGGGTCCGGGGCTTGCCCTGTGCCGCACGTGCCGTGGCTCTGCACGGCTCCCGGAAGCAGCGACATGTCCCCCCTCCGGCTCCTATGTGGAGGGAAATCCAGGGGGCTCTGCACGCTGCCCCTTCGCCAAGCGCCACCCCTCCAACTGCCATTGGCCAGGAACTGTAAGCATTCATGGCCTGCCATAAAATTTCCATTCCCAGATGTGGCCCTTGGGCCAAAAAGTTTGCCCACCCCAATCTAAAGCCACCCCTCAAAAAAGCCCTTGTAGCATTGGACCTTGCAAAGGGAATTAAAACCAATTATAAAAGGTTCTATAGCCATATAAATAAGAAGAAAACAAAGAATAAGTGGGACAGCTAAACACTGAGGATGGAATGGAGGTTAAGGATAATCTAGGCATGGCCCAATATCTAAACAAATACTTTGCCTCAGTCTTTAATGAGGCTAATGAGGAGCTTAGAGATAATGGTAGGATGACAAGTAGGAATGAGGATATGGAGGTAGATATTACCACATCTGAGGTAGAAGCCAAACTCGAACAGCTTAATGGGACTAAATCAGGGGGCCCAGATAATCTTCATCCAAGAATATTAAAGGAACTGGCACTGAAATTACAAGACCATTAGCAAGAATTTTTAATGAATCTGTAAACTCAGGGGTTGTAGTGTACGACTGGAGAATTGCTAACATAGTTCCTATCTTTAAGAAAGGGGAAAAAAAGTGATCTGGGCAACTACAGGCCTGTCAGTTTGACATCTGTAGTATGGAAGGTCTTGGAAAAATTTCTGAAGGAAAAAGTAGTTAGGGACATTGAGGGCAATGGTAATTGGGACGAAATACAATATAGTTTTACAAAAGGTAGATTGTGCCAAACCAACCTGATTTCCTTCTTTGAGAAGCTAACAGATTTTTTAGACTAAGGAAGTGCAGTGGATCTAATTTACCTTGATTTCAGTAAGGCATTTGATACAGTTCCACATGGGGAATTTTAGCTAAATTGGAAAAGATGGGGGTCAATATGAAAATTGAAAGATGGATAAGGAACTGGTTAAAGGGGAGACTACAACAGGTTACTAGTGGAGTTCCTCAGGGATCGGTTTTTGGGACCAATCTTATTTAATCTTTTTATTACTGACCTTGGCACAAAAAGTGGGAATGTACTAATAAACTTTGCGGATGACACAAAGCTGGGAGGTATTGCCAATACAGAGAAGGACCTGGATATCATACAGGAAGATCTGGATGTAAACTGGAGTAATAGTAATAGGATGAAATTTAATAGTGAAAAGTGCAGGGTCATGCATTCAGGGATTAACAACAAGAACTATTGTTATAAGCTGGAGAGAAATCAGTTGGAAGTAACAGAGGAGGAGAAGGACCTCGAAGTATTGGTTGATCACAGGATGACTATGAGCTGCCAATGTGATATGGCTATGAAAAAGCTAATGCAGTCTTTGGATGCATCAGGCAAGGTATTTCCAGTGGAAATAAGGAGGTGTGAGTACCATTATACAAGGCACTGTTGAGGCCTCATCTGGAATACTGTGTGCAGTTCTGGTCTCCCATGTTTAAGAAGGATGAATTCAAACTGGAACAGGTTCAGAGAAGGGCTACTAGGATAATCCGAGGAATAGAAAACCTGTCATATGAAAGGAGACTCAAAGAGCTTGGCTTGTTTAACCTAACCAAAAGAAGGCTGAGGGGAGATATGATTGCTCTCTATAAATATATCAGAGGAATAAATACCAGGGAGGGAGAGGAATTATTTAAGCTCAGTACCAATGGGGACACAAGAACAAATGGGTATAAACTGGCCATTAGGAAGTTTAGACTTGAAATTAGATGAAGGTTTCTAACCATTAGAGGAGTGTTCTGGAACAGCCTTCCAAGGGGAGTAGTGGGGGCAAAAGACATATCTGGCTTCAAGACTAAGCTTGATAAGTTTATGGAGGAGATGGTATAATGGGATAGCCTAATTTTGGCAATTAATTCGTCTTTGACTACTAGCAGTAAATATGCACAGTGGCTAGTGATGAGATGTTAGATGAGGTGGGATCTGAGTTACTAAAGAGAATTCTTTCCTGAGTATCTGGCTGGTGAGTCTTGCCCACATGCTCAGGTTTTAGCTGATCACCATATTTGGGGTCGGGAAGGAATTTTCCTCCAGGGAAGATTGGCAGAAGCCCTGGGGGCTTTTCACCTTCCTCTGCAGCATGGGGCCCGGGTCACTTGCTGGAAGATTCGTTGCACCTTAAAGTCTTTAAACCATGATTTGAGGACATCAATGGCTCAGACACAGGTTTGATACAGGAGTGGGTAGGTGAGATTCTGTGGCCTGCATTGTGCAGGAGGTCAGATTAGATGATCATAGTGGTCCCTTCTGACCTTAAAGTCTACTATTCTATGATTCTTTCTCCCACAGCCATTTACAGCCCATTCCCCCACCAGCTGCTGCCTCTTCTGAGGTGGGGTAGCTTGCCCAGCAGACAAGTAAGGGCTGATCCAAGACCTTCTCCATTGGCACCTCCTGGCTTCTCTCTGCCAGGACCATGTTGTAACTTGCATGTGGCTAAATCTTTCTTTCTTAATAACAAAAGGAGTAGTAAAATCTGGAGTAGGAGTACTAGAAATAACCAGCCATTTTCAGGGTTATAAATAAACCACCTTTTTACGTGAGGTCAGACTATCTCCGATAGTATTTCAAAGCCCTGCCAAAAGTTGTTATTTTTTTTAACAGCTAAAGTATCTATCCAATTCCAAATGTTTTAAGACAGCAATTTAAAAATTAGTCCCATGCCACAGTCCATTGATAGTTTCCCCTAAATGTTTATATTAGAACATGAACCTGATGAACTCTAAACCTCTCAAAAACTGAGCTTATTATGAAGGTGCAAAAAGGACTCGACTCTAGAGGTATGTGCGTGATGCTGTAGTGATGTGCATTTGACTAGTACCTACCATTTGGAGACTCCTTATACAGAGGGTGCATAATAAACATGTCTGCCTTTTTTCTAGATCAGTATGTTTTCTGCTTAAAGTATACTGTCCCAATATAGTGAACTCTGCTTGTCTTCAGATGGGCTAAATTATGAGGAGCACTGAGGGTGGGGTCTGCTCAGAGCTGCAGTGGATGAGTGGAGATGCTCTGTGGCTTTCTATATGCACAGGGCAGCTGTAGGCTGAGTGCCACAGGGAGTGCTGTAAGTTGTGTGTTTGTTGTATAACCTTTCTTCCACTTAGTGGTGAAAGTAGAGCATGCATTTCCCGCAACGCTTGCTGTCACGTACTAGCAAGTTGGGGTGGAATGATAGGCATGGCCATGCCCCCTGGTAACTTAGAAGTGCTGCTGGGCATGATAACTAACCCCTACTGTTGCCTTTGTGCTTGAGAAATCCTAGTGTCAGTACTCTACCTGGGTCATGGGAGCCAGTGCGTGTCAGGGGGTTGGGGGGGATAAAGGCATGTTTGGTGTTTTTTGTTTTTGAAAGGGGGAGGAGATGCAGTGGTGGCCGCAATAATGCTCCATAGCAAGAGAAGGACCAATGTGCTATGTCTGTTTGCATTCTCTGCAGCTGATATTCAGATTTCCAGCAGAAGTCTAGTAAGCCGAGGAGTGTATTTTTATTGGCACTCACTTGCTTATCTCAGTCAAATAAATCAGAGCGTATTTGCTGCACACAACTTGCCTGGAGCACCATTTAATTTTATTTCCACCACTTCTTGCAGGTCACAGGACGTATTTTATTCTATTTATCTAATTTATGCATTGCACAATAACGAGTCCATCAAACGGAAGGCCATAAAAATAAGACTGGATACGGTATATCTCAACAATGTGTTAGGTGAAACCACATTAATGCCTCCTGCCTACTAATTGTGTCTCTCATTGTACAGATCAGTAGAACTTCACATTTCCAGATATGTTTTACTGTACTTTAGCAGCTGAAATCAAGGAGGTCTGTTATCCCATGGATACAAATGAAACTACTATCTGGAACTCCTCTTATCACTGACGTGCAATGTGTGTGTGTGTAAATTCTCTCTTTCATCCGTGCATCCATTCGAGAACTTACCTGCAAAGTGTGTGCAGAATTGGCCTGTTTGTAACATCTTCCAAATGGATCATTAAAATTCTCTTGTGATGACATAAGGTTCCTCAGCATATCTGAAAACTCACAACTAACATGTAAGCCTGTAAATAGATTAATAATAATTAGCACTTATGTCATGTGTTGCTGTTGAAAGTGCTGTATAAATATTAGTTAATTAATCCCTGTTCAGTAATAATCAGATGTTATCATCATTTTATAGATGAGAAGTCACTCTTTGCCTCACATTCTCCAAGATCATACATAGCATGTCAGTGACAGAGACAAAATTCAAACCCAAGGATTTTCTTTCCCAGCCACATTCCGTAACCTAGAGGTTACCAATTTATGGTCTGTTGAGGTGGGGAAGCCCAAAGTTTTCATTAAAAATTTGACTTGTTTTCTGACCAGCTTTACTTAAGATCCTGGCCCTCATTTTCCCTATCTAAGGATAATACCACCCATCAATCTGAGATCCTGATTTGGAAGGCGCTATATAAAAGCAAAGTACAGTTGTTATTGCTATCCTGCCTCACTTATTTAGGATCTCTTCCATGGCTTTATTGCAGCAGCTGCTGTGGAGGGTGATGGGTGGGTGGGATAATTGCAGCTGATGGTGTTTAGTTTAGTGAATTCTCTCCTCACCTAAGTGTCCTATACTCAAATTATGTTTACACTACATTCAGGGTGTGTGATTGCAGCCTGTGTAGGCATACCTGAGCTAGCTTTAATTTAGTTGGCTCAAGTACCAATAGCAGTGAAGATGTGGCACCACAGGTTTCAGCACGGACTGTGCAAGCCTACCTGGTGCCCTGCTATTTACTCAGGTAGCCACTTGTGATGCCACAGCTTCACTGCTAATTTTAGTCATGCTAGTTAGATTAAAGCTAGCTTGGGTATGTCTACATGTGCTATAGTCACACCTTCAATTACAGCATAGATGTGTCCTTAGTAACGAGAGTGTTTATACCTCATATCCAACTTCCAGTTTCCCCTGTTACTGACAAGTTTGGGGTCTATTTTAAAGCAATATGAGAATGTTGCATACATAGGCGCCAACTCCATGAGTGTTCCAGCCCTGGAGCACCCAGGGGGAAAAAATGAGTGGGTGCTTAGCACCTACGAGCAGCAAAGCTTCCCCCAGTGCCTCCCACCCGCTGGCAGCCCCGCCGATCAACTCCTCCCCCTCCCTCCCAGTGCCTCCTGCCCACCACAAATCAGCTGTTTCGCAGTGCGCAGGAGGCGCTGGGAGGAGGAGGGGAGGGGTGGAACTGGCTGGGAAGAGGCGGGGTGGAGGTGGGGGCTTGGAGGAAGGGGTGGAGTAGGGGCTGGGGTTGAGCAGGGGTTGAGCAACCTTGGGGCAAGTTAGAAGCTGGCAGCTGTGGTTGCATATCTTGTAGTATTTGCAAGACACCCATGAGAGAGGGAGAGATTTAAAACAGCAGATTGAGTTCAGATGGATTTGTTCTGTTTAGCACAAGAACATCAATTACTGTATCTGATCTAACGTTCTTACAGAATGCAGAACTTTTAGCGTGAATGATCAAATACAACAGAAGTCCCATTGCATTTATAAAATGACAAAATAGCAGTTGCCGTCTAATCATATGTATATTGCACTCATGTTAATCTGAAACGTAAAAACATTTGACAGTAGAAAAAAAACACTTATTATGTAGTACCTCTTGCTTTAATCTCTATGAGAATTACCGTTGTTTTTCAATTCTATAAATGGGTTATAATCCAAGGATGGAGGGTGGGCCTTGTCAGTATACAGATGTCCCTCAGCAACTGGAAGGAAGGGATAGAGAGTCCCCCTTGAAACACTTTATCCCCAACTCAGAATAGAGAAACCAGTTTCATTTCTTCTGTCCTTGCCACTGGAACTGAAGAGCTGTTACTGCTGCCCTAGCACAGTAATTCCCAGCAGAGTAATTCCCAGCACACCAGTGTGTATGGAGAGTGGGAAACCAAGGACTGCATAACTCTCTGTCTTCTTTTTCCACACTCTCAGACTGCTGGCCCAAGAGGAATGCATCTCCTCCACCTCTATTTCTGTACTAAATGGACCTGCCTCATGATTGCTCAGCTCCATGTACCACCTGTTTACTGTTACATAGAGCAGTCTATAATAGACATCCTACATCAGCACAGCTGCACTGATGCAGCTGTAGCGCGGCTGGTGAAGACGCTCTGTGACAATGGGAGAGCACTCTCCCGTCGGCATAATTACTCCATCTCTGCAGGAGTCGGAAGCTATGTCAGTGGGAGAGCATCTGCTGTCCAAATAGTGCTGGTGTGGACAGCGCTTGGGTCACTGTAACTTGTGTTGCTCGGGGCAGGGGTGTCTTTTTCACACCCTATAGCGACGTAAGCTAGATCAGCTTAACCGGTAGTGTAGACCTGCCTGTTCATGTTGGACTACCACAGACCTTTTGTCCCCTAAACTTTCATCAGGATTTTCTTATCGCTCTCTGCATTAGTTTCCCCATCTGTTTGTAAAATGAGGATAATCCTACATTTTTAGTTACCACATAGTTGCCTTGTAAGGATTAACTGATATTAAGTGCTTTGAAACGTTGTGTTAGATAAACACTGTTAGATGAATACTGAAACATCAATCTCTGCCTTGTATATAGCATGGTAGTTGCCATGAGACTTAGCTTTAAGCAAGGTCTAGATTTAAGTTGCATTTTATGGGCACCATTTTCAAAATTTACTCTCCCCTCTTTTTTAAAAAAGAGGCTGTAAATTATTATGCAAGTGATTTTTTTGTTTTGATGTGTTTTTCAGATACCGAGACAAGCGAAAAAATTCAAAAAAGTGGGATTCTTCAGGTGTTTGCAAGTCTGTTGACTCCACAGTCGTCCTGCACGGCAAAAGTAGCTAACATCATAGCAGAAGTAGCCAAAAATGGTGAGGTTTTCCACAAGAACTTTTCTGCTGGAACATCTTCAGTTTTGCACCTCACTTGTCAGTATGTTTTATTTCATTTATGTTTTCATTTTGTAGATTAGAGATTATTCATCTGTCTCTCTTTCACCCTTTCTGTTTTTGTCTTGGCAATATTTTGTTGCCACTAGATTTGTTTAGAGTGCATTTATCCCCTTGCTAATACATCAGAACAGCATTTGTTTTCAGGAGTTTTCAGTTTTTACTTTTGTGCTATATGTAATTTTTAAAAATCTATTGTGTATTTTTGTTAAGCAAAAAAAGATATTAAGGCTTTTTAAGATATTCAGGAATGCATGTACAGAAATGTTTATGTACTGTGACAGACCCAAACCAGTGGGGTACAGGAGTCTGGTAGAGGGCAAATATACTGATCACTGGGTGAGTAGTTTTCTGTTCCCTGAGTGACCAGAGCAGGGGCTGCACTAGAGTAATCAGGAATCTGCTAGAACCAATTAAGGCAGACAGGCTGATTAGAACACCTGCAACCAATCAAGGCAGGCTAATCAGGGCACCTGGGTTTAAAAAGGAGCTCACTCCAGTCAGGGAGGGGTGAGCCAGAGGAGAGGAAGTGCGTGTGAGGAGCTGGGAGCAAGGGGCACAAGGAGCTGAGACTGAGAGGGTGTGCTTCTGGAGGACTAAGGAGTACAAGCGTTATCAGACACCAGGAGGAAGGTCCTGTGGTGAGAATAAAAATGGTGTTTGGAAGAGGCCATGGGGAAATAGCCCAGGGAGTTGTAGCTGTCATGCAGCTGTTAGAGGAGGCACTATAGACAGATGCAAACCACAGGGCCCTGGGCTGGAACCTGGAGTAGAGGGGGGGGCCTGGATTCCCCCCAAACCTCCCAACTCCTGATCAGACACAGGTGAAGTTGACCCTGACTGTGGGGAAGATCACTGATGTGAGCAAATCTGCCAAATAAGTGCAGGACCCACCAAGGTAGAGAAGGTACTTTGTCACAGTACACAATTACCACAATAGATTGTACAAGTGTGGTAAATGGACAACTGAATTACCTTTTAGGGCTGGGACAAATGACAACATTATTACCCGTCAGGCCCTGTGACAAAATAGTAGGATCAGTCACTCTGAAAATAGAGATAATTATTTGTGTTACAGTAGCAGCCAAAGGCCTTTACTCAGGATCAGGGATCTTTGTGGTAGATGCCATACAACATAGATAGATAGATAGATAGATAGACACATTGAAAAATAATCTAGAAATTCTTCTAAAATTATTTTTTCTTTAAAAAGAATAGTTCATGGGCTCTAAACATTCCAACATGGGTGACATTGATCTGGGGAGAGTGCCCAAGGGAGCCTCCCCACATTCTTTCAGCCCCACTTAAACTCGTGCTGTTCGATTTGTACTGTATGAATGGGAAACTTTTTATAATGATTTTTTGTATCCAAGGTGATGCAAGAAGTGACAGATCTATGAACAAGCACATTATTTTGCCAGGCCATTATAGAATTTTATATTGTTGTTTAAATACAAATATATGCATCTGGATGGACAAGGTACTTTGCTCTGTGTAACCCTGTGGACTCCCTCAGCTTGGGAGGAAGTGGAGTGAGTGCTGGAGATCTGCAGGCAGGAGCCACTGCCAGGACTCTCTAGAAGGAATAGAAAAGGAGATGCAATTGACCTCCCTCAGCCCCTGAATTGCTCAACTCTCTTCCAAGGAGATTCACCGGTGAGAAGCCATAAACTGCAAATCATCCCAACCTTTGGAGGGGGCTGAGTAGAGGAGGGAAGGATGTTTTTCATTTGCTGCCTGCATGGGGTCCTGGCAGCTGATTTTCCTTCTGCAGAGTTCTCACACAGATTCCTCTTTAGGGAAAACACTGGATTGTGAGTCCATCTCCCTCTTCTATTTTCCCTTTGGAAGGGAAGTTGCTGCAGGGAGCTGACTCAACACAGTCCATTCTCTACCCTCTGAGTTGGATCATGGATGGTGGTGGGACCAGGGGAATAGGTAAAGATTGGCAGTAGCTTCCCCATGACTGGATCTGATGTGTGAGGCTAGAAGAGGACTTCTAGTAGGTGATAGGCTCTTTCAGATCCATCTTTTTCTGGAGCTTAGAGGGGAATTAACAATTTGATGAACTGGTTTCTTGTGTGGAGACAGGTTGTTGATTTACTTGTTTTGCCCAAGTTGCATTGTAATGGTTAGCATTCTTTTAATGTTTATACTTTGGAAGAGAAATAAAATAAATTTGTCTCAGAGTTTGCTTTTCTCCATATGGAAAGATGAAGCTGTCATCTGTCCCAGTCACTCTTTATTGTATTTGATTAATGTCAGGATCCATAGCAGGTTTAACCAAATTATTACATTTTCTGTGGTATATGTAATCCCAAACATTTCAGTTATTTTCTGCTCAGTTAAAATTCCATTAAGAAAAAAATGTGCTCTATACAATCAGATTTTCCCAATTTATTTTATTAACGCTGTCAGTTAGATCTAATATTCTAAGCATGGTGTTGTTATCTAGATATATACCAGTTACAATCTGTATCACAGTTAATGCTGTCCCTTCTCAGGGTCTCACTGAATGCACCTCGACAGGTGTCAGGCCTTGGGCCTTTATCTCTCCTGGGGTTGAGTTCTGCAATTCTCTCACAATTAGACCAGGAAACCATAACTATTTGCATTTGGAACCTGCAGGCCCTTTTTCGCCTACAGCCTGTGACAGGCGTGTTTGCAGTGATACAGCCTCTTCAAAACATAGCATGATTTACTCATCTCCCAAACCTACCAGGCAGGTAGAGCAAAACAAACACCCACCCACACACAAATGCCTACTCACAGGCATAGGACTTACACCTTGATAAGTTTCTCCTCATCTTGGCTAACTTACCTCTCTGGCATGCAGAAACAACCTGCACTGGGCTTCCTATCTCTGTGTCTGTCTGACTGTCATTCTTTTCACTGATGCATCCTGGTCAGCGTCTCTCAGCTCACACCAAAAAAACCCTCCACTTTTCTAGGGTCTTTGAGCTTTGTGGTGCCCAATGATCCTACGCTTAGCCTTGGGAGTAGTAGAATATTCTAGCTTGGCTGGAGCCAGGTAAGTAATTTCTTTCCCCAGCTGATGACCCTTTCCTGGGTTCTCTAACAACCCATTTACAGCCTCCTTTGAGTGAACACTATGCATTCAGGTGGACAGCAATATAAAATTGAACAAAGAAACTGAGTCATACATAATACTCAAAAAGAATACAAACATTTCCCCAGTTTGTCACAATCTGTATAAACTATCCTTTTAAACTCCACAACAGTAATTCCTGTAATTTCTGCTGCTTTGAGTTAATATGACATCTGAAGGTTCAGAGACCGCATTAAAAAAGGGCAAATATGTATCCTATTTTGTACCTTAAGAGAATTGAAAAATTATCTAAATATTATCTAATCTGTAAATAGTTTAAGCCTCCAAAAAATCTGCATATAGCAATCTAACTATATTGCAAAATTATTTCCCAAAATAAAAATGTTCCAAACCATATAGATAAATCCACCAAATCCTATTTCATACCTTTTCTGCCTTTAATATGTTAACTGAAAAATTTAGTGGTGTAATAACTGACAAAATACAGTATGAGTTCCCCCTCCCTCAATTTTCCTTCCTTTCTCTCTTTCCATCCTACAACTTTCTCCTCTTTCTTCTCTGTCACAAACACAAGTTTCTTACCTGCTTTTCTCCTCTAAATACTCCATTGAGCCAACTGACACCATCCCATCTCCTGATCTTCCTCATCCCACTCACAATCCATCCCTTACTCTTCTCCTTACTCTCTCATTCTCCTCTGGCTCTTTTCCCTCACAATGCAAGCATGCTTTATTTCTCCCATCTATCCTCAACATCACTTGCCTCTACAATTAGAGCTCCATCGCCTCCTTCCTCCCTTTCTTCTCTAAGCTCATTGAACTCACAGTTTACGTTTACTGTCTGGAGTCCTCTCCTCCAGTCCTAGACCCTCTCCAGTTTGCTTACATCCCATGCATTCAACAGAAACGTCTCTCACCAAAGTCTCCAATGACCTCTTTCTATCAAAGCCCAGAACTCTGTCTTCACCCTCCTTGACCTGTCAGCTGCCCTTGATGCCATCAGCCATGCATTTCTTGAGCTCTTGTCCTCCCTTGGTTTACAGGACTCCCTTAACTCTCTAATTGCTCCTTCATTGTGTCCTTTGGAGGATCCTCCTCAACCCCCCTTCCAGCTTTCTGTGAGGGTTCCACAAGACTCAGCCCTTGGCCCCCTACTATTCTCCCTCTGCATCTTGTCCCTGGGTGGTCTCATCTGCGAACACAAATTCAGCTACCAGCTCTGTGCTGATGTCTCACAGATCGGCCTCTCTGCACCTGACCTGTCTCTTGTCCAAGCTAAAATCTCAGCCTGTCATCTGACATCTTGTTGTGGATGTCTTGCCATGAGCTCAAGCTCAACTTGGATAAGATAGAGCTTTTAATCTTTCCCGCCAAGTCCCGCCTAACACTTGCTTTCTCCATCACTACGGACAACACCACTATCGTGCCTCAGACTCAGGCCTATAACCCAGGTGTCATCTCTGATTTGTACCTCTCTCTAGGTCCTCACATTCAGGCTGTGTCTAAGTCTTGCTGTTTCTTTCTGTATAATGTCTCGAAAATATGGCCTCTCCTGTCCTTTCACACAGCTAAAACTCTTATCCAGGCTGTCAGCATATCACAGTCTTTCCTCACTCATATCCAGTAAGAATGCTGCTGCAAAAACTATTCTCTTAGTGAGCTTTGACCATACATCAAACTATCAAACATAAGCTGCTTGTCTTCGCTTTTAAGGACCTTCAGACTCAGTCTCCCTCCTCCGTATTGTCCCTCATTTGCTATTGCTACTGAGCAGTCAAAGCTCACCTTTGATCAGCCTGTGATGCCAGCCATTTATTAATTTTGCAATCAAGAACTTTCATACCCTCTCTTATTCTACCCCTTGCACTGGGGAGAAGGTCCCCGTAAACATTTGCAAAGCTACCTCGTTATCCTCCTTCAAATCCCTCCTTAAAACACTCCTTTGCTGTGATGCCTACAAAAAACTTGACAGCAGTTCAGATGCTGGTGTGCTACTAGCACTGCATATCATGCTGACCAATATTGTCTCATTGCTTCCTTGTACTTCTCCATCTACCTGTCTGTATCCATCTGTGGTCTCTTGTCTTATATTAGATTCTAAGTTCTGTGGGGTAGAAACCATCTTTTTATCTTGTGTTTTTGTGCAGCGCTTAGCACAGTGGAGTCTTGGTCAATGACTAGAGCTCCTCCTCTGCAATCTTAAAATCAGTGTTTCAAAGGGGCACATGTATGCACTCCTCATGGATTTCACAACTGCTATGCTTTACCTCACAATGGAATTTACTGAAAATATTTTCTCAGAAAGGTTTGTGGAATTGGGCATTGCACAATAACCATACTCACCTCCCTAGAAGATACTAACTATAAAAACAAAGCGTGATTTTCTGGTTTCAACTGCTGGGATCTTCATACTCAGGGACCGTCTACACTACAAACATAGGTCAACTTACAGCCACCGCCGGTGTCCACACTACCCTCCTCCTGTCAGCCGTGTGCATTTTCGCCAGGAGCACTTCCACCAACTGACAAGTGGAGTGGGGGCTCTCAGCTCCCTGCCAGGACCCCAGCTGCCCCCATGGGCTCTCACTTCCTCACTCCGAGCCAGGAACGGGGCGTAGCCGGCTGGGGCTTCTTGCCTCTGTGCAGGGGGAGCCTCTAGGCAGCAGCCTGGCTGGGAGCCAGGGGCAGCCAGCATGAAGCCATGAAATTGACAAGACAGCCAACGTCGGGGGGACAAGACTGTAACGTGTACGCCGACATGATTAGGTCGATGTAAGAGGCCTCAGTCTCTGGTCAACTATGTAACACATCAACCATGTGCTGTTAGGTATTTTAATGCGATTCAAGGCCTTCAGGGGACCTACTTCATCTTCTAGTGGGGTTGCACACCAGCAGCACTGCTCCCTGCTTCACAGCACTGGTGCCCAGCAGCTCCTTCCACCCCACTCCTCACTACATCAGTTCAGTTAAAGTGAAGTCTATTCCTCACTACAGCTAGGGGCCCATGAATTCTGCTTGTCTTCCCTTCTCACATGAGTGGGGAGTGACAACAAAATCTACTCCTCTTCTGTAGGAAAAGGTGAATAATGAGATACTATTCCTCTCACCTCCAAACACAATGTGTGGAACTAAGAGAGAAAACCTGCCCTTCAGTGGAGAGGAGATGGTGATTGGTTTTGTAGAGGTAAAACAGATGTGGGTGGAGGGACATTGAGGAGGAGAGAGAATGGGGGTATATAGTAGAAGGGAGAAGAAGAGACAGGGAAGATCTACTAAAGGGAGAAGCAGAGGAAGGGGAAAGAAAATAATAGGCCCAATAAAGAAAAACTAGGATGAAAATGAAAGTGGGAGGCTGAAGGAGGAAAAAAGAGAAATGAATAAAAATGGCATGAGAAATAGCAAAAACAGGAAAAGATAGATAACTGTAAGGGACTGATGGATGTGATCTTGGATCATGTACACGACAGTGCACTGTGCTGACATTAGACTCCTAGCACCACTGTCGTCTTAGCATAGCATTTATTTACAGCTTTAACAAATTGTGTTTTAGGAGTTTTTTGTGCTGGCCATTGATCTTCCACCTGACATATACAAGTCTGTTTATCTATACACGGCACTCAAAGTCTGTAAGGACATAAGAACAGGTTAAATCTGCACTAATTTCATTTTCGTAGGGAAAAAAAAGATATTGCAAGATTAGTAAACATGGATAGCTGGTGCATACATTTCTCAGTTGTTTATAGGTAAATCCAGATCCCAGTCTAGCCAGGGATTCCTGTCTGAAAGCAGAACCATTGTAGTCCTGTTGTACAAGGAAAGGGATTGAATTTGCAGGAGCCCTGCAAACGGGTTGTGTATCCTATGCAACCCAATTCCTAGGACCAATTCTTATCTCACTGACATCAGTGTAATTCCATTTACTCCAGTGGAATTACTTCTGATTTACACTGGTGTAAGTGAGATTATAGTCTGGCCTCCTGTGAGCAGGGGACATGGCAGGAGAATGGGTTCAGGGGTAAGAGAATCTGTCACTGGTTGGATCATCTGGTTTCCCCCCATTGTGGGGCCATTTGGACTGTGAAAAGTTTGGCCTCTTAAACTTCTCTAATCCCCTCCCCTCCTTTCCTAGACCTACTGTAGCGATATCCAGTACCCAGCTTGCTACTCAGTGTTAGTTCCCTGAGTTTATCTTTTGTAGCAACCGCTTTTCAGGTGCTTGGAAATTTAGCTTCCATTTCTGCTTATATTTAATTTAGATAATCTAGTAAAACAGATACGGCTGTTCATTTTGGAGTAGGAATGCTGCAGTCTTAAATCTGCTTAATAGAGGGAGTTTACGTTTTGTTTAATTTGCAAATGTGGAGAACAAATGTTGCCAATATTCTGTTCTTTTCTCCTTGTATTTATTACTCTCAAAACATGCTCAGTGATTATTTGGAGGATGTTAAATTAGTTTCCATAAAAGTCAATTAAAACACTCTTGATTTCTGATGAATCAATGAGCAATGGAAAAACCGTAGCCAGAATTCTGAATTTGACCATCTTGTCTAGAATCTTTTTTGATAACTGGATTGTTCTTCCAGACATACATTTATTCTCATTGAGTGAGGCAGCTGCAGTGCCTGCATAAAATGGTAATCTGGAAAGAAAAGCCTTTTGCCAAAGATGAATTTTTGTGTTAACTAGAAAAGATCAAACCAATATAACTCGACTTTAATTAAAATATTTCTCTGTTTGCAGAATTTATGCGGAACTCGTGTGTGGATGCTGGGTTGATCCCTCCACTGGTGCAGCTCTTAAACTGCAAAGACCAGGAAGTGTTGCTTCAGACAGGACGTGCCCTGGGCAATATATGCTATGATAGCCGTAAGTGTGGCAATATAACATTTTTTGTTTTGATGGTGGTTTGGGGTTTTTTTTTTTGTTTTTTTTACTCTTTCATACAGTTATAAACTGAGTCATTTCCCCCTCCTTTCTTGCTTTATGTTTATTGCACCAATTGTTCTGATTTTATGGGATAGTTGCAATGTATCATAGGTATGACAACTGTACTCTGCTTGTGTGACAGACTGGTAAAAAAAACACCACCACCATTTCAATATCATAATATTTCCGGACATGAGACTAAAGGAAGTTTTTTTTCTCTTTAACATAATGGGTGAGATTTTCTAAGAGCATATGCTAAGCATGCAATTTGAGACTTGAATAACCACACAACTAGAATTATTTTAAATTATACTTACCTTTGGACCACATTGGAGGAGTAGGAAGGCAACATGTACTTCTCTCCAAGCCTCAAACAACAAGAGATGTGAGTTAAAGAGGAGACTACATATGTGGATGAAAGGTATGCCCTAACTATGTTGCAAATGCTATTACATTCTTAAATGGATGCCGTGGTACCGGGACGATGCACGTATCTTTTTCATTTTTTTGTGGGTACAATAGGTTTTGCATTCCCAAATGTTACTTGGCTGAAATGTAATTGTGAGTTCAGTTGCAAATTATGTACGTGCAATGTGAATCAGGTGCAATGTTTTGAAAATGTAGTTCCATCTTTCTTAAATTTAAATATTTTGATCATTGTGGAAAACTAAATTCTACTAGTTTAATAACATTTTTTTATGAGATTAGATATAGATATATTTAGGAGCCTGGGCTCCCCTTTGATAAGTGTAATGACTCCTGCTAGTGTTTGTAGATCCTATAAGTATATATCAAGATAGAGTAAGCTACTTAAACTATTATTGCATGAAGAGTACAGTGAAGAAGCAGAGTTCATGGGAATGTGTTTATATTATAGAAATTATTCATACAGAATAACTAGAAGGCTATGGATGTCTGCAGATAGCAAGTGAAATGAAAATGTGAAAGCATTTTACTAGCTTGAGTTATTGTACTTTATTGCTTGTATCAAGAATGTAGTTTTCTTTGTGGTTTTTGTCACCTTTACTAAACTCTCTGTTATTCTGACTAATGTCTGTTCAGTTAGATTGTATTAGTAGTTTCTTCATTACATTTGTTTCTCATGCTAGTTTGGAATTTTACATTTTATATTGCTATACATTGCTTTATATGTGAACTCCATGAAGTTAATCAGATTTGCCAATCTGGCAGTTGCATTTACAGACATCTGCTGCTTGAGGATGATAACGTTTCATTCCCTTGTTTAGGCTTTTCTATAGGCTGACTGATCAACTGAACACCTGCTTCCCCATGGAAACTTCAGCAAGAAACTGTTGAGCTTTCTATTATCTTACTTATTTATCAAATTGCATTTCAGGCTCAAATGTGATCAGAAAGCTCACTCCATGGATGATTTATTTCATATGAATAGACTATGTGACTATTCATGTCACCTTTGTTCCCCATACATTACTGCTTGAAAAATAATTAGGACACCAAAATGGTTCCATGCTGTCAAGTACTGTATAACTGCCCCTACATTTTGCATTGTCTGCAGGATTTGTTCAGTATAGAGAGTCTTTATTAACAGTTTTGCATTGCTCTTTTGTTGAGCAAAATTGGCACTGGTAAAATCTACAGTAGGCAGTGATGTGTTCTGTATACCAAGTATAGCTATTTTCCCATAGATAGTAACAGTCTTGCCTATGCACTCAGGGAAGAGCAATGAATAAAGTGTAATAAAATGTCATGTAAATCAAGATTAGTATCTTTGATTAAATTAGACTAGACTACTTCAGGGCTTATTTATCACATTCATCCTGCCACGACTTATTTTATATGTGTTATCATAGCCTTCAAGGGCTCTGTGTTTATATATACCAATAGAATATTAAGTTAAGGACAAATACACTGTGTTTATTACAATAAACATTTGATACAAATATTTTCCCTTATGACCATAATTGTTCATACTGGGAAACTATTTTCTCTCACAGTGAGTTCTCAGGTGTAACGAAGACAGAATATGCAGTCAAACATTTGTAAGTATATTGTGCACAGACAAAGTGGTCCTTTTTCCTTTTATTTGAAACAAAGATAGCTGTTACCTATCTGGTAAAAGGAATCAGTATTACAAAGCTGTAGCACCTCTTTAACTCTACTTAATAATCTAAAGGATTATTACTCGTATTAATCTTCAAATTGAATTTTGATGACTTTCCCTACTAATTCCATGTAATGGCAAGTGAACTCCAGACACTGTGATTACAGGGTTCCCTCATCACTCACGAGGAGTGAAGCTATGTGTAAGATCTGCAAGTCATCCCAAATGAGGACTGTACAGGCCCGTTATACAAAATCAAGCCCCTTCCTACTGATTAATGGCACTACATATATCTGTTCTAGATTGAACCCTGTGCACCCTGGTGAGTTTGCAATTTATGCTTAGAGGTTCTCTTTAGTTGCAGCTTGCATGGCACGAAGTGATTCAGGTCCCCTGTGTTTTAGAGGGGAAGCAGTCACGGTGCTCTACAAGGAAATTGTCAAGGGATTTTCATCATTAAAAAAAATAAAATGTGTTGCTCACTCCTGTGGGAAAAGCCCAGGGAAAGAGTTCCCCACATCTTTCCATTGGCATAGGAAAGGTCCCATTTCCCCCCTAGAGGAAAGGAGAGGGGCACTAGGCCCCAGAATATGTAGATCCCAGGAGATCTGTATGAAGGCAGAGCCATCTCCACAGAAGTCCTGGTTGGACAAGCTATGGAGAGATGCTGTGGAAAAGTTAATGTACCATTTATTCTTGGTGGATGAAGAGGTTTAGTGCCTCTCCAAAACCGAAGAGTGAGAGCTGTGCCTGAAAGGACGGTGGAGTAACTTCTGTAAATAGATCTTGAGGGGCAATCTGGCCTCTTTATTAAAAGCATGAAACTGAATCTTGTTTCCTTTCTGATATTCCTTCCTCTCCCTTAGATGGGCACATAGTGTTCCTATGGGTTTGCTTGTCAGTGCCGAGTCTTTAAAAGAATATTGAAACATTTGTTTGAGAAAAAACACAGAGAGAGAATTAAATGCATTTTACAAATACAGAGAAGAGGGAAAAGTAGGTAAATTTTAGAGCGAGCAGCCTGGACAGTGTCCGTTTTAAGTACTTGTTATTGGCTCTGAGGAGGTCTGCTTTATGTAATTCTCCTAACATCAGGGCAGCAGGCAGGGATAACTAGAAAGTGGAGTGGAAGGAAGCTTTGCCAGTTCTGATGAGATTTTTTTTTTATAGTTCCAGTCTCCCTCTCGATGCAGAGATGAAAGAACAAAAGTTTTGATCAAAGAAAGGGCTATTTGTTTTCAGAGAGCTTTTGAGGAATTAAAGTTTACTATACACTGTGTGGAAACCATTCAGTGCTGTCCTGCAGTTTAAAAACAACAACTGCATTATTGTTTATTTCTATAGTGCTTATAAATGTGCTAGATGCTTTACAGGTATAGACAATTATAAGGCAGGTCCCTGCCCCAAAAAGCTAACAATCTAAATAGATAAAATTGGGAGATGAGTGGTGTGTCTGTCTCTCACGCACACACCTCTATCTACCTACCTGCCTACATCTAGCCAATTAGCCTAGATGATATTTTTACTCAGACCTAGCGTTTTGTCGGATCTATATTACTAACACTAAATACCTGTACCTTCATCCAGTTATTTAATGAGTATAACCTGTAACTATTTTCAAACTGGTTTTAGCTTATAATTAACTTCCCTAAATTTCTACACCTAGTCAATTCAATCCACAAAACCTATCCTCTTGACAATTCATTCCTCACAATGCTTTCTCTACAAAGCAAGTCCTAAACACTCTTTTGCTGCCCTCCTGGATTTGAATGCACCTGTCTGCACTGCCCAGGAAAACCATGTTATTTAGCAAACTATGCTTAAACATAGCTCATGCTAGAAAGGAGCAAAAATGATTTCCCTGGCCAGTGCAGAGAGGTACCTAAGAATAGATTAGAACCTAAAAGTGATCTTCCACCATTAACCCTAGCAATCAATGGTATTAAGTTACAGATTGTGCTACTGCACACTTTCTTCAGTTTCTTTCAGTAGCTTTGGAAGTCAAAAATAGACAAATCATCATATATATAAAATTCCAGGCAGCATAGGATGCCTAACAGAAGGAAGAAATGTGGAGTCACTGGTCTGTTTCTGTTAGATCATCTCACTATTGGTTTTGCTTTGCTAGATGAAGGTTTGCAGAAACACGAGAGTTAACTCATCAACGTTCCCCGTGGCAATGATCCATTAAGAAGTATACATACTCCTGAACACAGATGATATAGTGGTTGTACGTGGAACTTGAAGCTAGAAAATCTGGGTTCTGCACTTTGCTTTGCCATAGACTTCTTGTATGATTTTGTGCAAATGAGAATTCACCTGGAGATACCACAGTAATACCTAGCACCACATTCAGGGAATACTGACAGGGATTGGGGGTCTGGGGGAAATGAAGGAAAACTAACGATCTCCTCACATTTTTTCTCCAAATGAGAATATGTGCCATGTGCTGGAGTGGAGGGGGAGCAGCTGGCATCCACCATGGCATGGGCTATGTTTCTGCTGTAGAACCCAGCAGATACTGAGGCACAGAGATATCCATGGAAAGCCCCAGTATCTGTGCATCAGCTCTGGGCCTTCTTTACCCCTTTCCCCATCCTCAGTGATCACACAACACAAGTGATCCCCTTGCCACAACTGTCTCCAGACCCTCCTTAAAGCAGGGTCTTGGAAAAGGTAGAACATTCAGTAGGCTGTTATCTTCTCTGAGTAACCTCCTAGGGTTAGCAGAGACAGTGTGTCAGTGTTACAAAATGAGAATCAGTATGTTGGATGGATTCACACCAACCTTTGATTAGGCTTATGTTGTTCCTGTGAACCTAGCCTTCAGAAGGATAATGCACTCGGTTCTTGGGTGTCTCTCCTTCCTCCTGATCCATGGAGATTAGAAGAGTTGTGTCATGGTATAATTCCCCGCTCTGAAACTTACTGTCCAAAAGATGGGGTACCAGCATGAATTCCTCTAAGCTCAATTACCAGCTTAGTACTTGTAGCGCTGCCACCAACCAGGAATTTCAGTGCCTGGTACACTCTGGTCCCCCCAAAACCTTGCCCGGGGACCCCCAAGACCCAGACCCTCTGGATCTTAACACAAGGAAAGTAAACCCTTTCCCTCACTGTTGCCTCTCCCAGGCTTCCCCTCCCTGGGTTACCCTGGAAGATCACTGTGATTCAAACTCCTTGAATCTCAAAACAGAGAGGAAAATTCACCTTCCCCCCTCCTTATCTCTCCCCCTCCCAGACTCTCCCTGAGAGAGAAAGTAATCCTAACACAGAGAGAAAATTAACCTCTCTCTCCCCCTTCCCTCCTTTCTCCCCACCAATTCCCTGGTGAATCCAGACCCCATCCCCTGGGATCTCACACCAGAATAAAAAAACAATCAGGTTCTTAAACAAGAAAAGCTTTTAATTAAAGAAAGAAAAAAAACAGTAAAAATTGTTTTTGTAAATTTAAGATGGAATATGTTACAGGGTCTTTTAGCTATAGACACTGGGAATACCCTCCCAGCCTAAGTATACAAGTACAAATTAAAGTCCTTCCAGCCAAATACACATTTGCAAATAAAGAAAACAAACATAAGCCTAACTCGCCTTATCTACCTAGTACTCACTATTCTGGACATATAAGAGACTGTATCAAAGAGATTGGAGAGAAACCTGGTTGCATGTCTGGCCCCTCTGAGCCCCCAGAGTGAACAACAACCAAACACTAACAGCCCCCACACAAACTTCCCTCCCTCAAGATTTGAAAGTATCCTGTCCCCTGATTGGTCCTCTGGTCAGGTGACAGCCAGGCTCACTGAACTTGTTAACCCTTTATAGGCAAAAGAGACATGAAGTACTCCTGTTCTGTTAACCCTTAACTATCTGTTTATGACAGGTTGGGATAAGAAGGGGGCGGGGAAGTAAAATCAACTAACAATGTTAAAAAATTCACTAATGAACTAAGTTGGCTTCCACAGTTATCTGGTTGTCTCTAACCTCAGCAAAGGCTGGTTGGAAACTGAAGAGAGAAAGAGCAGGGTGCATAGGCAGCTTGGTGAAGTGCCTGTAAAATGATCAGACTATTCTCATGGTGGTTGTTGCTATTTTAGAGCCTACAAGTCAAAGCATGATGGGGCATATGAATGTTTAGCATATCCGGCACGTAAATACATTGCAGCGCTGGCTATAGCAGTGCCATGTGAACACCTGTTCTCACTTTCAGGTGACATTGTAAACAAGAAGTGGGCAGCATTATCTCCTGCAAATGTAAACAACCTTATTTGTCTTAGTGTGTGGCTGAACAAGAAGTACGGCTGAGTGGACTTGTGGGCACTAACATTTTACATTGTTTTATTTTTGAGTACAGTTAAGTAAAAAAAAAAAAATTACATTTGTAAATTGCACTTTCATGATAAAGAGGTTGCACCACAGTACTTGTATGAGGTGAGTTGAAAAATACATTTTCTTTTTTACAGTCAAATTTGTAATAAAAATAATAATATAAAGTAATATACACTTTGTGTTCTATGTTGTAATTGAAATCAATATATTTGAAAACGTAGAAAAACGTACAAAAATATTTAAAATAAATTGAAATTGGTATTCCGTTATTGTTTAGTGGTGCAATTAAAACTGCGATTAATTGCAACTGGTTTTTTAATCTCACGATTAACTGCAATTTTTTTAAATCGTTTGACAGCCCTATTTGAAATATACAAATTAGAGCACTGACTTATGTGAAATAGAGAGAGCTGCAAAAATCATGCTAGGCATCTTTCTTTAACATGACTCATGCTAGGAGTCTTGAGTCTTCCCCGCTCAGGCCTTTAGCTTTCGTTTTTAAATGTGTCTGAAGCATCCAGCTGTATTGATAGATTATATAAAGTCAGAAATACTTGCTCAATCCTCTAGCTTTTAAAACTTAAATTAAAAGAAATTTAATCCTTGTAGCAGGTGTCAGAGTGAAAGCCATGGAGCTTGAAATATTATTTCCAGAAGATAGATACGGAAAATGAAAAATTCCCTGCCCTGCCACACCATGACAGGTGTCAATAGTACTCTTCAGGAACCTTCTCTGAAGGTTAGAGAGCAATTCACTCTCTGCGCCATTTGATCCTTTTCTTTTTTATGAAGAGTGATAGGTTGAATGTTATCAACTGTAAGAGGTGGTTTTGGGTACATGGACCCCTGCCTAATTAATTACTGCAAACCACCAACTCATTTCACATAGGCTCTCGTCTAACAGCTGTTAGATAACTCATCTACTGACCTGGGCAGGAAATTAACTGGTTCTTATTACTCATTTCACAAGTTATCCATTATTTCACTTTTGGTCACCCCAGACCTACTTTATAGAATTCAAGACTCCTGGCTGAATTTCAGATATGTGCTCTGGCACACAGTTCCCTTCCTTTTACACCCCGTGTGACCATCATCACTATGCCAGCAGCATCACTATGCCACTTCTTGGTAAGCTCCTCCTACTTCTGCAACAAATGGTGTGTGTTCATCTGCCTCTCTTTTGGGTATATAGCACAGCTCCATTGCCAGAAAGAGCCAAAGTACAGAAAATAAGAAATTCTTCACACTTATAATTATAGACATGGAAAAATACTCCGAAGATCAGGAGATGAAATTAATTTCAGGATCTGAAGCAGAGAGAGACAGTCTTAAGAAGTATAACATATTGGAGACAGTGTACAAATTAAATTGACTGCGGAAAATGGGATAACCTCTCTCAATACCATATGGAAAACCAGCAGAATCCTAGATAATGACCTGTGTTGACAGTCTTAGGCTACTTGTGAAATCATCTTCATGAAGATCACCTCTTACATAACAGCAGGAAGCATCCTGTGGCAATGTTTGCTTTCTAGTTTTGTACTGAATCTTATAAAATACGAATATCACCCACTAATCTATTTCTCAAGGAAATTATGAAATTGAGACCCGTTAATGAGCTTTTAACTCTTTCTGTGAACAACTAACAGTTTGGAAGTTGCTCACAGAGCTTGCCTTGCAGTTTCACTTTGTACCCTACAAGATCATGTTACTGTTAGCTCTAACTTTTCTTACATGTACCAGATGCTAGAGGATTGTTGGTTTGTTATGATTATAAGGGAAATAACTGTTATTTTTTCCATGCATCTGCAACAGAAGTATTGCATCAAGAGATTGAGCATGCCTGATGCATGTCAAAATACATATACATAGTAGCACTTAGCAATCATTAACCTTAAACATTCTTGTGGGGCAGGTAAATATTATCCTCATTTTACAATTGAGAAAACTAAGGCAGAGTAATGAAGTGACTCTCCAAAGCTACAAAAGGAGCCAGTGTCAGAGCTAGAAGTAGAATTCAGGAGTTCCCAACTTGCAGTCCTGTGTACACGCTACTAGTCAGGGCCTCTATATTATTTGCAGAATCTAATAAAGAAATCCTGGCCCTACTGGCAAAACTCCTGTTGACTTCAGTGGGGCCAACATTTCTGCTAGTGATGGGTGTCCCTTAACAGTAACCTGCGAAGAGCAAAACTCCGACAAAAAATTGTAAAACTTTCTGATAAAATCCCTTCCCATCTCACTTAATCAGATTTTATTTTCTTGGTATCAGGGTTATCATAAATCTGAGTTTTCCAGTTATCTATATTTCCTGGAAATACGGCATAGGAAAGACCAGTAGTTCCAGAAAACATTTTTGGGCCTTCTACATGAATTTTAAAAAGCAAAGAGAATAAAATAAAATAAAGAGAAGGGAATTCAATACATATAGACAAGAGCCATCCCAAAAATCATTTCTCAAGTCATTGAAAAAATACCAGCCCAAACATCATGATGATACCTCTCATCCCCAACAAAGCATTACACAAAGGAGATGAAAGACCTGCAGCATGCATTGTAAAGTGTTATGAGATCATCTGATGAAAAACACTGTTAGAACTAGGTATTGTTATATTATTATGAATTCAGAATAATAAAACAGCTAGTTTCTGAAGCTTGACTTCTTTATAAAAAAGTGAATCTTATATCTACTGCATAATTCTGTAGCAGGGTTGAATTCTGTAGCATTGAAATCACAGAATACATGAGGCCCAGAATACAAAGATTTAAAATTATACACACACACAGTTTTAATTTGAAATGGAATGTTGCAACACAGGACTCAAATGTTAAAACAAAACTGCAATAGTCTTATCTTTTTATATCGCATGGGAAACATGGGAGTCTAAAATAATTCCATTACAGTCAGTGAAGCTATGACAATTTACAGCACCTGAGAATCTGCCCCATACATTTAACAACCGCATTTTCTGAACTTTTCTTCCTTTTTTTTTTTTTTAATTATGAGGTATTTGCATGAACAGAATCTTTGTTCCTTCAGAGTTCTTCTGCTCCTGCTGTATGGTTCCCATATATAGTCATAATCTCCTGTATGTCACATCATAATTATCTCCACAGGAGCCAGTTTTGATTTCACAGAGGGTTATAACTTCAGCTGAGGAGTAAGCAGCAGGAGCAGATGAATGCCTCAGGAAAAAGATCATGTAAATATGTCCCTATTAATAAGAGATAGGAAAGAAAAAACATAGCCTACGTAAGAAGAATTCTATCTTATCTAACTTAGTCCCTCTCTCTTTCTTGCTCCCTATAATCTACTGGGATTTCTAATTTGGTCATCACTGTAGTATCTCAATGGCAGTTCATGTTGAACATTTTAAAAAGTTTTTTATGATGCAATGGTAAGTATCCAAAGATAGATAGGTTCTAATGCCATGTTCCTTCAGTGAGAGGTGAAATCATAAAGGAAGAAGAATGGGGTCATAGGAAGGAAAAACTGAAGCCTTAAAGGAAAACAACAGTATGTAATTTAAGATATTTTCTACTCATTAACATCTGATGACAGAGTAAATGAATTTAAAAGTGTAATAAATATACCAAAATCATAATTTGCATTTCTGCAGGAAGCTGCCTTCTTGGCATCTGGACAAAGCATTTGCTTTAACCATGTGAACAGTCCCATTTAAATCAGTGCGATTAGTCAGATGAATAAAATTTTGTAGGATATGAATCAAAGACAGAAAAGATCAGATTTTTCATTAGAAGGTGTGGAAATCAGAAATGTTCATAACCGTAAGGTAAAGTCTGAATTCATACCAAAAAATATTAATGTCAAAAAAAATTTATATATTTATAACTAAATGTCTTATCTGTGCCAAGAACATTTTAGAATATTTAAACGAAAAGAATATTTAAAATGTAAAATACTTTTTTGTGTCACAGTGCTTACTTTTGCACTTGGCAGTAATCCAGTAAAGCTCTTAAGGACATGCTGTCATAAGCAGATAGTTAAGGGTTAATGTCTCTTTTACCTGTAAAGGGTTAACAAACAGGGAACCAAACACATGACCAGGGAACCAATCAGGAGACAAGATACTTTCAAATCTCGGTGGAGGGAAGCCTTTGTTTGTGTTTTTTGGGTTTTGCTTTGTTCTCTCTGGGTCCTGGAAGGGACTAGACGGGCAACCAGTTTTCTTGCCAATCTCCCTGATACAGTCTTTTATAGTGAGTAATTTAGTAAGAAAGGTGGTTATAGTCTTTTGATTGTTTCTGTATTTGCAAATGTGTAGTTTGCTGGAAGTATTTTAAATTGTTTTTCTGTTGGAGGGGGCTTTTTCTCCAGTCTCTAGAAGCTGACAGACCCTGTAATATTCCATCTTGAATTTACAGTGATTTTCTTTATTCTTTTTTTCTTTTATTAAAAGTTTTGCTTTTAAGACCTGTCTGATTTTTCCCCTTGTTGAGGCTCAAGGGAATTGAGTCTGTACTTAACAGGGAAGGAGAAGGGAGGGGGAGAGAAAGGGGGGGGACCCACCTGATTTCTCTGTGTTGTGATTCAAGAAGTTTGAATCACGGTGATCTCCTAGTATACCGAGGGCGGGAAAGATCTGGGAGGAAGGAAGGAGAAGGGGGAATCCCTTTGTTTAGATTCACGGAGCTTGAATCTGTATATCTCTCCAGGAGCCCAGGGAGGGAACACCTGGCTGGGAAAGGCAACGGTGAGGAAAGGGGTTTACTTTCCTTGTGTTAAGATCCAGGGGGGTTGAGTCTTGGGGGTCCCCAGGGAAGGTTTTAGGGGGACCAGAGTGAATCAGGCACGGGAATTCCTGATTGGTGGCAGCTTATCAGATCTAAGCTGGTAATTAAGCTTAGGGGAATTTATGCTAGTACCCTTATTTTGGACACTAAGGTTCAGAATTGGGAATTATACTATGACACATGCTTAAATGGGAGTACTCACATGCTTAAAGTTAAGCAAATGTATTGCTGGGATTGATGCCTTGGAAGATGAAGTGAACTTAGTTAGTTTCATTGTTTTTAATCCAATTTTATACTACCATATTTCTGCCCAGTTTGGATTGCAAATTCTGCAGTGGAATGTTTGAATCCAAACAGAATGCCATTTTCAATGCTTTATTGTTGAATGTTGAAAATATTTCTTCTAATATTAGTTTTGTAAAATGTGGTTGTATTGTTGATTTTTTTTTTATAAACAAATACAAAATGTTGGGTCTAAATTATCTGTGTCCCTTTAAGCAGCTTTTAAATGTGACACAAAAATATATTTTTAAATTATAGAATTTATACTAACAACTTTGTTTGTTTTGCTTTCCAGTGCTTTTACAAAGACAAATCTATTCCATGCATTAGTTTGTATCATCAAACTGAGTTGATGCTGAGAAGCATCATTAAAATGTCAGCCCCTACTAAGAGAGACAACAGTCCAATTCACCGAATGAAGATATTGAATCAATTATGGAGTTTTAAAAAAATCTGCTTTGAAAATGTCTTTCAGTATTTTTATTTGGCAAACATTTAGTTAATCAGCTAAGGTCCTCATCCTGCAAAGATGTACAGGTGCTGAACCTTATACACTGTGGGACTGACTGTGCCCAAAGTTAACTATGCATATAAATGTGCAGGATCAGGGCCTAAATCTGCAGGATCATAACCAGTAACTGGAGTTTTCCTTTAAACATTAAAAACTAAGAAGATTAAAACCTTAGAGCAATGAAAGAACTGGAACAATGTACTCAAATGCCTCAATAAAGTCACAAACTGAAGGATCTCTCAGAGGTATCTCGAACTGAGCTATCCTTCAGCCTCTTAAAGCCTGGATTTAATATCCTGATAGGGACACTAATAAGAAATGCTTTTGTTCCATTCTATGACAGATGGGTATGTCTGCATCTTCAAACATCATTCATATTTGCATAGCTCAAACCCCATGTTAAAGAAAGGCCCAGGGCTGGTGTTAGCAAAACTAAGACAAGCTGGGATTAAGCTGCATTGGATGAACTGCTTTAGGAACTCCTTCCTAACACCTGCCTGTATTGGCTGGATCTCTGTTCTGGTTGTAACCTTGTTTTCACAGGCAATAAACTCACCCTGATGTTAATAAGCAAAATATTGGCACAAATATTTCAAACAGAATAACACTAGTATCCTGCCTTCATAGTTTGAACCAGGGATTTAACTTCATCTTGTTCTGTCATGTCTTATGAACCATAGGCATGGCTTGTTGAATTGCAAGGTTTAGCAAGTGGGGGCAGGAAACTAAGAAGAGAATGATATAGTCAGACTCCAAGGAAAGCAAAGTGGAGCAGTTTAATTCCAAGTCTTCATGTCACTGACCTTCTGGAATTATGAGTTTAGGGATTCATTTTAGAAAGGTGAATTGTACCTGGATTTTCATTTCCAGCTATGTATCAAATATCTGAAAATATATTAAACCCTCTAGAAAATGAGTGACAGATTTTCTAATCTTTATACATATAGTTAGTTATGCATATTTAAGGTCGGTGAGAGTGTACTGTCACTCCTTGTTTTTTTCTCTTGGTTAAACTCTTCCTTTCTTTGAGTCAAATGCTCCCTTCTGCCTTCATGAATGAAGAGGAGCAGAAGGCAGCTGATCTGAGCAGAGAGAGAAGGTGGGAAATGCAAGCTCTGTACCATTCTCGCTACAAGAATTGGGCTTTAGAGGCCCAGGGTCAGAGGAGAAGGACAGCTGCATCAACCTCTGCCTGGCAGGGATTTTTGCCCTCAGTTAATACTGATTCTTAAGTTTCATTTATACTAGTCCCCCACCGCTAAACAGAATCCCTATCTAAAGGAGTGTATGGGGTTCAAAGCCTGGTCCTTTAAAGGTGGGGGTACCCTGAAAGCTGTTCAGAGGCACAAAACAGCTGTACATGGCCTAAACCCTCTGACAGCTTCACAGAAATTCCCACGCCCTCCCCTTCCCTGTTTCAGTGGAACAATTTGGCAGAAACAATCACCGAGTTTCATGTTCCATACAAGTGGATTGTTTGGCCCTTTCTTCTCATACAACTTGAAAGTTGTGCTAATCCCATGATCTATGACAATTTTGCTTTGCACCTGGGGCTTCCTGGTTGGAGAATCATTATGATGAACTGCCATGAGCTCAAGCAAGAGTGAACCGAAGGGGGATTTTGAGGGGCTCTCCTTTTGTGGGAAATATGTAAGTATGCGTAGTATGTCTGAGTTCCACATGAAAACCTAATCCACACTAAAGCCCTATGAGCAACTCAGCAGTGAGGCCAGGCATTTATCAGGAAGACTGAACTATTCTCTTACCCGTACAGATGGTCCCTTAGGGTTAGGATTGAAGAGCATTGATGAAGCAATTACTTGTACTGTATTAGGTCTGTGCAATTCACATTCTTGGGAGAAATAATACTCCAGTCTCCCAAACCGTCAGTCTGGCATCCTTAAATAGCACTAAACTTACTTTAAAAAAAAAAAGGGTATAAAACTCTGTGAGCTATAGTGATGCATATTCAGCAGAGATGGTGAATTCACTCATTATGCTGTTCGCTCATTAAGCTCACAGGAATAGCAAATGTTTATTTTAAAAAGTCACATTGGAAAAAAATTCAGCACCAAGCTGCTGGAGGACTAGAAGCTCCTCAAGTGTGGGAGTTCTCAGAAGTGCTAAACTACGAAGTAGCAGTCAGCTCGAGAACAAGACATTATAGTGTGAGGCAATCTTGTGTTGATGGTAAATGACTTGGGATTTAGTGAGCATGCGTACATGCAAAGTCTGTGGCTTAGAGACTGAGCGAGGAAGAGGGAAGGGATTTTGTAATGAGCACCAAAACAGCATGGTGAATCTGGAGTATGATATTTTTCTTTGCAATTTGAGATGTAATGTGTTGTAGGATCTGGTAGTGACGAACTTCTGAGTTCACTCCCAGTTTTGATACAGGCTTCTTTAGTGGCCTTGGGCACGTCACTTTGCACCAGTCCTCCTGAGCATGGAAAGGGAGCAAGAGGAGGGAGGTCCTAATTACAGTTCCACTATGGTTCTACTGCTCAGTGCAGGGTGGAGAAGCAGCTGCACCTGGTTACTTCTGAAGCAGCCTCCACAGCCGGCCACTGGTGTGGAGAAGGGATGTGGCCTGGGGATCTGTGACTACACAGATCTACAAGCCAAAACCTGCAGGTAGGGGCTCAGAGATGCACTGCATCCTGCTTCCTATATGAGGAGGATTCTTTCCTTATGATTTACATCCACCCCTAAACTCCCTGCATAGGTCCCCTTATTTACTTGAGCTGTGTGCAGGGGGCAGTAAAACCAAGATCCTGTCTGTAATATAGGGGTAATTATTTACTACCTAATTAGGGTGTTGGGATAGGGTGACCAGATGTCCTGTTTTTAAAGGGACGATCTCATTTTTTGGGACTTTTTCTGATATAGGCACCTATAACACCCCCCCCCCCCCACACACACACACCGTCCCTTTTTGTTCCACAGTTACTATCTGGTAACCCTATGTTTATAGGATTAGTTAATGTTGTGAAGCATTTCAAGTGGAAGAGTGCTAAATATTTAAAAGTTTGGTAGTGTTCAGTTCTTAATTTCTGTTACATATCAGAGGAAGAACGGAAACAAAGGATTTATGGGGTCAGATCGTCATCTGGTGTACATTGGCAGAGCTGCATTGTTTCAGTGGAGCTATGCAAATTTACACCAGTAGAGGATGTGGCCCATAATTATTTTAGCAGGGACCAAAAATAAATGAAGTCATCCTACTTTTTACCTGTTTCTGTCTTCAAGTTTTGTATGTAAATTGATACACAAGGTATGGAGCCAGATTTTTGGCCTAATTCTTATCTAAAAGGAGTTTTATATTGGTTAACTCTACTCATTGCAAGTGTATTACACCCGTTTGAGATCAGAGTTCTGACCTTTTAATCTGAACACAGATGAAACCCTAACATTTTTTATACACTCACTTTGACTCTCATATTTTACATAAGCACTTTTAATTGTTTTGTTGTTGGAAAGATACTGCCTAAGGAATTGGGTATATAAAGAAAAAAAATGTTTGAATCTTACAGCCAAGTGTTTTCCCTGCTGGTTTAGTAAATGTGGCCACCAGTCTGGTACCTAATAAAGCCTGTGTTGCCTTACTATATTGGACAGGGATTTCATTACAGTTTCAGTCCTCCATTCATCACTTCAATAAGGTTTTGGGATTGTTTGTTTTACATACCCTTTTTGCTGTGTTCCTTGCTTGTCATAAGATTTGTCCCTGCAAGCACACTTAGTTTGACTCCCAAACAGATTAAATTTTTCAATTTTCCAAGAGAATTTCCATGGTCGGTAGGAGTCATTCTTCCAAAGGCATTAATCAGCACAGAAGTAGTTCACAGTGGCATTACTCTCCTTTTGTTACTGTGCCTGTATGTAGTATGACTGTTTTGTTATTCACAAAACGCCATATACGTGGTGCTAAAATGAAAACCTGAGACAACCAGCTGTTCTGTTGCCCACCACCAAGAGTTCATTCTCCCTTCTTCAGCCTTCTCCTCTTTACTTTACCGAGCACACTGTTGAAAGACCAAAGGGAGCTTTTATAGAATTAGTATCAACAAGAACTAAAAGATTTGAAACCTCTTTTACAGTAGATTGGAGCATTTTTAACAGTGGAAATCCATTCTCAGAATCTGAGCAATCTAATTTCATATTGTGTGTATGGAGGATTTGATACTGGAGAAGACCTTGCAGCCTGTCTCTCAAGAACTCAGTGGGGTGGGAGAATGAGGAGAAAAAGCCCAAGAAATCAATTACAATTGAAGGAAAAAATGCTACTGAACTTTTTTTTTTTTTTTTTGCAAAATGGTTTTTCATCAGGATTTTGTTTTCATTAAAATTTTCCAACGGGCTCTAATTATAACCCATCTTAACATGTCCGCATTTGGGAACCAACTATTTAGAATATCAAATGCTGTATGCCACGGCTTACTAATCTGAGAAAAAATGTGGTACGGTTGAACACTAATAAAGCACCCTTTTTCTTTGCTTCCTACACTGATGCTTTAAAAGCTGATTAGTTAGAGAGAGAGATTGATATGAAGAATTTGACATGTTACACATGAAGGCTCAGAGCATTTCAGCCTATTAGAAATTCAGAGTAAATCTTCATAATGATTTTAAACTTAGGGTGGAAAAGCAAAAAGACTATGGAGGGAGGCAGTGGGATTTAGTGTACAGAGTTAGTGACTGGGGAACAAGATCCTCACTATTTTCTCTGTTCTGTGTCTGGATCTGTTCTTCATTTTCTGTGCAGAACTGAGCAAGTTACTTTATTCTCTGTGCCTCAATTCATCAATTTTAATAGTGGCTAGAACAATTTTCCTCCCAATGGTGTACAGATTAGTGTTGGTAAAGTGCTTTGAGATCCTCCAATAGAAAAATGCTACTTATGTTCAAAGTATTAATAATTAGCACCTCCTGTGGCTCTGATTCAAACAATGAATTTGTTATTTATAAAAGTATTAGTACCAGTTGATCAATCCTTTTGTTGTAGGAGGGTCTAAAATCTGGCCCACAAGTGGCCTTATAAATAAATTTGACATCACTGAAGGGATTACAGTTAACTCGGTTTAAGAACATCATCTTTTGAATGTTTGTGGTTATTTTTGGAACGCTAAGGTGGTTTTTTATTTTATTTTTTTAAATTTAACTCTTTGTTTTACAGATGAGGGCAGGAGTGCAGTTGACCATGCAGGTGGTGCACAGATTGTAGTAGACCATTTAAGGTCACTGTGCAGTAAAACAGATCCAGCCAATGAGAAGCTCTTGACTGTCTTTTGTGGCATGCTGATGAACTATAGCAATGAGAATGGTAAACACCACTGAAAATTTGCTTTATGTCTCCCAGAAGAACCCCAAACCTAAAAATCAACCAAATATCTCAATTCTATATGTAAACTTATTATTTTTATTTAAAGTAAATGCTTCCAAAAGCATTTGCTGTGCAGATTCACAATACCATAAAAATAGCAACATACTGTATAAAGTTTGTATAAGCATCTTGAATTATGTATTTACTTATATGTTTAAAAGGGGGTACACATGGATATATGAAACTGTACTGGAAAAATACCTTTCCGGAGAAAAATCAGGTTGCATTGTCTAAAAAGGGTACAACAATTTTAAATATGAAAATTAGCCCGGACATCTAACTTTGCCTTTTTTTAAAACATGATTACTTAATATAAGTATATGCCAGACAGCTTTTTCTTACATTACTTTTCTAGTGAAAGTATATATAAAAGCACTTACGTTATTCTATTTCATATAATTGGGGGGTAATTTAGATACATGTATAACGCTCTATTAATATCTGCAAATAGCAAATAAGTGTCTATTCTTTATATTCAATAATAATAAATTGAGGGGCTTATATGGAGTAGGAAGGTAAGCTTTAGGAAAAATGGTACATTACTGAACATTTTTATATATGAAAAAACATTGACTACTGATTCCAAACAAATATAGTCTTCTAAGAAGAGGAGTTGTGCACTCAAATACCCACTTGTGTGTATAATTTGTTTGTGCATGTAAGTGAGGCAATTTACTGATGCATATTTTCACATGTTGTGCCAGCTTTTGAAAGTTGTACCTATTAAGGGGGGGGCCAAAAATGAGTAGAGCTAAGTAGTTCCAGGATGTGCATGTGTCCCCATAATGCCATGAATTGGAAACTTAGCCAATCAGATTGCTCCCTCAGTCAAGCACATTTCCTAAATTGAAATGTTCCCACATGGAATAACTAGCTTCCTTACTAGCCACTCACTGTAACATTATCAGAGTGCCTGAGATGAAGCTCTTTGTGTCTTTAGATAACTCTCACACTTTCCAAACTTATGCCAAAATTGTCCTGCTTTTCAGATGTGCCCTGGACTTAATCTCTCTATCTTTTATCCACCTACTCTTCTGACCACTGCTCTCTCATCTTAAAATCTTCTCTGTAATTTCTTTCTGGTTGGGGATAGTTTACTTGCTTTTTGCAGTCCCATCTACCTGGAACTCTCTTCGTTGAGAGTCATCCATGTAGCTAATCTCCTTACCCCTTCTCTCCTTTGCTTGTTCCTGCCACCTGTATCTCTACTCTTAGCCTAATATTATGCAAGAATATCTATTTACAGTACTTCCTTGCTGCTCTTAAATTACACCTTTTGCTCTTTCTACTGCATACAATTTCTCTGCAATGTTTTGCTCTACTGTCTGTATGAGAGTCATACTGTATCCAGTTCTGTGAAGTGTTATCTCATTATTATTTTCTCTCTCATTGTAAAGTGTCTTGAGATTAATAGATTTTCCCACCTATAAACTGAATTTCTAGATTCCCCTGCATTAACTGGGTCTAATGGGTTATTCAATATTTCTGATAGCTAGGGAGATAGACCAATTCAAAAGCAGAGCTTTTTGCTGTATAAAGGTATTTCATTGGTTTTGCTTCAGTGACCAAACTCCACTGAGTGCTTCTCTGGGTAAACTAATTACCAAAAAAGTTACCTCTCTTTTCATAACTGTTGTTCTTTGAGATATGTTGCTCACGTCCATTCCATTCTAGGTGTGCGCGTGCCCATGTGCACAGTTGTTGGAGACTTTTGCCTGAGCGGTATCTGTTGGGTTGGCTGTGGCACCCTCTGGAGTGCTGCAGTCAGGTGTCGGTATATCAGGCGCCACTGGCCCTATCCCCTCTCAGTTCTTTCTTGCTGGCAACTCCAACAGAGGGGCAATAGGGCAGGTAATGGAATGGACATGAGCAACACATCTCAAAGAATAACAGTTACGAAAAGGTAACTGTTTTTTCCTTCTTTGAGTGCTTGCTCATGTCAATTCCATTCTAGATGACTCACAAATAGTATCCCTAGAGGTGGGCTCAGAGTTTGCTGGGTAAGTGCATAGTGAGATGTAAACGTGTGAATGGATGACCATGTGGTGGTCCTGGAGATATCTGAAGTTGGCACGTAGGCCAAGAAGGCTGCTGCTGAAGCTTGCGCCCTAGTCGAGTGAGCACTTACAATCGCCGTTGGAGCACTTTTGCCTGACCATAGCAAAATCAGATGCAGGCGGTGATCCAAGATTAAATTCTCTGGGTGGACACTGGGTGATCTTTCATTCTGTCTGCCACTGTGACAAACAACTGCATCGACTTGCAAAATGGCTTGGTCCTCTCAATCTAGAAGGCTAGCGCTCTGCTGACATCCAGGAAGTGCAACCTACTTTTCTCCTCAGACTTATGAGGCTTTAGGAAGAAGACTGGCAAAAATATGTCCTGGCTTGTGTGAAATTGCAAAACCACATTGGGTAGGAAAGCCAGATGCAGCCACAGCTGGACCTTATCCTTGAAAAAACACTGTAGGGTGGCTCCAAGGTATGTGCCCTAATCTCGGAGACCTTTTGGGCAGAAGATATCGCCATCAGAAATGACATCTTCCAGGAGACCAGAAGAAGGGAACATGACACCAAGGGCTCGAAGGGAGCTCATGAGCCGTGCGAGTACCAGATGTCCCATGGAGGGACTGGGTCCTGGACCTGGGGGTTGCTCCAGACCTTTCAAGAACCAGATATGTTAGTGAAGACTGACCTGCTCTGGAATGAACGGTGAAAGGTTGATATGGCAGCCAAGTGGACCTTAATTGATGAAAGAGAGAAGCTCTGGAACTTGATAATGCATAAGGTAGTCCAGGATTGACTGCAGCCTGCTCAGGCCTAATCCCTGGGCCAAGGCCCAGCACATGAATGGTTTCCATTTGGCCAGGTAGCTTGCTCTAGTGGATGGCTTTCTTCTACTCAGTAGGACCTGCTGGACGTGGGCCGAGCCTGTAATGCACAAAATCGAAAGGGAAAGAACCGCTGGCCACTTGCGAGGCAAGGAAGAGAGGCGCTCCAACCAACCACCACAGCAGTAAGGGGGAACTGAGAGGGCATATGGCTGGCGCACCTAATATACTGACGCATGAGTGTGGCATTCCAGAGGGTGCCACAGCCAACCCTAAAGATACCAATAAGGCAAAAGTTTCCAATAACAGTGCACGTGGACATGTACAAACCAAGAATGGACTCAACATGAGCAAGCACTTGAAGAAGAATGTAAAATCTAAGATAAACAGCTTTTAAATAGTTAAACAGTTATAAACATTGAATGAACTACTTCTATCCAGAAAGAAAATCATTTCTGTAACTGGATGCTGTCAATAAACTTCACATGTATTCCATTAAGAACAAGGAGTGTACAGTAGCCACACTATTCGTGGCTTTAGCCAGTACTAATAGAGCTTTAATCTTGACATGAGCCTAAGGGCCTGATCCAATACCAGTTGAAACCAGTTGGAGTCTGTCCATTGACTTCAGTGGGTATTGGATTGAGCCCTAAATAATTTGCCAAATTAACATGAAAAAATGACTTAGAGGACCAACTTTTCCAAGGAGAAGTAAATGGTTTGGCCTGTAAAAGTTTTCATTGGCATTCACATAGATAATTGCATGTATAAATGGGTAGGTGGCCAGTTTTGCTCACACACAATTCCCCTTTGCTTGTGGACATATTTTGTTTTGAGGGCACAACAGGTGGATGTGCATTTTTCCAGATGCCCCATGTGACCTTCTTTGAAAATTTGGCCCAGACTATCAAGTGTTATTTTCAGAACGTTGAGAGCTTCCTTTTGTGGGAGCACAATTTAAGCCCAAAAAACTCACATCTGTATTTTTGCACTATAAGTTGAACTCTGGGCACAGATCTGAGTACTTGCACCTCTTAGCTACCCAATTGCAGGTGAAAATGAGGAAGTTCGAAGGGCATTTATTCAGATTGCATACACAATTACAAACTGTGCCCACAAATGGAGAGATATCCTTCTTAACATTTACTCATAAATATCTGATCCTACATTGCTTATGTGTAGCTATAAAAAAAAAAGACAAAGCTAAAAGAAAAGAATTTGGGAAAATTTAATTAGAAGCACATTCCTAGCCTTGGAAGGAGCACTTCTGCCTATTGTTATATTCTTTCTTTTACCATTTCCTACTTGGCTTGCTGTGCTACAAAATTACAGGTGGAAACTGACATTCCCTTCATGTTTTTAAATCACTCACACTCTTTCACATTCTACTGTCTGTCCAGCCAAGAATAATTACAAAACATATGGTTCTGAGTTGCATTTGATTACCTGTGAATATTTCAATGATTTGAATTTTTTATGGGTAAAAACCATGCAAATTATTTTGTTTTAAACCCTTTGTTAAAATATGCAACATTCTTGGTTCGCTAATATTCTCAGTTTCAAATAGCTTCTAAAACAAAACTACATTATTTTTTGTATATGAGAGACTCATTGCTGAAGTTATCTAAAGTGGGGTTTATCTCATGTTGTTGGACTAGAGTATTTACCACATACGGATTTTTCAAAGCAAGTAACTGGAGACCAGCTACATACAGTAAATGGTTCTACTTTAGAAAAAGCAAAATAATCTACAATTTTTATTTCAAGTGGTCTAATCTGACCAGATGGACTGGTTTAGCTTGCAGCTGTAACTCCACTCATAACATTGTTCTGTAAGTTCACAAGCTAGGAATCTTGTGTATGGTCCTAGTTTATTATAAAAGGAACGTGGCCTGCTTGTGTTTAGGCATGTTTCTCAGATATTTCTTTGTATCCTTCTCAGTATCTCATTCTTTCATGTGTCACAGTACATGCAAGGGAGCTTGTATTTGCCACCTCTCATTATTCTTTCAGCTGTATCATAGAAACTAAAATTGTTTTGCTATTAACCCTTTGGTGCTAGAAGTCAGAGTTTTCTGTTGATGGGAGACTTTGCTTTCTACCAGCACTTGAAAATCTTGACCCTTCTGTCGCAGTCTTATTTTACTATCTGAACTTGATTGGACATAAGCTGCTCCCCTCTTCACCTTGCATCTTAAGGCTAATAGGGCAAGATATGTTCCACGTACAACTAGAAATAAAATGAACATGCCATATGTGTTTGTAGATCTTTTCTTTCATGACATGACAAAGAATGAGATAAATTCTGGCTTTTACAAACCATAGAAATTCCAGGGGTGGGGAGAGGGGTCCAGAGTAGCTGGGCTGCAGCAGCAGTAGTTCTGGCACCTTTCAATGAGTGCAGCATGTTCCCCCACCCCACCCCATGGATCTGCTGGCACTATATATCTTTCTGTGTATATGTATGGGGACAGAGGGAGGAATGGCAAAACATGGTCCAGATCCTGCAAACTCTTACTCAAGTGAATAGCTCTTGCTAATGCAAGTAGTCCTGTTAGTCTCATACTCCTGTGAGCTGAGATTACTCATGTAAGTAAGGGTTTTCAAGATCAGACTGCAAACTGGGTAATTAATTTTAATTATGGTTCTGAGATTTATAAAGCACTCTCCAGACGCTTTTAGTAAAATTTGCATGTAGTTGTGAAAAGAACCACCCCACTTGTACTTTGTTTCCTAGGCAATGAAGTTATAGGTAAGAAACGAAGTGGATACAGCGTGTGTGTGCAAGCACATAAATCTATATATAAAATAACCTTTTTTTTTTTATAGATTAATTTCTCATTTCATTTCACATTAATCTTTAATCTGTCAAATTTGTCTTTCATTCAGTGCCTTTGTAAAATATCTAGATGTTGTATTATACAACAGCTAAGGCTCTCTTAATCTTGCAAACTCTCAGTCTGTATGTGATTGGAATCAATTCTCTGGGTTGATTTATGTTCTGCTTTTTTAAAAACATGTCTTGTCCTTCTCTAGAAACTGTAACTGTACAAGGAATGAAGGGGAGGTCGGTGGTATCATCATTATGGCCTAATAGTAATCAATATTCGAGTAATGCTTCTCTCTGAGACTTACCTTTGCTAATTCTCTTGTCTGCTGTGTTCTGTGTTTCATTTGCATCACAGCTAAGAATGTTAATTGTGCCTGCAGCTAAAAAGATATTTAAATATAGTGAAAAACAATGTTGTCGTGTTTTTATACACAATGAAAAGTAGCTCAGTGAATTTAAAAGTAGGTGAAGTTATTTTTTATAATAGTGGGACAATAATTATCACTTAGATTTTATAACAACTTAATACTTAAGTATATTATCTAAAAATTAATATTGACATGTTGAATACCAGCAGCTGTTTGTTGGGGATTAAATTAATTTGTCATAATTTTGCATGAGACAGATTTTCCGTTTAGTGTTTCATCAGTAACATTGATTATATCTTTAAGATTGTTGGAAATCCTATCCAGAATCCTGGCCTAACCTAAATTAATATTTTAATCTCAAATTCACAAAATAAAGTTCTTCCATTTGGGATATTCTCCCCAGATCCCATTCTTTGGAATTATCATGTGTGTCATGTGAAGGACACGGAGCCATTGAAATTCAAGTTTTAGGTAGGTAATTGTTCACACTAGCGCATGTATTGATTGCCATATATTTCCTTGTATATGCATCTGTACCACACACGAGTGTGCTTTTCCTCCTCACAGAACATGTAGGACCTGCTGTCACTGTGATTTCATGTAATACTGTCATACTTTAGTTGGTATTTGCTGTGGATAAGTCTTAAAAGTAAGAAAAAACCTTCAGGCTTTAAAAGTTGTACTTCCTATCATGCCAGATGGTTCAAATTCAGCTCTGATGTAAGCCAAACGGAACTTCAGCAGAAGTCAGGTTGCTTTACTCTGTGGCTGAATTTAGCCGTGCGTCTGTCACACATTGACCGAGTGTCTATTACTCTGGATCACACACTGGTGGAAGGTTGGGTTGATGTTCCGGAATTATCCAGTCTGTGTTGATCAGCAGAAGAGCCTCAGTGTTACTGTTAGTTGCTTGGCATTATTGCTCTTCATTCCTGATCTGAAGACTGAACCACTTCTATGTTACAAAAGTCTCTGGAACTAAGAAGTGATCCAGGTCTTTTGTCAAAGGAGAAGTTGAGCATTCTTTTCTTTAGTCATTGTACCTCTCCCTCATCATCCCAGAGCATCACCTAGAGGCTAAATTCAGTTAAGAGAATCTTCTTCTCAAGGGTATCCCCTGGACATAAGCATCAACAACTCGCCTTCAATTTCATTTTCTTCAGGGATCCCACTCTCAAATTCTTCAAGAAAAAGCATTTCCCTAAATTTAGGCACGTTAGAGCCTGGCCTTCTAGTGCCAGCATGGACAACTTCATATTCTTAACAGTAACAGAAATAATTGGCATCTCAGAAAGTTAGAGATTCTACAGCAGGGCCAGCCTTAATTAAAAGCAAGGCAAGGGAAGTGCTCTGAAGTTCACAAGCTAGTCCTATATTGCTCTGTGGCAAAGGAGAAAACAATTCACCCTCTGCGCACAAATTCCAGCTCAGGAGAACAATGTCTATGTTTGAATTTGCTCCCTACTGACAGTTTAGGGCCACATAAATTATAAGGACATAACTGTTTTTAGTTGAGCCATCCTCCTACTCCATGGGAGTGGAATTTGGTACGGAATCAGATGCAAGGCCTAATTTTTCAGTACATGCAGTAAGTAGTGTCTTCTGGTCCCATGCGCCTATTATTTTGTTTCCTTACTGGTCATGCCAACTGCCTATAATGTCAGTCAGCTGCGAGAACTGCTGAAAGATTTATGGCTTAGTCTTCCATAAGAATAAATTAGTCCTCAGCCTTTCTATTGAGAACTACAGTCAGCTTGCAGTGGAACTGAAGGAGGGTGTGATAGTGACACACTCATAGTCTGGAGGTAAAATGACATTCAATGCATGCGCTAGTGCATATGTGTACTTACCTGAAATTTGACAACTTCAACAGCTCTATAATGTCTGAAGTGGTGCTCTCATATATGCCTAAAGAGAAACCCGGCTCTTTGGAAGAGATAACCCAATAAAAGAAATTCAGTTACTGGTAAGTAACACAATTTTATTTGATTTAAGATGCTGAGCCACAATTATAATGATTCCTGATTACCTTCATTAATCTGTAACAGTTGAAGTTGCCATCTGCTTATTTTTTTGCACATGATTATTGATTATCATCGTTAACAAACTAATATTTTATACTGAAGAAAGAAACTATGAACACATTTCAGGAAATTAATTCATAACTTGTTATGTGAGAATTATAAATAGCTTTTCTTTTCAAGATTGTGCCGAGTTTCAAATTCTAACTCAGAATGTGTGAGAAAGCACCACATCTGATAGGCTCATTTGACTAATATTTTTGAGCTGTTTGTAAAATCTATGCAATTCTTTATGGTCTTCAGTCTGCTCTCTGAGAAATAAAATCTCCAACTGATTTCAGTTGCGCAAGATGAGGTCCTAATTAAAGAGAAATCTAATTGATTTCAGTGGGCTTTGGATCAAGCACTTTAAAAGAGTCCATTATATTTAAAATTAACTAAATGTCTTAGAAATCAAGAGATTCAGGGAAATTGCCAACTAGCATATGGTATGTCCATGTTTACTTCATTCTATTCAGCTGTGAAACAAATGTTTTTCTCTTCTTTGCTGTGTGATAAAACATTTAACAGAAAAAAATGTTATAATCAATCAGTTTTTTAATAAAAAGAGTCATGTTTCTTCCTAACTATCATAAAGCATCTTTCTGTTTGCAGACATCTAGGAGTAATAACTTCCCTACCTGTAAATACTGTAAACTTCCATTCTCGGAAAGGGATTTTATTGCAATAGCTTTAAAGGACTTTTCTCCAACTTCCATGTTTTTGTCTTTATTAAACTTTCTTTTTTCTCAAGCTCCTCCTAGTCTACATTGTGACTTCATGTATTTATATAGCTTTTCATGTATATTTCAATGCCTATGTATATTCATTCTCCTCCTCCTTCCTCCCCCGTCCCTTTCCACACACACATTTTAAGAGAAAGTGCTATTTAGAAACATTGGCCTGATTCTGATTTCAGATAAACCAATTTTACACCTATGTAACTCTGACTTCAGTGGAATAAACTTCTGATATACTCAAAATCAAGCCTAGTATATATTTAGAGTCTCCTGAACTGAGAGTTGAATTGCGTTAACTCATATTATTTTGTTTATTCGACTAAATTATTATGATCCCATTCCTGCCCTGGGAGATGCATACAAAACTTTCAGTAATTGGACATGTAGGGCATACCCCTTGGCCAAATCAAGAGGGAATTTTGGGGAGTGTACCCCTAGATAAAGAAGGTTTTGGGTCTATATCCCATGGCTGGATCAGCCCTAAAACAGAAGAGTAGATAGGATAGGTATTTAAATTTTGCTAAGCTTAGAAGTTGCGTGTGTGTGATATTTTAATGATTTTTCCAGCATTAATGTGCAAAGTGTGTTTGCGTTTCAAAGGAGATCAGTACTGCAAACAGAAATGCTAACTTGTCATTGTATTTTCTTTTTGTATAGATACCCTGCAATCTCAGCTTATCAATATGGGCGTTATCCCCACGTTAGTGAAACTGTTGGGCATTCATTGCCAAAATGCAGCTCTGACTGAAATGTGCCTTGTTGCATTTGGCAATTTAGCAGAACTTGGTAAGTCTAGGATCATAACCTCAAACTATTGTCGAATTGTTTAACAATGATTTTTTTGTTTTTTTAAGATTAAACCAGATTAATTTTAACTGAATTTTTCAGTCCTCTAAATGTATGCAAAATAAAAAGTCTGGGAGCACTGCTTATTGTCTCTTTAGAATTTATAGCTGGTTGTCTGCCTTTTTAAATTCATCCGGGTACTTAATACAACTAACATTTTATGTTAAATGTATTTAATGTAACTATGTGTATTTTAAATTTTTTAGGTTTCTCTCCTTGAATATTGTTACCTAGTGGTGAACCTGTGGCAAAGGGCCAAATTCAGACCCTGTTTAATTCCACTTAAAGTTAAATGAGGCATGAATTTGGCTCAAGAAAACATTCACCAAATGGGAATGGGGACAGACTCCATTAATAAACTTGTCTCTCACTATTAAGAATATATACTATTAAAACATTCTAGGCTACATACTTGCATTTATAAATAATTACAGATGATAAGAATGAGTTGATGTAAGCTTGGCAGATGAAATCACAACTGCATTTTAGAAAAAGCATGTAAAATTTGATCAGATCACATTTTGGTCAGCTCTGTGGCCCAAATTCTGCTCTGATTCACCTGTACAATACCGCTACTTTCAATAGGATTGCATGGAGTGTAAAACAACACAGCATTTGGCTTTATATTTTATTTTTCATTCATTGTCTGTTGGTGATATTGTAGAATCTCAAGTTCTAGGCATTTTAAGAACTGGGGCCCAAATTATGTCCTGATGCAAACAAATCACCTGCACATGTAGCCCTGTGATTTGTTTTTGCTAAAGGATATAGCAAGAAACAGTTATAAAATTGCAACACTGAAAAGGCTGGATGGTTTGAGATATTACCAATAAATTATATGGGGCTCTTTATTTCCAGATCAGGGCAAAATAATTGGAAGTTGGTAGCATCTGATAGCCATTTGGTGGCCTGAAATAATTAGATAGCTCATAGATTCATAGGGTTGAACACAAGAGAGACCATTATGATCATCTAATCTAACCATGTATATAACACAGGCCATAATATTTTACCCAGTAATTCCTGCATCAAGCCTAGTGTATTAGTTTCAAAACTGCTCCTGGTGGACAAGTTTCCGTATAACAACAAAAGAGCTATCATAAATTGTAAATTCTTCTGGCAGGGATCTTGTCTTTATAGGAGTGTATGTTATGCACACATGGGTCCCAATTTTTCCTGAGGATGTTCAGTACTGTCACAATACAGAAAAATAAATAATAGCATTAATTATTATTAATCTTTGCTAATCTCTCCACTGATATCTCCAGGGCTGAATGAACATAGAGACTGAACTATTCTCCCATCCTCAGAGGTGGTCTAGATTTGTTCAGATGAGGGTTAAGACCCCATGGCAGAACCATGTAAAGGAAACTTGCCTGAGTCCTGCTCTTGATGTACCTGCACAATTAATATGTTGAGTACAATCTTCGGGTCTTTATAGGTATGTATACACTGCAATAAAAGATCCCACAATACAGCCGTAGACGTTCAGGCTTGTGTTGGAACCTGTGAGGTGGGTGAGCATCTCAGAGCCCGGGTTCCAGCCCAAGCCTGAATGTCTACGCTGCAATTTTTAGCCCTGCAGCCTAAGCCATGCAAGCCAAAGTCAGCTGGCCCAGGCTCTGGGACTCAGTGCCATGGGTTTTCTGTTGCAGTGTAGACATACCCTCAGTTTGGCAAAAAATTAACTTTTAATAATTTAATTCCATATCAGAATTGCACTAGAAAGTCTTACTATAACTTTAATACTTCAATTTTGTTTTGTAACCATAGGATCTTATTCTTTGGTCCTTACCTCTCAGTAATATAAAGGAGACTCTCCATAATGCAATTAACGCCTTTGGTTAGCATTATGTAAAACTCCCATCCTGCTGTGTTAAAGTAGAGCACAAGCCTAGTAAGAAGGGTGGGGATTGCGTAAAAATAGGTGTTACCAATTTACTTGTAGGTGTAAGTGGGGTGGTGGGAGTGGTACAGGGGGTCATTGAACTCAATTAAGTTAGGCTGCCTCAGAAATAGGCAGCTCGCTCATTGCCTCATGGAATGAGAGACATTAAACTTGCCCTGCTCTATGGCCTGGTCTACACTTGGGGGGTGTAAATGAGTAACTGTGAAGCTATAAGCCCTAAAATGTTTTTCCTCTTAAAATTCCTCAGCATGAGCAAAGGGAGAAAGAGACAGTGTCAGGAGCTGGGAAGTAGCTCCCTTTTCTGTGGACAAATGGAAAATGCTATTGAGAGGAATTGCTACAATACTGTAACATGGACCTGATCCAAAGCTCACTGAAGTCAGTGAGCCATATGGCTTCTTACATAGTTGCAGCTGCACAGCTATGGACTAGAAGAAAGCTGCTTGAGTCGGTAGTCCAAGTGGAAGCATTTTAAATTGGAGCACATTTCCCGACAGAACCCAAATATGGCTTTCAGGAAACACCTTCTATTCTTACAGAGAGGATTTTACTCAGCTCAGATACAAAAGCTATACAATAGTCTTAGGGCTTGTCTACATCAGAAAGTTGCAGCGCTGGTGAGGGAGTTACAGCGCTGCAACTTTGAAGGTGTACACATCTGCAGGGCACCACCAGCGCTGCAACTCCCTGTTTGCAGCGCTGGCCGTACTCCCGTTTTGTCTCGGGTGTAGAGGATCCAGCGCTGGTGATCCAGCGCTGGTAATCCAATGTAGACAGTTACCAGCGCTTTTCTTGACCTCCGTGGAAGGAGGAAGCCTCTGGTAATCAAGCTGGTTTCCTTTCCCGGTTTGCTCTCTCGGTCCCGGAGCCACCCAGCAAACCGCAGGGAAGGAGACCTGCTTGCTCGGGGTTCCGGGACCGAGAGAGCAAACCGGGAAAGGAGACCAGCTTCGCCACGGTTTGCTCTCGCGTTCCCGGAGCCACCCAGCAAACCGCAGGGAAGGAGACCTGCTTGCTCGGGGTTCCGGGACCGAGAGAGCAAACCGGGAACGCCGCGGTTTGCTCTGTCGGTCCCGGAGCCACCCAGCAAACCGCAGGGAAGGAGACCTGCTTGCTCGGGGTTCCGGGACCGAGAGAGCAAACCGGGAACGCCGCGGTTTGCTCTCTCGGTCCCGGAGCCACCCAGCAAACCGCAGGGAAGGAGACCTGCTTGCTCGGGGTTCCGGGACCGAGAGAGCAAACCGGGAAAGGAAACCAGCTTCGCCGCGGTTTGCTCTCTCGGTCCCGGAACCCCGAGCAAGCAGGTCTCCTTCCCTGCGGTTTGCTGGGTGGCTCCGGGACCGAGAGAGCAAACCGCGGCGTTCCCGGTTTGCTCTCTCGGTCCCGGAACCCCGAGCAAGCAGGTCTCCTTCCCTGCGGTTTGCTGGGTGGCTCCGGGACCGAGAGAGCAAACCGCGGCGAAGCTGGTTTCCTTTCCCGGTTTGCTCTCTCGGTCCCGGAACCCCCCTTGAAGCCGCCCAACAGCGCTGCAGTGTGGCCACATCTAACACCACTTGCAGCGCTGGTTGCTGTAAGTGTGGCCACTCTGCAGCGCTGGCCCTATACAGCTGTACTAATACAGCTGTAACAACCAGCGCTGCAAAATTTTAGATGTAGACATGGCCTTAGTCGCTAGGATAGTTTTAAAAATGAAGAAGCCTGATTAAAGAATTAGGGAAAGATATTTAAATGACAAATCATGCTAAGTTATAATTAATGAAGTTAAGGGGTTAAAAACCAGGGTGGCAAGTGAATACATGTTATTTATTTATATTTTTGCAAGCATAAGTGAGATATAACCTCGGCCCAGACAGTACTATTTTGCTGCTTCAATGTTGGGATTTCCAAAAACTATCCTCAGATGTGACCCCACTGGAAGCCTCACAAGATGTTTGGGGGCAGAAGTTGCCATTCCAGTACAGGAGATTTTTGGGATCTAGAGTTTAGCATGGTTTGGAAGGATCACACAATCCTGCAGCTCTTCACTTAAATATTTCTGCTCTAGGGTCCTGATCATGCTTCCATTGAAGTCAATAGCAAAACTCTCACTGTTTTCAGTGGAACATGAATGGCCTCAAGAGATTCTATTTATACCACTCTTTAGAGATATGGAGATACAGCTCAATGGACAGAACTAACAGATTTTAGATTGTGGAGTCAGGTTCTGATCACAATTAAATGGATATAAATCCAGAATAATATCATTGGCTTCAATTGAGTTATTCCGGATTTACACGGGAGTAACTAAGGTCAAAATCTGGCCTGTCCCTTTTAAAATACCAAGATCAAAATCCATTGAAGAAACCATTCTGTACCCAGGCATTTTAAGTGAAAAAAATATATAATCTGCATGTTGAGGCCCAGATTTGCAGCTAAGTGTGCACAGCACAGTGTTGGTCAGAGAGCGCTTCCCAGATCCTAGGACAATAGTGTGCTAATTAGAGCAGCCTGAAAGCTGCTGTAAATTATCCCATCGGCCAGTAGCCTCAGGTGGCCATTACAGTAGCTGGGGATTGCCAGCTTTGCCCTTTACTACTGGACATTGTGTGGGTGGAAGATAGGAGTAACTCTGTTAACTCTCATCACTGGGTGATCCTACTGTGGCCAGCTATGGTATCTTTAGAACAGCTATGTGCAGGGAGTGTGGCGTAAGCAGCCACAGCACAGGACAGAATCTGGCCCTTACGGCTTCAGCTGTGTAGTATTCCAAAGTAAATGCTACCAGCATGAAACCATGTAAATATTAATGATCTCCATATGACCGTTTATCTCGGCAATAGAAAATTCAGTACATGATGTATAATTTTTATTTTTCATCTGAAGGCAAAGTCTTAATTTATATCTTTGTAATTTTACTGTTGCTTTGGATACCTTTATATTCTGCTGGTGCAAAGTTTTAATAGCCTTGAACATAATTAATAATTCAGGTCAGTACATTTATCCTAAAGTCTTAGACATTTTTCTTTTCGTTTAGTGACAAGTGTAAGTATTGAAGTGTATTGTTCTTGTCTGTGAATAGCAGTTAGGCCAATTAATCATTGTGCTGAATAAACCTGGTAATAAAGAGGAAAGAAAACTGAGTGTAAACAAACCAAATCAATTCCCCCCCCCCTTTTTTTTTTGACAGAATCAAGCAAAGAGCAGTTTGCCTACACAAACATTGCTGAAGAGATTGTAAAACTATTCAAGAAACAAATAGAACATGACAAAAAAGAGATGATTTTTGAAGTTTTGGCTCCTCTGGCAGAAAATGGTGAGAAGTTGATCATCTTTTATTGTCATACAGGCATTTTAATTTTTTCCTTATTTGTACACCAGCTATTCAAAAACTGCCAACTTGACAGTAATTATTTGATACTTTACCTTGCTCAGCAATTTAACCTTTCCTGTAGAAGCCATATTAGTTGAGCCATCTGATAGCAATTGGAGATGAAGAATAATGTGAATATTGCCTAGCAGCCTAAGCATACAACTGGGTGTCACCAATTCCTGGGACCTGGTTCCATCTCTAACATCAACTCCTTCTGTGTCTTTCTTGCCTCAATTTCTCTGTATTTCAAACTGGAATATTAATACCAATTTTTGTATGTTACAGGGCTTTATGAGGATTATTAGGTTTGTGAAATGATTTGAATATCAAAAATGTCCCATAATGGATTTATAAGTATTTCAATGTATAATTACATTTGTTAAAATACTTTGTCATACGTATTTTAATTATTTGATTAAATTATAAATACCATGTTTTAGTTACTATTAAGTAACTATTTAACTTGTGGCACTTTTTCAGGGCATCACCCTCTTTACTTTACTCTTGGCCCTCTGCTTTGAACACCATCTTTTGGTTGAGTAGGTTTAGATGAGACTCCTTTGGGACCTGTTATTGTCACCCCTTCAGTTAGCTGAAAGGATTTTCCTAAGCAACACAAGGGACTCCATTTCCCCCACAAGGGCTACATGACCTTCTTTCATAGCTGTGTAACCCTTGAGGAATGAGAGAACAGGACTGATAACCAAACCCAGCTCTCATAGATCATTACAACACAAATAGGTGATTTCCTTTTTTTTCTTTAAAACAACTGACATTTTGGTCAGATTTATTATGAAAATTTTCTTGTATAGGGATATTTAAATTGTACAGCCAAAGATCAGGGCAGTCCATGAGATATAAAGTCAGGAAATAGGTGTTTGGTGGTGTAATAGTTTAATCATAGAAAGCATAAAAATGTAGTGCTGCAAAAGGCCTTTGAGAGATTATCTAGCTCAGTCCCCTGCGCTGAGGCAGGACCAACTGTACCCAGACTGTCCCTGTGTTTGTTTAACCTGTGTTTAAAACCTCCAATGATGGATTCCACAACCTCCCTGGGAAGCCTATTCCAGTGCTTAACTACCCTTACAGTTAGAAAGTTTTTCCTAAAATCTAACCTAAATCTTCCTTGCTGCAGATTAGGCCCAGTATTTCTTGTCCTAGCTCCAGTAAACATGGAGTATAATTAATGACAATCGTCTTTATAACACATTTGAAGATTATTATCAGTTCTCCCCTCAGTCTTCTTTTATCAAGACTATCAGTTTTTTTTAACCTTTCCTCAAAGGTCAGGTTTTTGAACTTTCATTATTTTTGTTTCCTTCCTCTGCAATCTCTTCAGCTTGTCCACATCTTTCCTAAAGTGTGGCACCCAGAACTGGACACAGTATGCCAGCTGAGGCCTCACCAGTGCCGAGTACAATGGAACAATTAACCCCCATGCCTTAATACACCCCAGAATATTAGCCTTTTTTAGTAACTGCATCACATTATTGATTCATATTCACTTTGTGATCCACTATCAACCTCTTATCCTTTTCAGCAGTACTACTGTCTAGCCAGTTATTCCCCCTTTTGTAGTTGTGCATTTGATGTTTTCTTCCTAAGTGTATACTTTGCACTTGTCCTTATTGAATTGCATCTTGTTGAATGTGTCATGGCCATTTTGAATTCTAATGCTGTCCACCAAAGTGCCTACAACCCCTCCCAGCTTGAAATCATCTGCAGATTTTCTAAGCGTACCTTTACTCCATTATCCACATCATTAATGAAAATATTGAATAGTATCAGACCCAAAACAGACCCTGTGGGACCTCACTAGGTATGTCCCCCCAATTTGACAGGAAACAATTCATAACTACTCCTTGAATATGGTCTTTCAACCAGTTTTGAACCCACTGTATAGTAGTTCAATCTAGACAACATTTCCCTAGTTTGCTTGGGAGAATGGCACGTGGAACTGTGTCAAAAACTTTACAGAGCTCAAGACATATCACATCTACAGTTCCCACCATCCAGTAGGCCAGTAACCCTGTTGAAGAAAATTAGGTTAGGCAAAAATTGTTCTCTATAAATCCACATTGGCTATTATTTATTAGCACCTATTATCCTCTAGATCAGGGCTCAGCAACCTTTCAGAAATGGTGTGCCAAGTCTTCATTTATTCACTCTAATTTAAGGTTTTGTGTGCCAGTAATACATTTTAATGTTTTTAGACGGTCTCTTTCTATAAATCTATAATATATAACTAAACTTTTGTTGTATGTAAAGTAAATAAGGTTTTAAAAATGTTTAAGAAGCTTCTTTTAAAATTAAATTAAAATGTAGAGCCCCCCCGGACTGGAGGCCAGGAGCCGGGCAGTGTGAGTGCCACTGAAAATCAGCTTGTGTGCTGCCTTCGGCATGCGTGCCATAGATTGCCTACCCCTGCTCTAGATGCTTATAAATTGATTGCTTAGTAACTTGTTCCAGTATCTTTTCAGGTATCAAATTAAGCTGACTAGTCTATAATTCTTGGGGTTTTCTTTTGTCCCTTTTTAAAGATGGTTATGGTGTTTGCCCTTCTCCACTCCCCTGGGATCTCACCCATCCTCCAGGAGTTCTAAAAAAAGAATCGTTAAACAGTTCTGAGATTGTTTCAGCCAGTTCCTTAAGTTCCCTAGGGTGCATTTCATCAGACTGTGCTGACTTGAATACATCTGACTTATCTAAATATTCTTTAAATTGTTGTTTTCCTATTGTGGCTTGCGTTCCTTCCCCATAGTAGTTAATATTCATTATGTTAATGCATTAGTCTCAGGAGACTTGAGTTCAAATTCTGTTTTGGTTGTAAATGCAGAATTGTTGTTCAGGATCAGCTTATTCCCTTCTGAACATTCCTGCATCCCTAGGAAGATTCAACAAATTTGTATGATTTAACATCTATGCTTGAGTGGAGCCTAGGGATGAAGTATCAGGTGGAGTAGGTCAGGACCGAGCTGTGAGGCAGATCTGTGCTTGGAGGATCACTCAGTACCTTCCCACTGCATGCATAGATCTAGTCATGGCTACTATTCATGAGTGCCAAATTTATACCCACACACACTTCTTGTTTTGAAAGGAAAAAAATCTTAAGAGAATCCTATGCTCTTTTCCATGTTTGGGGACAACTTCTTCCAGATTACAACCTGTACCACGCTGTTTACTAGTGGATTAACAGGATGTAAATCAAAGCAAAATTTGGGTCTTTATTTTCTAAATGTAAAGAAATATGCATTTTTGCCAGAAACTGTCTTTTGTTACAATGTATGGTTGAAAATTTTTTTTGCCTTTTTCAGTCTGACAGCAGAATTTGGTCTGCTATTTTCATAGTTGATATTTGTAATTCAGATACTTTAGTGTTTGTTCAAAGGCAGTGTTTTGCAGTCACAGTAAGAGCAGCCTCAGTGCTGTTGAAAATAACATCCCTTCATGCATGTTAGGAGGTTGTATACTAAGCATTTATGCCCCTCACTGCTAATTCAAGACATGCTGGTGTCTGTCACAACAGTGAGTCTGCCATCCTTGTACTGCTTAGCCACATCTAAATGTGGTGCTGGGTAGTATGTCAGCAACTGGAAAAATTTAAATGAAGTACATGCACAGTCAATCCATTTATTGAAAGGCCCTGTGCAGTGGTTTGCAATTCTAATCACAACACACCTGCAACCTAGTATTCTGTATCCATGGAAACGCCCTACTTTTTAGAGTAGCTCAGTACAAAAGTACCTATTTAAAACACTTCCAGCTGAACATTTCTGGGCCTGTCACAAAGGTCACGCGAAGGTCAGTAGCTCTGACAGAAACATTGAATTTTCACTCATGCAGCAAAACCTAGTGACTGAAATAGAAGCTCCACATGGGGAGAGTCAGACCACTGATTCTTCAAGATAGGTGAAGCTGGCAGCTCCTGTCACCACCCAGTGCCACAGTCCATTTCTAAGTCTTAATCACCAAAATTCCCAGAGTTTTAAAAAGGTATAAAACAATTGGCCAAGCTCATCCTTGGTGTAACTCCATTGGTCTCAATTATTTATTAATTGTTGGACTTTCCTATAGCACCGGTGACTGTATTTGCTGAGCACCGCCCAAACACTAACTGAAATATCTTCACATCACTTGTGAGACAGGAAAGTACTTCTACCCGTTTTACCCATGGGAATGGAGTGTGACTGACTGCCCCACGGTCACATAGGAAGCCTTGCAGAGCTAGGAGCAGACCCCAAATTCTACTTCACAAGATCATCCTTCCTCGCTGTTGAGCCTCATTGATTTCAATAAGAGCAGAATTCAGCCTAGTAATTTCTGATTATCCATGAGCAAGGAACAAAACTCTCTCCCATTTTTAACAACCAGAAGTTGGCCTTGGCCCTGCTCTTGCTGCAGTCAAATACCCTTAGATGTAATAGGCAAAATTCTGGCTGCACCGAAGTCAATGAGAGTTTGGCATTGACTACAGTGGAGCCAGGATTTCACCCAGGGTTTTTATATGTACACAACTCCCATTGAAGTCCGTGGGGTTTCTGCACATGAAAGACAAGAACAGACCCTCATGTTTTGTTTTGAAATTATTTTAGCACTGAAACTTGCTGTCCAAGGCCCATGGGAAGCCTAATGCAGCACAACCTGTGTGATTCAACAAGGACCAGTGCAGAGTCCTGCATTTAGGATGGACGAATCCCATGCACTGCTACAGACTAGGGACCAAGTGGCGAGGCAGCAGTTCTGCAGAAAAGGGCCTTGGGGTTACAGTGGATGAGAAGCTGGATATGAGTCAACAGTGTGCCCTTCTTGACAAGAAGGCTAATAGCATTTTGGGCTGTATAAGTAGGATCATTGCCAGCAGATCGAGGGATGTGATTGTTCACCTGTATTTGGCATTGGTGACGCCTCATCTGGAGTATAGTGTCCAGTTTTGGGCGACCACACTACAAGAAGGATGTGGGAAAACTGGAAAAAGAGTCCAGCAGAGGGCAACAAAAATGATTAGGGAGCTGGAGCACATGACTTATGAGGCGAGGCTGAGGGAACTTGGATTATTTAGTCTGCAGAAGAGAAGAATGAGGGAAGGAATTTGATAGCTGCTTTCAACTACCTGAAAGGGGTTCCAAAGAGGATGGATCTAGACTGTTCTCAGTGGTAGCAGATGACAGAACAAGGAATAATGGTCTCAAGTTGCAGTGGGGGAGGTTTAGGTTGGATATTAGGAAAAACGTTTTCACTAGGAGGATGGTGAAGCACTGGAATGGGTTACCTAGGGCGATGGTGGAATCTCCTTCCTTAGAGGTTTTTAAGGTCAGGCTGGGATGGTTATTTGGGGATTGGTCCTGCTTTGAGCAGGTGGTTGGACTAGATGACCTCCTGAGGTCTCTTCTAACCCTGAGATTCTATGATTCTGCCCCGTGAGGTGGAACGTCAGGATTCATACCCTTGAAAATCATGGAGTACAGTTCCAAGGGGGCTCCAGGGCCCGTGTGGTGAGGTGATTTGAGGGCAACCCAGAGCAACAGCCGAGCTGGTGGATCTGTGATTACATAGATCTGCTGGACCAAGTATAGCTGCTGTTAAGGGTGAAGGCAGTCACAGCAGCTGGGGCACTGCAACCCTGAATCTGGAGAAGTAGCCTGGTGGAATTCCTTCTTCTGCAGACATCTCCGCACATAGCCCTGGGTTCTGACACAGAGACAAAAGCAGGCAAATTCCAAAATAAGAGGTTTAACCACAGCTCACTCTGTTGTGCCTAGCTGTGAAAGGGATCTCAGTACATTTTAATAATCAAAATTTATTATTTATATTGCAATAGCATGTAGGAGCCCCAATCATAGACCAGGATCCTACCGTGCTATGTGCTGCCCCAAAGAGCTTACTTACACTCACGTACGGTGCACTGCATACAGTGTAAGACATGACCTTTGGAGAGTGGAATGAGCAGGACTGCCAGCTTCCTCACTTTTCTGAGAGGGCATTCAGAAAGCTACAGTTTACTGAGTCTCTTCCTTTCCTTGTTAGTCAGGATGTCTTCAGAATTTTAAAGTATCTTCCAAGCTCTTTTCATAGAGAGGGATTGTGCCTTGGATTCTGCGCCCCGAACAAGGGAGTAAGAACTTCCCTTACACTCCTGCATGGTCTCTCAGACCTTGGGTCTGGGCACATAGGAGAGAGCTGCATGCCTACTTATTCCCCACCCATGGAGAAGGTGCATAGGAAGCAGGTGAAACCTTGGTTCTTTCCCCCTTATTAGCTAGCTAGCCCTGCTGGGCTGTCCTGGTGGTATTGTCTGGTGGCAAACTACTGCCCCCTGGAGTGCAAGGAGGAACACGGGGCACAGCTGTAAATCAGGCATGTCTCCAAGTCACAAAGCCTACTGGTGCAATGTAGACGCCACCCTTTACTCAGAACTGTGCCTAAAAGCCACACATCTAGTCTTTATATAGTAAACGCTTGGGGGCAGGGACAGACTGCAGTTTTATAAAGTGCCTGGCACAACAGCCTGGCCTTTGGGTGTAACTATAATATAAATATTAACTAATCATAGAACAGAATAGTAGATGATTGCTAGAGAAAGATATGATGATGCCCTGCAGAGCAAGCATCCCTTGAAAATACAGCTGGTGGACCACATCGAACCAAATAAATCTTTTAGTGTGTGGCCGCAAGTTATTTACATTACATTGATTTAATTGTCTTATCATTCAGTATTTGTCTGTGGCTAGTATGAAATGCAAGAGGCAGCTGCCATGGCTTTTCAAGTGTTTTTCAAATCCCCAGATGAATTCAGTCTTTTTTAAAGCACTTTGTATTTTTCTCTCTTACAAATTATATGTCATTGATAATACGGGAGGCAGCATTATAATTACCAATAAGAGCAGAAAATGCTTTTGGACACTGGGATCCCAGCTCTACTCACAGTTATGGAGTTCCACTAATTTGGCATCGGTAGAGTCTTTCTGATGTAACAAAAACAGAATTTTGCCCTGGTAATTAATGTAACTTGAAACAGGAAAATAAATCTATAGTGTTTAGTCCTTTCGAGATCAAATTATTTTTACTGTTGCTGAGGCAGACACTAAAGTAGATGACATTATTGAAAGTCTGCTCCCCTTACTCCCTATTTACACAATAGAGCTACTGTGTGTGCGCGTGTGTATGATAGACGCCGTACTTCTATCACAATCATGACTATTGTATTTGTAATATTTTTTAGATATCATTAAACTGCAGCTGGTTGAAGCAGGCCTGGTCGAATGTCTACTTGAGATTGTCCAGAAGACTGTAGACAGTGACAAAGAGGATGACATAGCTGAACTTAAAACAGCCTCTGATCTTATGGTTTTACTACTACTCGGAGGTGAGTACAGTATCTTAGTATATTTTGCACAGCAGCAGAGGATACCTAGGTCACATTTTACAGCTTAATTTTACTTTTACTATATAAAACACATGTTTTAAATTATTTTAAGGACTTGCTAGCTTGTTATTCAGTGGGCCAGATTTTGTACTCTGACACTGCTGTAAATCTAGAGTAATTCTAGTGAAGTCAATAGAGTTACACAAATATAACAGAGAGAAGAATTTGAACTAACATTTCTTTTGGGTGTTTATTTTCTACACTTTTTGCCTCCAGATGAATCCATGCAAAAGTTATTTGAAGGAGGAAAAGGCAGCGTCTTCCAAAGGGTACTTTCATGGATTCCTTCCAATAACCATCAGCTACAGCTTGCAGGAGCACTGGCTATTGCAAATTTTGCAAGAAATGGTAAGAATATGCTATAACAGCTTGTGTTTGCCTGTTTGCACCCTTTTAATGGGCTCTTTCTGTATAGCTATGAATCAAGCCTGTGTTGTGGTGGGATTTTTTAATTTGGTTTATGATAGCATTGGTAGTTTTGCACACCTTTGCTGGGTTTCTGAAAGAAGTTAACCCTGCTTTTAGAATTCTGCTTTTTCTACACATTGAAGATTCAGACACATTACTAAAGAATCATTATCCCTTTTTGAGGAATTTCTCAACTCTAGTAACTCCTACCTCAAGCAACACTTTTCAGATAGATATTTGTATCATGCTATTGGAGTTTTCAATTTTTACTTTCTGCTCTATTTCCCATTCCTTTGCTGTAAATGCATAATTGTTCCTGTAATTGAAGTTGACCCTGGTGGTCAGATGCTACACTTTACCTGAACTGTAAAATTTGGACAAGGGGGAAATTACACTTTTGTACTGAGAAGCTCTTGTATGCATATTAAGATTTATTGTGAGCATACAAGTGACTCATCTTGTCTTGTGCAGATGGAAACTGCATCCATATGGTGGATAATGGAATAGTTCAAAAGCTGATGGATCTGCTAGACAGACATGTGGAAGATGGAAACGTAACTGTGCAGCATGCAGCACTGAGTGCACTCAGAAACTTGGCTATTCCTGGTATGGCTTACGTCGCACTGCTGATCTCTCAGGGTGAATTCTGGCTCCCAGTGCAAAGCAATGAGGGGGATGACATTGTCCTCAGCCAACCTGGAGGCAGGCCAGCGAGCCTGTGTGCAGCTAGGCCACGGCCACGTCTACATTTATGGGAGGGTTTGGTGGCCAGCAGTTCTGTGTAGGTCACAGACCCACCGCTTATGTTTCTGCCACTGTCGTCCTGCAATAATATATCCACCCTGCACTCCCGCAGAGAGAGCAGCTGTGCTGCCTGGCTCTGCAATATGCAGGAGGCTGTGGAGACCTCAGTGTCACTTCCCTTGGCACTGCAACTGTTCTGCATCATTTTGGGCTCTCTCTGGCTAATAAGGAATCCTACCTAGGATTTCCATCTTTGCAAAGAGAACTGTTCACTTTTCTGATATACCACATCTTGCTGTAATTTCTCAGAGCTTTTTTTTCCCCATAGATGTTAGCGTTAGAGGAGGACTATCAGGACATTTGATCCATTAGGATTAGTTAATGTTTGTAACAATCTTTGAAGGTAATGGGCCATCCAAGTCCTAAATATTGTCATTTTTAATCATTTGTATCAATTTTTGATTGCCTGAACATAAAATATGAATATTCACATAAAAGCCAAAGCAAATATATAAATAATGTATATGTAAAACCCATACTTTCCAATGACCTGAGCCAAAAATCATCCTCTTTGATCAGTTTACTCTTCTTTTACTGCATACATTTAATTTTGAAAAATACTAAACTTCCTGAGACCAAACATTAATACCTACTAAATTCATATACATTTAACAATGCTAGAGAGCCATCTTCTGCTCACCTTATCCATTCGAGTCATCCCACCGACTTCAGTGGGGCGACCTCCCATGAATATGTGCGGGATTGGTCTCAAACCAATATACAGAACTTTCAACACCCAAGGAATATCTGCCGCAGCAGGGTACTTCCTTTTAAGTAATATTTAGAATATGAACTAATGTATCACTTTCATTAAGCATAGTATGGGATAAACTCTGTCCCCTCCTCACCATTTGTGGACAGCCTCATCAAGGTGGAATCAGTGTAGTCTCACTACATGGGATGAGAGAGGATTTAGGAGGCTGCACAAGGAATGCACACCCCCTGCAGGATACCCCACACTGCTTTTTGCACAGTGTATTGGGGCAGGGCAAGAGGTCCCCCTACTAACCTGATCCTTCAGTACACAGCGTCTATTCCAAACCTTTAGGGTGGAATTGTCTCTCCAGCTGGTCACTTCTCTTGCTCACATAGCTATTGTCCACATAGAGGACTCTGGCATTCAGCTAATATACTCAGGATTGAGCACTGGGAATTAGATTTATGCATAAGAACAAAACAATTCAAATTCACACTGTGTCTACATAACCATAAAATTATTTATATAGAGTGTGTGTGCGCTCACAATGTACACATTAGTATGCTATTTTTCAGTGTGTGTAGAAAAGCTGCTTTTGGACTGTCTTGGAAATGACAGTCTCCATCTAGTTTAAATGCATCATCAAAAATGATTTCTGAGAATTTCTGTTCTTTATTCATGTAGTTGTAAATAAGGCTAAGATGCTATCAGCTGGCGTTGCAGAAGCGGTACTGAAATTTCTCAGATCGGAGATGCCCCCTGTTCAATTCAAGCTGCTGGGAACGTTAAGAATGTTAATAGATGCACAAGGTAAAATAAGCAGTTCTTTATGTTCTATGATTCTCTCGCTAGTATAATCTGTTAAGGCTCTTCTAGAAGAAAAATAGTTTTGGGTTTTTGTTTTTGTTTTTTTTTGTTGTTGTTTTTTACTTTTTCTTAAGTCTTTAGCACAATGAGAGAAACATGAGCTGATTTAAAAATTCTGGATTGACTACCATGGACAATCAGAACACCTTTCAGACACATTTACTTTTCTACTTCAGCATTCTTCTAAACTGCCATATTATGCATATGTATCTAACTGCAGGTGTTTTGACCTAAGCTGACACTCATATTGTGCTACTCAGTTCCCACTTCTCTGTACCTTCTCTGTATCTAGCACCCTTGAATGGGCTGATCCATTTAATAATTGATAAATCGCTATTTCAAACTGATTAAATGTTATGTAATTTGCAGCTATCACATAGTGACTAGAACTACCATAAATAAAGTGGCAAACCACAGAAGGCTATGAAGAGTCTCTGTGACTATTTAGTGTTTTCTTTAATTTTAAATTCCAAGCATCTTTTTAAATTGCTATACCAAATAGCTCCCAGCAACCCTCAGCCACAGTTTGTGAATACTAGAGCCCTTGTAAAATTCACTAGGGTTTGTAATTATAGTACGTCTGGTTTCCATTTTTGAATATTTACATCCTTTTACCCAATAGCAATGGATGATATAGTGATATATACCACACCAAATCTATAACTGAAGTATAGGACAGCCTTACTAATCTGTACAATGGTAAACTACAATTCTGCACTGAGTGTGGACTTGCTGCTTTGCTCCTCGCTTCAGCACAGATTGGCAAGCTCTGGAAATCAGGTCATTAAAGAGGGACATCAAACTGCTTTGTGAGTCAATGGAACAGTGCTACATCCCCTCTCAACCCAACCGTGGTACTCAGTACCATCCTGAGACAGGACAAGGGCACATAACATGCTTCCCCATCTTTCTTCTAGCTGGCTTCTGCTCCCACTGATGCTGTTGAGGGACCAGGTTCTCCACTGTTTTCCCAGGCCTTGTTAAAGGCTGCAGGAGTGAAGAAACTAGATGGCAGAGATGAATAGAACATGGAAGCCATTAGACTAATGCCACCCTCCCTTCAGAGGCAGCCCTGTTTCCTCTGTACTTGTGTGTCTTGAGAACAGCCATCGAGGTGACAGTGGTGAAGGTAAAGATGGCTATTGTGTTCTGTGCTGAGGGGAGATAGGACAGCTGCCAGTTCTGTTGCTCCTTTTCTTCCTTCCAGTCAAGGAGGTGCACGGCCCTATCATCTTCAGAACAAAGCCAATGGTACCCACCTTTATTTTCATCTGTTCCCCTCAAAGGAATGATGCAGCACTCTATATACTGAGGGAGAGGAGAGGAGAGGAGAGGTTATATTACCTTTGTATTTGGCAATTGTGTGACCACTACTGGAATATTGCATCCAGTTCTAGTGTCCATATTTCAAAAAGAATGTTGAAAAATTGGAGTGGGAGCAGAGAAGAGCCACAGGAATGATTAAGGGATGGGAAAACATGCCTTAGAGAGAGATTCAAGGAGCTCAATCTATTTAACTTGGCAGTGAGAAGGTTAAAGGGTGACTTGATCACAGCTTATAAGTCCCTACATGTGGTACAGAATTCTGATAAAAGAGGATTCTTTATTCCAGTAGACAACAAGATCCAATGGCTGGAATTTGAAGCTATGCAACTTCAGACTGGAAATTAAAAAAAAAAAAAAATTTTAACAGTGAGGGAAATTAGCCATTGGAACAACTTACCGATGATTGTCTTGAATTCACTATCACTGGAAATTTTTAAATCAAGATTGGATGTTTTTCTAAAAAGATCTGCTCTAGTTCAGTCACAGCTTTTGGCTTTGAAGAAAGAACTAATTCAGGAAAGTCCTAGGGCCTGTTTTATGCAGGAGGTCAGATAAATGATCACAATAGTCCCTCTGGCCTTAAAAATCTATAGATCTATGAATTGGCTCACTGGGAATGTGATTTTTGTCTCCTTTTTTGTCTCTCATATTCAATATTTCACAAACTTCAATGGTCAAAATTTCATCCAAGAAAAAAGCAGAAAAAAATGTACCAGGAAAATATGTTGTGAAATTTTTTATGCACTTCCCTCCCACCCCGATTTTCTACCAGTTTTGCTCACTGATGCAAACTGGGACTTTCCCTCTATTAGCAGAGAGTAACAAGGTTCTTCTTTACGATTTTTCTTCCTCTTAGAAACTTTCATGCATACATTTCTGACACATGCTGGAAAATGACATCCTTGTTTTATTTTGGCTTGTGTCATATGTAGCAGAAGCTGCTGAACAGCTGGGAAAGAATGTGAAATTGGTTGAACGGTTGGTGGAATGGTGTGAAGCCAAGGATCATGCAGGTGTGATGGGGGAGTCAAACAGACTGCTTTCTGCACTTATCCGACATAGCAAATCAAAAGTAAGTTACTGGTGAAAAAATCCAGTTCACGTGGAGTCTTTAAAAGAAAGTCATGCCATGCTCTATTTTCAGTGTAGAAATACAGGCCCTGACCCTCTGCAATGAGATCGGCATGAATGGAGTCTGTGCCTGTTGTGAGCCCCAGTTACATCAAGGAGAGTCCACCCAAGCAGATTAGCTTGCAGAATTATGGCCATATTTTGTAATGTGACTGGATGTCTCAGAAGATTGACACCCTCTGGGTCATCTATATGAATCCCATGACCCATGTTGATTTAAAAGTCCCCTTCTGATGACTGTTTGAAATAAGCCAGTGACCTGTCTCCAGTTTCTGTTGGAGAGGCATAAAGCAGCTTTGTTGGTATTCTCAGAAGAAAGGCCAAAGATTGATTGGACATGGAGACTTACTGTCATCTTCTAGAAATGATCCATCTACTTAGGATTGAGCCATGTGGATGGGAAAGAGTGACAAGGAAACTGCATGGCTAATTCCTGTGCTTACCTCTGTGTGTGACAACATGGGACTTCTGGCTTCGGGGGGCCTGTCAATCAGATATGAGCACCAAGTTGAATATAAATGCTAATTATTTGATTAAAAACACTGTTTCATAAATATGAAGCCTGTTAAAGGAACACAGTCTAGGTTAGTAGGCCCAAATTTTGACCTGCCTATATTTATACTGTAACTTACAAATGCCAGTGGGATAAATTTTGCTCTGAATTACACTAGTGTAAATTCATAGTAACTCCATTCACTATCAATGACTTTACTCCAGATTTACACCTGTGTAAAAGAGAGAAAGAATCTTGACCTGTTTTTATAAAAAGTTTCAAAACTTTCAATGCTATTCTTTATCAGTTTCAAGCTTTCAAAAGGTTGTTCAATAAACATTTTCTTACAAAGGCCTACTTGTGTATACTCAAGGTAAAAAAATACTAGATGTCTGTCAATACACTTCTAGCACACTCCTCACCATGTTAGCTACACTGCACAGAGTTTATACAAAATACATGAAAGACCAGAACGTGCAGTCCTCGCTTATCCGTGTAGTCATATCGGACCTAACAGAGTTCTGGAATTAGCAGACTCCTGTTGCAACCACTGGGAGTAGTTCCTCCTTATGCCAGGCTTGTATTTTATCAGTTGATTCAGTGTGATTAGTTGTATAAGTATGCACTGCAGGATCAAGCCTGACATTGGGAAATGCTACTTGAGAAGTATGTTCACAAATTAGGAATGACCTGATTCATGGCACTACAAAGCAGAAACAGAGGTGCATTGTGGGACTGATCCTGCATGATGCTGAGATTACTCAGCTCCCATTTAAGTCAGTGGGATCTGTGGGTAGTTACCCTTTCACACCGTCAGTTCTTATGCAAAGAGTATTCTCATATTTTTCCTGCCCATCCTATGGTTTGTGTTCAGCCTCTAAAATGAGTCAGTATTAATTTTTCCCAGAATTCTGAATACCTTTCTTTCTTGCTGTCCGCAAGTCACATGTGCATGTGGTGAATTCTGCTGCTATTTTAAGAAACCATGGGAGCAGAGATGTGAGTTTTACGAGTCTGTGGAGGGTGACTGCACTCAAAAACTTAAAGCAAAGATACTAACACTGGCATGGAACAGCTAATGTTTGTATTAGACACAGAATTTAGCAAAAATCACAGAGTGCAGAAGAATCTGAGCTTTTAGAAGCTCAAAGACTGTCCTTCAACACAGTGGAAAAATTAGTTTACTCTTTTTAAATTTCATATTTGCACTGCCCTCTATGTTTGGATACAGGCATAGCTGCATGGCTTTTTACCATACTTTCACTAATATTTTAAATTCATGCACTTACAAAAGATAACGTGACATTTTCAAAAGTGCCTCAGTGACTTAGACCTTTTGGCCCCACTGACTTTCAAAGAGACTTAGGCCCCTAAGTATCTGAGTTACATTTGACTTGGGCTCCAAGTCACTTAGGCCCTCCTGTAGAAAATTATGGTGAGGTTCTTTGTCTCGATTCCCAGTAACTTCAGCAGAAGCTGAAGGCACTCAGAGCTTTGCAGGAGGTCCTCAGCATTTAGTAGAGAAGAGTCTAATTAGAAGGGATTTGTTGCAAGAAAGATAATTTTTATATATTTATGTGCATTAGGTAATTCAAAATTAAGAGCTTTTTAGCAGTGAATTTCTTAGGCAGTAAGCTCAGACTAACTGACACACAAGGTAGTATCTCATTTAAACAGCTTCTTTCCTCCCCTTACTCTCATTTGTAACAACATCTCAGAAGCTTGAAAGTAAATTGATTGGTGTTAGTTCCAGGAGAAGCACTTAACAGTGTGAGGTTTGTAGATTCTAGGAAAAAGACTATTTAAAAAAATAACCAAAACCAAATAGATAAAGAACTCCGAGGCCTTCATCCATCTTTTTATTACAAATACAAGTAAAATTTTTGACCTAAAAACATTGACAGAGACCCTTTAAATATTTAAGAGGATTTAATCCAGTTAACATTTTTGTTTCCTAGGTCTTGGGCAACAAGAAAATTATTGTAATGCTGGCTTTAGAACAAAAAGTAATACAGCAGTATTCTGTAACTTTTATTCCTTATGGTCTCATATGTATGACCAGTTTTGAGAGAATGCTATTCACTTCCTGCCTACTTTGTTTTTCACATTTTCCTAGTCTACAATTTCCATTATTAAATAAGTTGGAATACAGAATAACCTCCCTTTTCTAAAGGTCTTGAGGGTCATCCCAAAATTCAAGGACGAGAGGCATTTTGCATGATGGGGGATTGAAAGCCAAGGTTACAAAAGAGTCCTTCTGGATCTCCATACCCAGAGCACAGCAAAGGGATGCTGGACATCTTCAAACAGGTTGCATGCTGGGTTTCAACACCACAGGATAAGAAGAAGAAAGCTAGTTGTCTTTGCAGATTGGCTGATTTTAAATGGGGCTCAGGATTAGCTGGAGGGCAGTCCCTTTTAGAGCGAATTGGTCTGCAAAGCATGATAGCAATCTCATCCAGTATAACCTGGAAGAGGGGTGGGGAACAGACTTAACAAAATTATTGCTTAATTCAAACTTTTGGTTAACCAGTGTGTATTACCCAATAATTACATAATTTAACCAGATGTGATAAATACATATACCTGTGGCTCTCAACCTTTCCAGACTACTGCACCCCTTTCAGGAGTCTGATTTGTCTTGCATACCCCCAAGTTTCACCTCACTTAAAAACTACTTGCTTAAAAAATCAGGCATAAAAGTACAAAAGTGGCACAGGACACTATTACTAAAAAATTGCTGACTTTCTCATTTTGACCATATATCTGGAATATAAATATTCCAGTATATAGTATGTAGAGCAGTATAAACAATTCATTGTCTGTATGAAATTTTAGTTTGTACTGACTTTGCTAGTGTTTTTTTATGTAGCCTGTTTTAAAACTAGGTAAATATCTAGATGAGTTGATGTACCCCTTGGAAGACCTTTGCGTACCCCTCGTTGAGAACAACTGGCCTATACACACATGTACTTACAGCATATATCACAACTAAATTATTCAAGTCTGTTAATGTGTAATGCAAACTTTTTTCAGTCCTGTTATTCTTATTTATTTTAGGATGTAATTAGGACCATTGTTCAGAGCGGTGGCATCAAGCATTTAGCTACCATGGCAACTAGCGAACATGTAATAATGCAAAATGAAGCTCTTATTGCTCTGGCACTAATAGCGGCATTAGAATTAGGTGAGTATCCTGATGGTTAGCTCTCATTATTTTCCCTTTAGTCTGTGCTCAAGATGCTCAGGGCTGGAAAATCCAAGCAGAAGTGAGTTCCGTGGGTAGAGCTGCAGAAATCTACCAGTTTGACAAGATACTTGCTTTCATGAGCATGGGAATCTATGTTAACATACCCATATACAGGCAAAAACGGGGCTGTACAGATCAAGTTTGCCTTGCAGTGTCTTTATTACAGGTGATGATGTGTGAACTAGAAAGGCCCAAGAATGACTTTCAGATCCTAGATAGAGTTATCAATGACTAATAGTTAGAAAAATCTTTTTACATGATAAGGATGCTGTGGGACTCAGGGGTGATACGCATGGAACCCTAGGATGTCATATTTATAATTACATTTCAGCCTGGAGACACTATCAACCATGTGATTTAAAAAAATTGTTCTAGCCTCATCAGCAGGCTAATCTAGGGAAAGGTTTTTAATAGCACCTGGTTCTGGCTACACTTGAATGTAGACATCCTAAACCAGTTTAGTGAGAACTGCCAAGATATGACATTGGCTAGCTGCTGGTGCAGTCATGAGGACGTTAGTGAAATGGTGGGTGCTGCTCAGATAATGACTATTACTGATTTTATTAAATTTTTCAGCAACAAAAATAGATTTTTGATATGTCCTGTGTCGCTAACACTTTCAAGTTTGCTAAAGTTGAAAGAATTTTTAAAAATTGATTTTTCTTTCCACCATTTATCCTGCTCGCTTGCTCTTTGTATTTCCCTCATCTTGGACAATAGAACTAGTTGGGTCAACATTACTTACTTTTGCGTTCAGTTTCATCTCTTGTTCTTATGCGCTAGCAGAGTGCTGTTGTGTTCTGCTTCCAAAACACTGCAAAGAAGTGTTAGATATAAAAATAAATTAATCACATTGAAAAAAAAATAAAAAAATATCTTTATTCATTTTGGTCTTTTAGTCCCTTCCCTTTTGTCTTCAAACAATTACATTTTGGGCCTAAACGAAGTTGATGGTGTCCCTGTAAAACTTTGCCCAAATCATGTATTCCTTACTCAAGGCCTGGTCCTACTAAGTATTGAGCACTCTTGAACAGGTGCTGAGCACCCTGAGTTCTTTTTGATTTCAAAGATCACACCCTCCGTTTTTATTCCCTCAAAAGTCTGGAAAGCATTTAGTCAACAAGAGTTCTGACTGAGGAAGGCTAGCAGGGGTTGACTTCTCAGTATTCAGAATGCAGAGTGGATTTTCCATCAGGATTTTAGTTTAATATAAAACCATTTCACAAGGTACCATTATATGTATATATTTGTTTCATTTCATATCAGGCAACTCTTGAAGACTTCACAGCACCAGCGCAGGAGATAAATATTTCAATACATGGCTAAACACTGTGCATCAAAAATGACAGATGATATTCTTGGATTTACAACTTTCACTTATTTGTATTGCAGTCACTGCTGAGAAGGATCTCGAAAATGCTAAACTAGTCCAGATTCTACACAGACTGCTCTCAGATGAGAGGAGTGCTCCAGAAATCAAATACAACTCCATGGTGTTGATCTGTGCTCTCATGGGATCTGGTGAGTATTTACAAGGTGTTGCTTTGTTCTGCTCCTTGCTTTTCCCCTCACCCCCACCCCCACCTTTAAAAACTGAACTTTCTGTTTTCAGCTTGGATGCTGGGCCTCTACTACATACAGTCGGCCCAGTTCTCCACTCACACTGATTGTACGTGGACATAACTCCACTGACTATGGTGAAGTCACTCCTAATTTATAGTGTTGAGAGAGAAGTAAATCAGTTCTACCATGTGTACAGAAAGCTGTATAACAACTCAGTGCTGGATAATATTAAAGTATATTTTTTGCATGATAAGTAATATGTAATAGTAATAACTCAAGACTATAGCTCCTGCATGGTGCTGAGTTCTCCCTAATTTCCAGACGTCAGTGGGACCTCAGGGGCACTCAGCACTTTGGCGTATCTGCGCAGATACACAAGCATATAGCAGGGAGCTTAGCATTTGCCTTTAACTCCATGTTCCTATCATTTGCACATTTAGTTTTTCTTAACACTACAGTAAAGTTAGGGTTGGTTCTCCCCCACCCCACCCCCGCAAATGAATCTCCTTATTTTTGTTTTAAATTTTAAAAAAAGAAAGAAAAAAATAAGATTAAAAACCAGGACGTGCTTGAAAATGGAAAAAGAAAATACAAAGAGGTGATAAAAGAAACAAGGACTGCTAAAATACTTAAAATGTACCTGAGTCACAGCTCTTTTTGCTGGGGGGTATTCCCTCCCTGGGGAAAGCCCTGTGCTCTAAAGGCCTTAACTGCTCATGCCAACTTTCTGAACCACTTTACTCTAGGGCACTGTGTAAAGAGGAACAAAACCTGTTCTAACATCCCTTGTAAACAGGACACCTTTAAACATTCAGAACTTTAAAATTACTGAGCCAGTTTCCTTCAAACTTTGGATTGTTTTGAAGACTGTGTAATGAGCCAAAGTTTTTGGAATTTTAGCCTTCAGCCTTTCGAGGAAGGGATACACAAAATTTAAGTAGGAATATCTGGGGAGAGCATTTCATTCCTCCTCTATTAAAAAATGATTGCATTTACTCAGGTTTCCCAAAACTAATGCATTTTAGGGTGGGATCAAATTTCATCCCAAACAGAATTTGAGAAATTTACAAGCAGCTAAAAAGATAAAGAATGGGATTAAAATTAAAATAGGAGCTCAAGTCTTTCCTACACACAAAATTGCACAATTAAACTATATTAGTATGGGCCAAGTGAAAAATGATTTAAAAGTGTCTACACAAGGGTTTGCATCAGTTTAACTAAATTGATTTAAATGGGTGCAATTTATGTTTGTAATCAAGTCTTCCGTTTTTACTGTAGTGTTTGCTAATGATGCCTGCTATATTACTGCAAGGTTCCAGGGGTGGTGAGCGATCTTCAGAGCAATATGCACAAGGCAGGATATAGAGGGTCTTTGTAAAGTGCAGAATTTAGAGTCAGTGAACGGATAATAGACCCACTTATCACCAGCTTTAGTAATGAAATTTACACTATTGTGTTGAACTCCAACATTTTTAATCCATTTGGTGTTAGTGGTTCTCCAAGTCCCTCTCAAGATGAATGTCTTTGGAGCAATTCTCAGGAGCTTTGTTTACCTGTTTGTTGATCTTCCACTTGCCCCTTTAGCTTCTGTGCATTCCTTGAGCTACCTGCAGCATGCCCCAGAGTTTTTGCCACATGTTTGCATTTTTCATTCCCATGGTTCTTATCACCAGGAAGAGAAGATTCTGTTTCTGCAGCGCTCGCCTGCTCTAAAATAAGGAAATGTGATGTTTTAGTCTTAACTAATACTTAGAGGGGTGCCCTCCTCTAGGACTTCAAGCCTGCTATTAACTGCAAATATATCATCTTCCCCATCTGACCAAGTCCTTCCCTTTTATGTCACCAATCCCTATATAGATTGAATATTTATGCTTGTAAGTTGTGATGTTTTCTCTGCCAGTGAGTGAAGAGGTTCTTGAAGTTATTTTAAAATGATATCCACATAGAAAACATCTGCAGCTAAGACTTCTGTAGCTTCTAAGCCCTGTGGTTTTATAGGGTATGTCTACACTGCACTTGCAAGAGTGCCCTCCAGCGCAGGTAGAAAGATGTGCTAGCTCCGCTCAAGCTAGCGTGCTAAAAATAACAGCATGGATTTTATGGCATGGGTAGCACTCGGGCTAGCCACCCAAATACAGCCCAAGGGGGTGGACAGGTTTATATTAGGGTGACTACCCATGCCTCAACATCCACACTGCTATTCTTAGTGTGCTTTAGCTTGAGCAGAGCTAGCACATCTGTCGCCCCAGGCTGGGAAGCACACTCTTAGCAGCAGTGGCCATAGAGGCTAAGTATCTCTCACTGAAGTAGTGGATTGACATTATAATTGGTTTCTACGATGGAAGCTGTTGTTACTATACTTGTTACAGTGAAGTGATATTACATTTCACATCTTTGTGCTGGCAGTTGCATATTACCAGTGAAATAAATATTTCTTGCCTGCTGGGAACTGGTGTTGCAATGGAGTCAAGAGTGTTAAAAGAGGAGAGAATGATGACAATGGGAAATGTAAAAAGTGTAACTTAAAGGATCAGAAAAAAAAATCAGGGCATTCAAACCTAACACAGTCACTGTGTGTGAAGGCCCTGAGGCTCTTAAGAGTCTGGCTAAACAGAGCTTTTCTGCCATTGTAACTCAGTAAGTTGCTGAAAGTTGATTTGGTAACACCTGCTTAAACATGGCTATATCCTGGAAGTAGGAGGATAGAAAATGCTTATACCGTAGAATAACCCCAGAAGAGAAAACAGCTTAATTGAAACTGTTCACAGTGTACAAAAGTTCTCAGATGCACAGCACTGGCTCTGCTGTCACACAGTAGGGGGGTAAAACGTGCAAGATAATTGAAAGCAGGTGAACAGGAAACAAATGTCACAGAAAATTTGCTACAAGGAAAAGGAGCACATATCCTTTGTGTGAAACCTCGCTAATTTGAAACAGAGGTTCATATTTCTCATGAGCAGCCCAGGGCTCAGTTTAATTGGCAGCACCTGGGGAAGCAGAAATATATTTGGATCTTGTTGCTGATTTGGAGTCTACTAGAATTTCCTACCTTGCATATAAATAAAGTCTGAAGCACATTTTTTCAAAAATGCAGCGCCTACAATATAGAGCCTCCAGCTGTTTCAACAAAACTCATGATGTACTTGAAAAACAATTCAAGTCAGTGCTATGGGCATGCATCACTTTTTTCCCACCCTAAATTATGTACCCAATAATGTACAAAGCAATCCATGCAAATTTCTTAAAGCAAAAGAAAACAAATGCTCACCATTTTAGAGGGACCAGGCCATGCATCAGATACTTGTTTTGTAAATGCATCAGTGAAAATGAACACACTTATAATAAGCAGATTAACAATAAGCAAGTGATGCAGTGTCAGGTAAAGAAACACACACACACACACACACACACCCCTACCTCTCTCTCTCTTAGGCCAGAGCTGTTTTTCAAAAGATGAGCTTTATGGCGAGCCCTGAAGATGAGGTCACTGGCTTTGTAAGACCAGTATAGGGAACAAGTTCTAAAGACTAGAGGTTCTGGCTATACATTCTTCTACCAGTAACCATATTGAAAGGCATCTGGGGGTGGAATTTCATGAAGGCTGAGCCCCCACCGCTCCAGCTGAATTCAGTGAGAACTGTGGATCCTCAACACATTACAAAATTAGACCCTCGAGTTATTTCTGTAGATATCACTGCACTCAAAAGTGGTGCTGCCTGTGTGTGTTTCACTTCTGGGTTATTGCTAAAATAGGCACTGTTACCTCTCTGACCACCACTCAGGCTTGTCCGTGCTTTATATGTGGGCTCCATTAGCTCAATCACCTCAATTAGTTTTGAGTACAAGAGCAGAACATAAAGAAAGAGTGTCTCATTAGCAGCCCAAGAAAATTTAGGTATGTGCATAGAGACATGGTCTGAGACTGCAGAGTGTGAAACCTTCTTGCTTCTGTTTTCCAGAACCCCTTCACAAGGAAGTGCAGAACCTGGCATTTCTAGAAGTTGTATCAAAACTCCGCAGCCATGAGAATAAAACTGTTGCCCAGCAGGCCTCACTAACAGAGCAGAGACTCGCAGTAGAAAGCTGAGGAAGGTCTCCCATTTCCAGACAGCATTCCATCATGGATTTCACCTTTGTCTTCTGTCCTGCTGCCGCTCCTGCTATGTTTTCCACTGTATCACTTGTGCATGCATGTAATGTTCCCACACAAATTGATGAACTGCTGTAGGTACCTGTCCAATAAAAGATTTCCAAAATCCATAGATGATAACATAAATCTGTCAGAAACAAGTCTCCACCCATAAATGTTCTACTTGTATTCTTGTTGCTTGGGCCACAGAGTAGAATGTGCATGTTGTAGTCCTATAATGATGTAAAAGTAGTACTACATGATGACTCTTTCCTCACACCCCTAACTGCATAATAACGTACTGCTAAATTAGGGACAAATACAGGAGGCAGCACGTCCAAGCTAGAGTATTGATTATAGGATTAGATAGTAAACCTAGCTCCATTTCTGGTGCTTTGGAAACACAGGTATGAATGGAATGTATTGCTGCTCGTTCACTGGTCTTGCCTAGTAATGTCAAACTCATGGTACCTAGAGGTAACAAATAAAAATTCCAGTGCTCTCACAATTAACCCTCTGGCTTGTCATTAATTCTGTATTTAAATACAAAAAGGACCATACCATGCATGATGAGAAGCCCGTTTTAGTGATGGGCCTAACACTCAGGGAATCGAGGTCTTCAGTTTAAAGAAGAAATACAAAGGATACCATTTTAAACTGTTGAAATCCATTTTTCTCCCCTTCTCATTAGAGTGTACTCTGCAGGGGATGTTGTGGCTTAGTAAAGTGATTTTGGGCGTTGGCCCTAGCTTTATGCCAATGTACAATCCTTTTCTGCATCCCAGCATCTCCCACAATTCTGCTACACACCTCCTGTGTGCACTTCCAGAGGCAATTCAAGGCTGCGGCACAGCCTATGCTGGCCCTACCCCCTTTGCTCCAGCTTGCCGCCAACTCTTCTGCCTCTGCAGCAGCTCTCCATCACCATTCTCTGCTCCCAACCTTTCCATTGCCCTTTTTCATTTTCAGGAAGAAGCAAGTAGCTTCATTTTCTCCTCCTCCTGGACTGGGTATTCAGCAGCACTGTCGTGCCTCCCTGATGAGCTCCTCGGCCCTCTTTTAGGGATGGCAGAGCAGGGCGAAGCCCGAATAGTGTTCCCTCTGCAAGAGGTTTTTAACAGGATCCACAGAAGGCAAATTATGCCCTACCTGTTCTCAACCAGCTGACCCTCATGGACAGGGCATGGAGATTTTAGTCAAACAGGCACATTGGGACCTCTAGCCCCCAACAAGCTGTGAGTCCACCACAGGAAAGCCTGACCAGGAAACAGAGCCAAACTGGGAGAAGCTCTAAGGATGAGGAGGATCTCAATCAGCAATTCAGGACCATAAGGATAAGTCCCTAGCAGGGCACCTGGTCCTGGCCCAAAGCCCTGAAATTGATTGTAAGTGCTCTGGGGAAAAAAGCAGGGCCCAGGATCAGTTTTGGTGCCCCCCACACATCCCCTTCCCACCCTTTCATCTTGAGTCAGGAAACTCTGGCAGTGAATCCCCATCCTGGGAGGAGTGAGAGCCTATGGGAGAGGACTCCAAGAGAGAAATTTTCAAAAGGCTCTAGGCCTTGCACAAGACCAGCCACAAAAGGCCCATCTCGTGGCATAGCCGGGCAAGCCAGGCTTGCAAAACATGCAAAAAAATTCAAACAAAAAGGCTAAGAAAAAGCCCCAAAGGTATTCATCCTCTGACTCAAGACACTTCCTCCTCTGCTGTGGACGGAAAGCTTATCAGACTCCGATTCTGAGAAGGACATGGACAAAACGTAACAAAGGTTGGATCACCCTGAGGTCCAAGAGATGGATGCTGTGGTTCCTTTCTCCAGGGCTCCAGATACCCTATGCTATTCTGGGTTGCAGATGTGTACATCATCCCATCAAGATGGTGGTGGAGGTGGTGAGACAACCATCCGTTCTGGCAAACATACGGAAAGACCCCTACAAACATCTTCCTGGGCTGTTCACCATCACAGGGAGTCAAGGACCTGTCTCAGGACATGTCTTGAAATGTCTGCTTCCTGGGGATAATGCCATGTGTGTCCCCAGGCCATTGAGCTGGATGCTCTGGCCCTGACAGAAAACCGCATAGGATCAATTGAAGCATCTTCCACGAAGGTTGTCGCAAGGGAGATTTTCTCAAGTATAGATTTATTCGGTTTGTTTTCTGCCCTCAGGGAACTCCTCTAGCCATGACACTGTCTCAAGCAAAACAACTGGCCTGAGAGGGGCTGAGGAAGCATCAAAGTGCCTTCTGAGGGTGGCTTCCACCTTCCTATCTGTAGGACCCTTGGGAAAGAAGTCTCCTTCGGATGGACTAACCATATCCTTTCCTAGAGATGCTACTGCAGCATCGACTTTAGGCATATCAGTGATGGCATTTTTTGGTTCCTGGAGCATGTAGAATCTCAGTGTGTGCCTCCTAATATGTTTTGCCCTTTTTTCAGGAGTTTCCCACTCCTCCCTGATCACTTCCTCAAAGGATGAGTGCAGGGAAATTGCTGTCTTGGGAGAAGATTTAGCAAGAAAGTATTTTCTCTTAGGCTTGTCCTCAAGGCCTGTTTAGGTTAGATCTCTATAGTAGATACAACCTTTCTGCACATGGTTTCAAATTTCTCAGTGGGGGAAAAAGAACTAGCTCTTGTGAGATTCCAGAGCCACCTAGAAGGAAGTCACGTCCTGGTCCAGTCGACAGTGCAGCAGTTGCATACATAAACAAACAAGGATGGACAAGGAGTGCAGCTCTACATGCAGAAGCGGTTAAGATCATGGAGGGGGCCGGAACCCTACAGCCAGAACCAGCCCTGCAGCTGCTGGGGAGGCCAGACATCCTTTTCCAAGGACTATATCACTCCATTCCACCATTCTCAGACTGCCTTAAGCTAACAGCCCTGCTATTGATTAGCCATGCTCAACCTATCTTCAGAAATGATAGGCACTTTGCTCTCTTCTAGGAGAACTTCCACACTAAGCCTCCTCATCCATGTGGATGAAATTCAGCCTTTGGTGACAAGAGCGCAGAACAAACCCAAAGGATTCTGGGATTCCATTCATTCTACATTTCCTTCAAGGAGGAGTGGATAAGGGACTTCAGCTAAGCACTTTTGTGCACTAGGTGCCAGTCCTCAGTAGTGTACTGTTTGCAGGATCTTCAGGCTCCCTGGTCAAGAACCCTCAGGTATCCAAGTTCCTCAGGCACTCAGACTGGCCAGACCCGCAGTCAAACTGATCTTTCCTAGATGGGATCCATCAGTGGTGCTGAAAGCCCTAACAACTCATCCTTTTGAATCCCTGACTTCTGTATCACCATTTTTACCTTCCATCAAAACTTGTTTTCTGGTGGCAATCACATCTGCAGGACAAGTTGCAGAATCTGTAGACTTATCTATGCAGGAACCTTACTGTGTGTTTCATGATGACACGGTGGTGGTGGTCTTTCCAAAGTGTTCTTTCCAAAGGCGATCTCTCCCTTTTCATGTCTCGCAGGAGACTGTTCTCCCTTTCTTCTCTCCAGAGCCACAACTACCGATTGAGAAGCCGTGCCACACTTTAGATGTCAGAAGAGAACCTAAAGGTTTGCATCAAGCATACAGAGTCCACAGGGAGGTCTGGCGCCCTGCTTGTCTCCTGTGTGTCAGTCTCCAAGCTCTCCCTTACTAGATGTAGCAAACTGTGTATTGTTGAGGCATGCAAGGCATCTGACGTTCCTGCCTAGAAGGAATCAAGGCACACTCCATAAGATCCGCTGTAACCGTGTAGGCCAAAAGAGCATGTGTTTCAACTGCAGAGATCTGCAAAGCAGCAGCATGGTCATTTATCAGACACTGTAGCACAGCCTCCTTCAGCAGGAAGATGCTGCACGCGGTGCACCAGTGATAACTCTGCTTCTAGAGCAATCCTGTGAAAGGGAGGCATTTTTCCCTCTCCTTCTTCTCTGTTTTCCTACCCTCCCAACTCCTGTTCACTGCTTGCTGCTTCCCAAGCATAGCAGGACTGTGGGAGACATTGGGCTGCAGAATGGAAAATTTCTTACTTGATAACTCCCTTTCTGCTAGCAGCATCTCCCACAGCTCTACCCAGCCAGGATGGCTTGTCAACTGAGGGTCAATATTTTATTTGGATAAGTCACCATGTAAACACAGTCTCATGCGCATAGTTACTTGCTTGGCATTGGAATTAAACAGCTTTGGAATGAATCCTGTGGCAACAAGTTGGAGAAGAGGAAGTATGGCGGGCACAGGCAGTGCTCCAGTTTTGAACCACCTCTGGTCTGGACACAGGACTGGGATAGCCCATGCATATTGGAATTGTGGGAGACACTGCTAGCAGAAAAGAAAGGATCAGGTAAGAACTTTTAAAGGCAGTCAGATATAAAAGCTTTTCAGGAGACAGATTTATAAAGAGCATCTTCCAGCAGCTGTTTAGAGAGAAGCATATAAAGCGCAGAAATGCTGCATAAGAGAATTTTAACTAGTTTCCTGTAAGGTTGCCAGTTCACACAGGCTTGAGCACCAGAAGCTTCTGAGCCTCAGAGCTATTCTTGTAACATTTGTAACACGCTAGCAACTTAACCAAATACCAGTTTTCTGGCTCAATAACACCTTGAAGAGAAGGGGGTGTCATCCTTGCAGCTTCAGTCTATTTACCAGGAACTGGATGGCCTCCTTTCATGTAGGCCAGCAAACAGCCAGCAAATGGTAATGACTTTTCGCTACAGCTGAGTCAAACTGATGACACAAGAGATATGAATTCTCATACAAAATCAAGTCAGTGATCCAGGTAGTCCGATGTCCTTGTCTCAGACACTGGCAGCCAATCCTAGATGCTTCAGTGGAAGACACAAAAAAACCCATTGTGGACAACTGTACAATAACATACCCATAAAAAAATAGTTTCATCCTAATCCCAGTCAGTCACTGATTTTTTTTAATACTTCGGTAGTGCCTGGAAACCACAATCAACAACAGGGACCCCATTGTGCTAGGTTCTGAAAACACACAGACAGTCCCTGCCCCAAAGCGCTTGCAATCTAAGTACTGGTGTGCTTTAAGTAAGCAGTTAGTGATTCACTTATGCCCCTCCGTATTTATATCCCTTAGGGCCTCATGTAACTGTAGATATTGTCATCCATTCAGAATACTAGATGGTCTATAGCACTCTAATAACAATGTTAAAAAGGGAGGGCTCCCTGCATACAGAAATGGACCCTCTGCTGTTTTGACTGGATCCCACTTTTTCACATTTCTACATACCCAAGTACTTTTTGTTGCTATCGAATCATTTAGTCTAAGAGCCTCCAGTAATGAGGAAAACTATATTTCTTGCACAGATCTGTGTATTTTCTGGAATGCATTTGACTATCCTTTTACATTTCACTTTATCTATTTTGCTGAAGTCAAATGAGTTCAAACTGTTGGAGTGAAGTTTGATTGATAGATAACATCCAAATAAAGCTTGTAACCTGTACTGCTCGGGTTATTTTTATGCTTGTAGTGTCAGACATCTCACTGCTTGCCACCTAGTGCAAACTAAGCTGAAAGGAGCTGTAGCTGCCATACTCAGAAGGTTAGGAGGAGCAGATGGTATCAAGCTACTGCATTTGACTTGTAATGGTCATACAGATGTAGACCAGATTTACTGTCTCACAGATCATCAGCCTCAGCAAAAACACATCTGCTAACATTTGAACAAAGAGTTTCACGTATCTTATCAGCCTGGCCTTGTACAAGATATTTCACTGTGAAAAGCTCAGCCCCTTAAGTTTTTCCTGGTGGCAGATATTTAAGGTTAAAAAAAAAAAAGGGAGCACTAGATTTTTTTGCTAATTAAATTTGTGTACAAAGCATTGCATTAAGCCACAGACTCTAGTGGATATAATTTGTTTAAATAAAAATATAACCTGAGGAGTTTCATTCAGACCACGAAGGCTGCACCATCCAGCAATATGGACATAGGAACTTAGAAATGCCATCCCAAAGACAATAACAATGCAGAAAATGGATAATTATTAGCCACAGCCATCTGCCAGAAACAGCATGCATGCTTTTTAAATGTATACTTCAACAGTTATCAAAGGAGCTTAATCATGGAAAAGTAAAGAATAGACATAATACCAATAGCTCCATTACTAAGTAATAAAACAAGTTGTGCTACGATCACACATGCCCATCACATGTTAAAACACCAGTAGGCAATATGTTTTTCTAAAAAGATTCACTTCAATTGAACCACAAGTTGATGCAGGAATTGGGTGAAGTTCTATGGCCTCTGTTATGCACGTCAAACTAGATGATTGTAATTGTCCCTTCTAGCCTTAAAAAGAAATCTATAAATCTGTGTTTGAGTAAGTCCCATGATTAACAGAAAGGGTCCAATAAAACAGGTAAATCCTTCATGCAGCAACAGTGCTCTGAAATCAGTAACTTCATGTCCATGTGCCTCGTCACCTACCTGACACTGTAAAGGCACCTTCCTGGTCCATAATGAAAAGCTGGTCCCTGACTAATGGTGAAATATTATCACACAAGGGCAAATGGCAGCAACCAATTGCGCCTCCACTATTGATGACATTCTGCTCTGAAAACATGGAAATTTAAAATGTTTGTTTTTAAAAACTGCAATTTTTTACCTACATTTTGACAAAGTCAGGATGTCAAATGCACTTTCTTCCATCTCAACATGTCCTGCAGCAGAGGCCCCATCAGTAATACTCATCAGTATTAAGTTAGAAATAATTCATCAGAACTTAATTAGCCAAGTCTTGCCCTAGGTCTACGGCTTTAACTTACATGGTTTTATTATAATATGTCCATAGTATTATAGATGCATGATGATGATTTACAGAAAACAAACACACAGAGGAGCTTGTGGTCTCCTAGAAAAGAGTCTAATTTAGATTAAAGTTGCTGTAAACACATCCCTCGCTGCATCATGGGATGAAACCATGATGTTTTTTCTATTGACTAAAACTTAAAAGGGGCAAAAAGCACCCTCACCCAAAGCTCTCACCAAAATCTTAGCACTCATATATTTAAATGGCCTCAACATTTGAATTTACCATTTTGCAAGCACAACTATTTGCATGTGTGAAGACAACTGTATACACAAATGGCATTTGACAGACAACTACTGCACAAATGGTGGACCACAAATGTAGAGGCTGGGTTAAAATATGGCCCTTGGGGTCTCAGCTTAGCAGTGAAATTGGCTGTAAACAACAATGCTCTGGCCTGTGTTTCAAAAATCAGCATTGTCATCTCTGAATTGGAAGAATTAAATACAAAAACAAGTCAAAAGAAGAAATGGGGTTTACTGGGTGTCCAAAGATGTTTCAGACTCAAAAGTAAAAGAATACATTCTAGAAACTAATATATATATCCTTCATACATCCCCAAGGGGAACAATCTAAAGTAAGCTCAGTATAAACTCAGATTTCTACAACCTGACGTGTCAGTAGCAGATATTCAAGGCAGAATAAATTTTCCTTCTATGCTCGTAATACAATCAGAAAAGGCCATTAATACCTGCATTGTAACTTGTCACCTGTACAAGCCAAAGGTTGTTGCAAGAATTCCAGTCATAGTAATGTGGCATAACTCACCTGGATCCTCTGTTCAGGCAGAATTCGCCCTCTTCAGGGAGTTTCAGAAACTGGATTTCTTGGTTTTGCCATTTCTTGATGAACCTGGGAATAAACCTTTGCCCCCCAGCCCCCACCGACTACAGCTAAACTTCATATTTAACGAGAACTATGTATGCCAGTAGTTCCCAAACTTTTTGCCAGCACAACCACATTTTACTGAATTATTTCCTCCTGGGACCCCAGATGGCATGGAGTACGCCATTTAGAAGAACAAAGTGGCATCCTCCACATGGTGTGACCTTACATGCATCATATCTGCGAGGTCACACTGCATGGAGGACACCATTTTGTACAGTAAAATGACATCCTCTGCACAGCATGACCTTGCACGAACCATACATGTAAGGTCACATTGCACAGAGGACACCCACTGGTCTACAAAATGGCATTCTTTGCAGTGTGACCTCTCACACATTGTTTGTGTGAGGTCAGGCTGTGCAGAGCAAAATGGAATTCACTACAAACTAGAGATTACCATGATCATCTGCTGATGGCATGACCCCATTTGGAATCATGACCCACAGTTTGGGAATCGCTGGTATATGCACTACTAACAAAGCCAGACACAAATGCTGCCAAGATGGACATAAGCATTTTTTCCACTCCAGGGGAAAACAGTTCAATTTATCTGCAAGTGATAACGACCAAGGCTAAAATGGGAGTACACCTAATGACTGCAGATGCTTTTGAAATTCCCCTCTTTCCTCCCCTCTCCCCTCCCCTCCCCCACCATGTTTTAAGCAATTATACACTTCAAAATTAATGAGATTACTTATACTCGAGTTCAGTTGTGAAATTAATGCAGAATTTGATTAGATCATAGATTTTAGGGACTTTGCACTGGACAGTATTTCACAAATCTTTATGCAGTTTTTTTTAATCAAATTTATATGAAAATATTCACAAGAACAATGAAAACAATCAAGAATATAGCACAGCTGTAACCTTAGCTCATTTACATTTTAGCACTAAAACTAGCTGTTCTGTATGGTTGTCTGTGAAGCATTTAAAGACTTAATTGCTACTCTCAGAAAGGCCAAGGTATCCACCTGCCCTCTACCAAAATTGTCATGGTGAATCATTAGGTTTCCTCCATGCTCTCCCCTCTCTGAACTACCAGATAAGTGACTTTTGAACACTAAAAACATCACTAAAATAATTAGGCTGAAGTTTCAACTGCTGTGATAAATTGTATCCTCTGGGACTTGAAAAGTAACAGATTATAGTTGGAAATAGATAAAACAAGCAGTCTCATATCCTCAACACAGCTAAGTTATTTAGCTACCAGTTTCGACCACAGTTCACATCAGAGTAGATGTGGGGATTCCTGGTGTTTGAATGATCTTTTGCTTACACCAGCCATTATTTCATTTAACAGCATCTCCAGGCAGAATGAAAACGTAATCTATGTACATTTTAGGATGAAATGTCCAAGTGATAACAGATAGGTTTGGGAGCTAAACGTATATTTCTACCTTTAGAGTGAAGCACTGAAAGAAAAGTAAACATTCACCAGGTAATACTTCACACAATTTTATTTATAAAATTGTAATTATCTAACAAATTGCATATAAAATGATTTACTTCAAGTAAATACAGAATACTGCACAACTATTAAAACATTCCTAAAAATGCACCTATTAAAAAACACAAATAGCATGATCAAGACCACTTTCAATAGCTTAAAATGAGTTACCAAGAAGTTGTGTTAACTTCTGAAGTATAGTCCAGTTACATCCTTTGAAATCACCACAGTCTAATGCTAATGATGACAAATATAAGCAATACATATGCAGCTGAACTATGCATTTCTTCCAAGATGACCAGTTGGAAAACAGACAACTAAAGCTCTACCAGCATGCAGTTCTGTTAAAGCAATACTTTCAGTCAGTAAGTGTAATTGGCTTTTACAATCAATTTTGCATCTCACAAATTTAAAAAAACAAAAAAGAAACACAAGAGAATACATTCAGATAAAAAGAAATGTTACACAAAGGTAAATACAATGAATAACCTTCATTGTACCCTACAATGATTTGAGGACAGAGATTCTCCTTGAACTGGATTGGTGTTACATACCAGAGAGAGGACTGTGTCACAAAGTTTGGGCCCAGATCCTAATCTCCCCAAAGTTTGGGAGGATCAGATCATGGTTTTTGTTCAGGCCCATCTCTACTATGCACACAGAATGCATATGGAGACATATGGATGGAGCTTGTTGCCGACATTCATACTGCAAAACAAAAAAGACTAATGATGTTACACTGTTGATTAGCAGGTTGGTGTGTATCACAAGTCACAATAACTTTTTATACTGCATATTATTAGAGATGTGAACTATTTTCTTTCTAAGCATTAAAGGTTGGCAGCTAAATGGCTCTTACTGAGAAAACAAAACTTACCAGCAGTGGCCTGGTTTAGACAACTTCAGCCTACTGGGTTAATGAGACTCAAATTAACATATGCAATAATTTTGGCAGACAAAAAGGAGGGCATGAGGGTTGGGAACCTGCATTGTGCTTTAAACACACTAAGATCAAGTCTCCTTTCAATGCAATGTGGATTGGATGTGTGATTAGCATTAATCCAAAAAAGTATACGCATAGCAAGGAGCGAGAATGGACCCCAAGGTTTGCATTCAGAGGTTCTCTTATTTGTCTTTGGTAGCTGGAATCAATTCTATCCAGGACATTTCTAAAGAAGTGAAGATGCAGGTTCATTTTCAGGACCACACCAAATCAAGACCTAGCACCAAATTTAGTCCTGGCATAAGAGATGTCAGCTCCCCGTGAGTTCAGCCAGGGTTGAATGTCACCCCTATTGATTTTACAGTCAATACCTTTTCAGATCCTAAGCAGGCAGCACAGGAAGAACGTTCCTCAACTAACCAAAGCAAAAATGGTAGGCTGCTCCACCTTCATAAAACATAGGCCAGCTGTAGTTCTACATGGCAGACACTAGATGGCAGGCAATTAAAGCATTCCTGGCTGAAACCTATGGCTATGTAAAGCTTCTTAAGTGACCATTCAGTTTAATTTTGATCAGCAACTCTCACATTGTATATCTGTCATGAGTATAAATACATATTTATGATGAATAGCAGGTGCAAGAACCATTTCATTTGCATGCCACTATTTACATTTCAAATAGTATTTACACACCAGAACCTACCAAACCAGGTTCTGCCTCTTGATTCACTACAATTACCATCTCTATGAAAGGAAAGGTGGAGGAGAAGGTTTAGAGGACAGAGAACATGTAAGCAACAGTCTCCACCACTTCAAACTCCAAGAGCCACAGTCGAGATTATGGGTCTCAAACTAACAAGAGAAAAGCACAGGCTAAAACACAGAAATTTGGTCATGTAAGACTTCGCAAATTATTATTATTTTAAAAAGAGGGCACTCTAACAAAAAAAGGGCCTAAGAAATTGGGCAGAGTGATTAGAGGTTACATCAACCAGAGTGAGAGTGTGTATCTGAACTCTGAAATGGCTTTAGAACTCTGGACACAGCTCAAGCTTTCAGATCAGCTGTCAACTAATACCATAGCCACGCATATAACACCTAGCACATGCAAACATTTCACTCCATAAGAGGCTACCAGAATGCTGACTGGCAACATATTCTGGAGCAGCTACTGCACTTTGTGGCTGGTTAAAAGGCCTTCAGACTTGCACCTAATACTACCATCTGAGGCATGCTAGAAATTGCCCAGAAATACAATACCTACTGTATCTTATTGCTTTAACAAGACCCTGTTGGAAGGTAATCCTGTTTTGCCAAAATTCATGGTCTATTTGTGACCCACCTGAAGATTTAATGGAACTTTCCAGCAGAAATATTGTTTGTATTTGGTCAGTTCTGTGTAAAATAGATCAGGTGCCAAGGCCTCGCTTGACTTTCCAAACTGCCCACCTAAATTCCAACTGGAAGTGGACACTCTAGGTTATATCTCCACTGAAAGCAAGGGGGGGGGGGAGGGAGAGGGAGGAGGAGGAATTCCCCGGATCATGCAGACATGCTTGCACTAGCTATCATCCAGCTAGCAGGAGTATAAATACCAGTGTGGTTGCAGTAGCTGTTACCTATGCTGCTGTTTATAGTCATGCTAACTGGACGTTAGCATAAGTACTTGTACACAAGCAGGGATATCACATTCACACCCCGATCTTGCAGTGTAGTTGTAGCCACTATTACACATTCCCTGCATACACACGTGGGGTTTGAACATGCAACATAGAAAGCTGGTTCTGAACATTCAATGTGGCTTGACTACAAATGACTGAAAAAATGGGAAGGGAAAACACAACAACAAAATCATCTTAAAACAGCAGGATTAGTATTCGCAGCAACAAAAGGCTAGTAGAAAAACAAAGACTGTTCTTTAGTGGTTCTTCAAACAGCAGTCACTCAGGTACCTAGAGGAAACTTTGTACATTTTCTGCATATGCACCTGAAAGTCATGAGAACAAAGCCTCGCCATTTTTAAAAGCAATTCCCTTCCTTTCAGCACAATACTCTGCTGCTGGCATCTCCCAGAATTGTGATTTTGCAATAGGAGAAAGAAACTACAAGAACCAGCAGGAGAAGACAAAAGTCAGTTACAGTACTACTGTAGAAATTCAAGTAGAGGAATGGAAGTTGTCTTCAGAAGCCTATAGCAGCAGAAACAGTAGCAACGAAGATCAGTGGCAACCAGGATTCTGTCATGTGGACTTTTTAAACCAAAGTGCTGGTTCGCTATCAGTGCTCTCAGTAGGGGGAAAGAGGGAGGGGTGTAATTCCTGAATGCTGCTTCCCTGATCTCTCCACACCACATCATTTTACAAACAAACAGAGCGGTAGCATCTTTAGCTCCAATGATCTTTCCATTCTGTTGCCATCAGGCAAAATATTGTGTTCCCTTGAGGGGAAATGAACAATAGCTCCCCAAGCTAAGAGGAGTGGCTAAGAAAAACATAACACACTGATGAGACTGAACCAACTTCATTAAGGATAATATACTATAAACACATTCAAAGTTTAAAAAAAGTCCTTTGAAGTTGCCATTGGTCTTTAACCGCACACGCCAAAGGGTGTGGATGCTGCCAGCTACAGGCCAGGTGGAGCTTACTGGAGATTGAGAAAACAAATAAAACACAAGAGTGCAATTGCACTGCTCAGCTCTTCCAAGCCATTGAATAATGGTGCATATTGCCAGCCTTTGGGGGTAGAAATGCAAGTTGTCTCCACACAACCAGAATGCAGAAAGAAAGCATGTGTAAGTGTATATACACTCATACGTTGCATCTCTCACAAGGGAGGTCAGTGTACTGATTTGAAAGAAAATGGCATCCACGTGTGTTCACTTTTTCTGCTCTTATCTTATCCATCTTAGGGGACACTTTGGGCCAGTCCTGAATGGTGCGTGCACACCTCCTGATAGATGCCCAGCAACCGCAACTATTTCTTGAGGGAAGCGAGAGATGAGGGCAGTCAGCCCCAGCAGGATTGGGCCCGTAGACACTATGCAGGGCCTAAGACAAGCTAAATGTATACCAAGTGCCTTGGCTACCCAAGTTAGTGTCAGGTGCATGATCACACCATTACTGAAATAAAAGCGGATCACAGACACCTAGCTGGAGTTTGATCTACCTTGCTTCCCAATACTTGTGCTGTAGTCCAAGTTCTACCGCTTCTTCCATTTCTAAACGACCAAAAGTCTCTTGGTTGGTCCCAATACACTCTTCTTGCTTAAAAATATCCTTTTATTCTATTGGTTCAAGAAAGCATTTTGTTGTATTTAGACAGAGAGAGGCAAGATGGGAAACACACACACAGATAAGCAAATGAAAAACTGCTGACTCTAGGGAAGCATTTACTGTAGCAAAGCTGTCCTCCTTTCCCCCTTCCAAGACAAGGGGATAGGAACTTTGCATAATCAAGTGCATCTACCAATAAATAAGTAAATTTGGATTAGAAGCCTACTGAAACATATGCAGGGATTTAAAAACAAAGTTTCTCAGATTCTAATTCCATAGCTCATGCAGGTCGGAAAAATTAAAAAACAAAAATGAAAGAAAGAAAGAAAAGCAAAGCTTAAGCTAGCAAAGGATCAAGGAAACATCTTAAAAGAAATTTTGTACAATTACAACAAAGCACTAATATTAGTGACAGCCCCAAATACATCAGGTTATGCCAAATTCCAGAGAATCAATGGATACAGCCAGGGTATTTGGGTATGGACTTCATGACTTTTTTTTTAAGTTAACATATATTTCATTCTCTTTTTAACATTATATACCTGAGCCCCCCAAACCTCATGCTCCCATATATGTCCCATTCTTGCTTGGAGAAAGATGCTGGCAAATTTAGAAAGTTATCCCTTCAAATCTTGCTGATTCCAACCACATATTATTACAGACAAAGTCTGGAAGCGCTTGTATAAAAGTTTTTCCTTGTTTTTAAAACAATTTCTTGAAACGTACAATTGATGAGTGGAAAGTTATTTTCTGTTTGATGGGTTTAGTTTCAGAAAGATCTGCAGTTATGTTTAGCTGTGGAAAACAAGAAGATGGTTCCTTCAGCATGTACTGAAGAAAGAAACCTTTTCAGGAACGTTTGGCAGCTACCAAAGAGCTTGTGACACGGAGAATAAACAGCATATCCACACACCACAATGCAACTCCGTCCCATTGACACACACCAATTAAAAAAAAGAGAGTGTCCACCTGTTATTCAGAAGGATACAGTAGAGATTCATGGCTCAACAGCTTCTTGGTGATTTAAAAAAAAAACAAAAAACTGTCAGTGAGCAGCAGATTTTAAACAGCTCACCCATTAGCCAACCCCAAAGAACAAGGGTTCATTGCAATACCAGCAGCGTAGACTTGAGACCGCTTGGGAAAGAAGGCTTCCCTGTCACCCATGTCCATACAGCTTGGTGTCAGAGTGACACACTGGAGGTTTTGGAGGTTTTCAGTTGTCCAGTGTCTTGTGCCAGTTATTTCAGCAGTTTTACCAGCTGGCTCTGACAGCCTCAATGTCACTAACCAGGTTCTGGGCTAAGCATATCCCGAATATCTGGAAAAAGATGACAGTTCGTTTACTGGATGCATTTGACAGTTCTTTGGATACAGTCAGTTTTCCTGGGTGGTGTGGGACTTAGACACAGCAACAGGAGAAAGAAATTTGAGAAATGCAATTGTAAAAACATTACAGAAGTTGGCAGAGGAGCCGTAGGAACAAATGTAAAAACAAACTCCTTTAAGTTCATTTTTTGTCTGAAATGGACTGGATTCTAAATCAACAGGGTGTCTTTAATCTGAAGTCAGAGACTGTACTAGAATTTCTTCCCACTAGCAATTTAAAAAGTGATTTTTTTTGGCAGCCTGTCTAGATAAGGTCAGAAATAAGGCCTCCATACAATCTTTGAAATCCTTCCCCCCACCTCCTTCCCCCCAAGACTGCCAGTTTTGCCTGGACATGCTCCTGGAGGTTTCATCACACGACATAATCTTTAATTGAAGATTAATCTTTAATTTGTGGAGACTCTAGGATAATCCTGGAGGCCTGGCAACCCTATGCCCACCCCCAGTCTGACAAAGTGCAGAGTTGAGTTGAGGGCAGTCGGACAAACACCCTTCTATGGACAAACATAAAATATCCTTTAACACAAATGAAGTCTCAGCCATTAACTCACCAGTTAGCCCTTACTGAAAACCACTAATTCAAGGTTATTAAACAATGAAACAGCCTAATTTCCAGCTCTCTTGTTGAGCATTTCCCTGCTCTGCTTTTTTCCTCAGTAACTTCTTTATGAGGAATGTGTGCTTTACCTGCAACAATGCAATCCCAATGAAGATGCCAGCAACTATAGTAAGATTGTCCTGCAGCCATTTCTCAAACTGGGGGACGCAACCTTTAGTGTAGATAACAATCTGCTGATCAACCTCCTGCAAAGGAGAAGAGGGATGAAAACACAGATAATTAGCTCAACCTTTACCTCCAATCCTATAACCTGCTTGCCCAAAGTTACTCAGATCCTTACAAAATCAGGTATGATTTAAAAAAAAAAAAAAAAACCACTAAAAAAACCCACTTACAGGTTTTTGCCTGGCATCGTAGCCACACTGAGTGTTAATGACATCTTCCTAAGGGAGAAAAAAGAAAGGCAGTGAGGAGAAGTGCTTCCAATAACAAGGGACTCCCACAACATTTTCTCTCCTCAGCCTGTGATAAACCGCACGTCCCGGACACAGATGTTCTGTGGAGATGAAGACGAACTGGGGAATGATCCTTCTATTTAAATAAAATAACTTTCTGCAGGAAATGTTCATACTTTGTCCCTGAAAAATACACCAAGCACAGGGCAAGTTTAGTTCAGAGTTCATCCTGGGTCATGTGAAGAGGGGATGGAGTGGAGTGGTCACTTGGTACAATCTGGTCCATTCCAAAGGAAACAAGTTTGCTCTACAAAACTATTTTATAAGCCCAAGAGACAGATTATGCTTCTCCCTCAAAGGCCAGGGGAAGAGAAGAGAGAGATACGCTGTGTTTTTCTGTCACCTCTCCCTTTCACAGGAGATTATGATACCCATGAGAAGGAGTCACTTGCTATTCTCCTACTGTACTGTCCCTCACTTGAGAGCTCTGGAGTGCACAGAAGGAAGTACAAACTATTCTAAAGGGTATTTCTCAGTGAGTAGTATCCCACGGCAGCACTTCTAGCCTATTTTTCTGAGACTGTCTTTACTCCACATACACAGACTTTCTGGTGCTATGAGGAGAAGCAGACCCATGGAACAAAGCCTGCCCCATCCCACGCAACCCAATCTCTGCACGCACTCTAGACCCTTAGTAAATTAATCTGAAGAAAAACATCACCCTAATAAGAAAGATTACAATGCAGCAGCCATTCTGGGACTCTCTACTGCCAGCGTCACCTCTGGAATGCAGTCACAGGTTTCTCAATACCGAAACTCAATCATGATTGCTACTACTTCAGTCTTCACGGCTGAGGATGTTAGTGAGATTCCCAAACCTGAGCCGGCCTTTGTAGGTGACAAATCTGAGGAATTGTCACAAATTGAAGTGTCATTAGAGGAGATTTTGGAAATAATTGATAAACTTAACAGTAACAAGTCACTGGGACCAGATGGCATTCACCCAAGAGTTCTGAAAGAATTCAAATGTTAAACTGCGGAACTATTAACTATGACTTGTAACTTGTCCTTTAAATCAGCTTCTGTACCCAATGACTGGAAGATAGCTAATGTAATGCCAATATTTAAAAAAGGCTCTAGAGATGAACCCGGCAATTACAGACCGGTAAGTCTAACGTCAGTACCGGCCAAATTAGCTGAAACAACAGTAAAGAATAAAATTGTCAGACATATAGAAGAACATACATTGTTGGACAAAAGTCAATATGGTTTCTGTAAAGGGAAATCATGTGTTACTAATCTATAAGAGTTCTCTGAAGAGGTCAACAAACATGTTGACAAGGGGAGTCCAGTGGACATAGTGTACTTAGATTTCCAGAATGCCTTTGACAAGGTCCTTCACCGAAGGCCCTTTCATAAATTAAGTTGTCATGGGATAAGAGGGAAGATCCTTTCATGGATTGAGAACTGGTTAAAAGACAGGGAACAAAGGGTAGGAATAAATGGTAAATTTTCAGAATGGAGAGGGGTAACTAGTGGTGTTCCCCAAAGGTCAGTCCTAGACCAATCCTATTCAACTTATTCATAAATGATCTGGAGAAAGAGGTAAACAGTGAAGTGGAAAAGTTTGCAGATGATGCTAAACTGCTCGAGATAGTTAAGACCAAAGTAGACTGAAGAACTTCAAAAAGATCTCACAAAACTAAGTGATTGGGCAACAAAATGGTAAATGAAATGTAAGGTGGACAAATGTAAAGTAATGCACATTGGAAAAAACTAACCCCAATTATACATACAATATGATGGGCTAATTTTGCTACAACTAATCAGGAAAGAGATTGTGGAGTCATCGTGGATAGTTCTCTGAAGACATCCACACAGTGTGCAACAGTAGACAAAAAGGTGAACAGGATGCTAGGAATCATTTAAAAAGGGATTGAGAATAAGACAGAGAATATCTTATTGCCCCTATATAAATCCATGGTGTGCCTACATCTTGAATACTGCACACAGATGTGGTCTCATCTCAAAAAAGATATATTGGCATTAGAAAAGGTTCAGAGAAGGGCAACAAAAATGATTAAGGGTTTGGAACAGGTCCCATATGAGGAGAGATTAAAGAGACTAGGACTTTTCAGCTTGGAAAAGAGGAGATTAAGGGGGGATATGATAGAGGTGTATAAAATCATGAGTGATGTGGAGAAAGTGAATATGGAAAAGTTATTTACTTGTTCCCATAATATAAGAACTAGGGGTCACCAAATGAAATTAATGGGCAGCTGGTTTAAAACAAACAAAAGGAAGTTCTTCTTCACACAGTGCACAGTCATCCTGTGGAACTCCTTGCCTGAGGAGGTTGTGAAGGCTGGGACTATAACCAGGGTTTAAGAGAGAACTAGATATGTTCATGGAAGTTAAGTACATTAATGGCTATTAGCCAAGATGGGTAAGGAATGGTATCCCTAGCCTTTGTTTGTCAGAGGGTGGTGTGGCAAACCCAGGACAAATAGCTACCAAAGGAGGGATAGTAATTAGTCCCAGAGGGGCTAAAAGGCCTCTCCCTATTCATTGAGGGGAGACAGCCATGGAGGAATAAGGTTCAGCTGGAACAGGGGTTGCCAGGGAACTAATTAGGTTCAGCTGGCCCCGATTGCTGGGGACCTTTTTAAACCCTCCCTGGCAGGGAAGCAGGGGGGGGAGTGAGAGAAGCAGAGAAGCTGCTAGTGAGTAGGTGCAGCAAGACTCTGAATTCTTCCAGCCAGGAAGACTTGCACTCTCCCCAGAAGGGGAGAAAAATAGAGCAAGGGACTGACTGAGAAAGGATCAGCCAGACCCTGCGTGACTGGGAAGGACTTTACTCTGCCCAAGCCTGTGTCTCCAGGGAAAAAGGGGACTGAGCCAGCAGAGGAGAAACAGGTACTTTGCCACAGTGGAGATGGATAGCAGGAGAAAAAGAAGGAACATATAGTAGTCGAAACCCTCAGGAGGCCCAGTGGCAGCACGCCACTCAGCATGCATTACATTTCTCACTCTGAGCCCAATCCACAAAGGATATGGGTCTGTTACAGATCCCAGCTACACAGCCTGGCTCTGCAGTTCCAGCTGTACAGATTCATGCTTTTGACTCTGAAAGTCTCCAGATCAGTCCTCAGTGTCAGCCAAGGCGGCACAGAGAGACAGAACTAGTGAAACACTCCCTCTCCCCACAACAATGATGTGCGGAAAGATGATCTGCTTAGCTAACTTAGAAACCCAGCGAAGGGCAGTTATAGGTCCCAGTGGGAGAGACATCCAGCACATTTAAAAAAAAAAAAATCTCACCCTGGCCCCCAACCAGTAAATTATGCCTCTTAGTATTTTCCGGTTTGTTAAAGGTATTCCAGGATGCACCATTCGATAAAGTCACCAGTTACCTCAGATGCAGTGAGATCCCTGGGGCTGAGCTTTCCTCACCCAAGGTGCAAGTGATTCACATCCTGCAGGGGGTGAGGAATTGCACTCCCTACCCTGGTATATGCATCCCAGTATGTTTCCAACACAGGAGAAAGCATCAACAGAGTTTGACACAGATGAATTGTAAGCTCCTTCCAAATATGAATGCCCTCCACCCTGCTTAAATGGACCTTTTCGACCTAAACTTGGGCTACAGTCAGTTTTGCAGATTACTTGTAACTCCACAAGTCTAAACAGCCCCAGTGCTTCCCTTGACCTCCATGAAGTTCCTTAAAGAGACTTGAGGCACAAGGCAATTGTCAAGCAAAACAAGGGAAGGTAAAACTTGGGGAACTGACAGTCCTCAAGAGATGACACTTCACTCCTATTTGCAAGCAGAGAGAACCCTTGCCCTATTCTTTTAAGTATATGTTGATTACACCATTGTACTAGGGCTTCTTGAATGACCGATGCAGGAATTAAGCATTAGAGTTTATAAGGATTAAGTACAATATGGAAATAAGTTCACTTCCTATTACTTTCTAGGGTTGTTCAGAAGACCTATCCAATACAATGGAATAGGATGGTAATCCCTGAAACGTGGGAGCTCCTGTTTCACATGGGGGCGGGGGGAACCCATCATACAGCCTTTATTTGTAGACCTTTCTTTCTAAAATTACAAGATTTCTTTGACTGTGCATTCCCCTTAGGATCTGGTCATATTTTGAGACACTGGAAATACAGATTGCTTCATGAAGTTATGGGCAGCTGGCAAGACATCCAAAAAACAGAGAACACCACATAGTGGCTTGTGTCTGGAAAGCTTTCCCACAGGAGGGATATCGGAGGTAATAAATCTGGGCATCTTGCTACAACTACAGGATCTCTAGCTTTCTTACAAGATGATTTTGAACACTTATGGACACGATCTATGGAATGGAGAGATCAGTTATTTCACTGATCAATCATGCTGCTGCTTTACAGTGAACAGGGCTGATATTTATTTTTTAATTCTATGCTTATTGTACTCCTTCCCCAGATGACAGGTATACCCCACCACGCACACACCCAGATGTTGGGACAATTTTTTGCATGATTAGGTATTTACAGGGATATTGTTGGTTTTGTTCGCTAACAAGTACATTTTAAAAACTAGATTATGATAACCAGTTTGTGTTTATGTAGGGGGTGGCGTCCAAATGGTACAGAAATGTAATGCATTAGCATAATCTATCTTCCAGTCTGCTTTAACATGTGTAAAAAATAAGGTGACTAGCTGGATGGTGGCTTCAGATTATTGTGAATGCTTGTTCACATCACAGAGCAACCAGGACACTGTTGTGCAAATGGAAGTCACCTCAGGAGAGAAAGAGGCAGACAAGAATAGCAAATGATGTTGCAAAGTGAAGTCTGAGATGCATTAGCAGGAGCAGGAAGCTTCTGTGCGACCTATGGGCCCCTGCCTAGCTTCAGTCAATGCTACAGTACTCATAAAAGTGAGGAAGTAAAATTCACTCAACATGGAAAGAAAGCCATTACTGACAAACTAGATGATACTACAACTGGTAGGTTGGGTTTTAATCAAACAGAGACTACATAACGTTTAACATTAGCCATAAAATAATCTACAGGTGCACTAATGTATCCCTATACCAAATCCTGCACAGTCAGTAACCTGTCTCCCATATTATCGACCATATCCCACAGGTAAAAATGCACCCTTAACTTGGTTTGCACATTATAAGTCAAGAAGTGACAACATGGAATTGTATCCATCATAAAATGCTACGAAACTTCATTAAACGAGTGTCTCCCTCAAATGGATCATCTTCACTTCTGCATAATGTCAGTTGACTTCATGATAAAGGTACCACCACCCAGCACGCGGACTTAGTTGTTATAACTAAAGCAAAGTCAGTCACCGGGAAGGAACAACAAATCTATGAGGGGAGAGAGAGAAGAAAGATTTCCAATCCTGTCTCAAATTCAAAAGTAAAACACATGTAAGTTCTTTGAGGCATTGACTGTAATGTATTCTAGATTTGCCTAGCACACTGGGACCCAATCTGGTTGTGGCCTGTAGGTGCTACCACAATAGAAAAGGTAAGTAAAACAAATAATAAGCAATATACATGTCTGTTAAAAATATTTTTTCCTCTTTTAAGTATTCAGCCTTAGAAACTCTGGGAATGGGGGTGAGATGGGGGTGAGACATGCTGGTACCTAACTGAAAGCAACCATCATCTAACCAAGGCCAGGTTATGGCATTTGGCTGTGCTACAAACAACACATGCACCCAGCCAACATAGTGATTTCCTCATTCAAATGAAAAGCAGCAGGTACAAAGCCTAAGGTGGAGACTTAAAGAAGTCATCTCTCAGGATTGGAGATCAAACTGATGTTGACTGTGCAAGGTTGAGCTGCCAGTTAAATCTTGAAGTGGATAGGGAAAGCAAGGGCTAAAATAAACAGATCTCTCTCTCTCTCTCTCTCTCTCTCTCTCTCTCTCACACACACACACACACACACACACACACAGCCTAACAGAAGACACCATTTCATGTGGCAGCGATTTAAGAGAGAAGCAGCAGAACCACACCACCATTGGTAACGCACTCACGGCAGGATCTTTAGTACAGCATGAAAACGGCACGCCGCAGCGCTCTCTACTCGCGTTGGAATCTGTGCAATTGAAGTAAATATTGAGGTTCCAGTCATCAGCGCCGAAGGCTCCACAGCACTGCCACTAGAGCAAACACACAAGAATGAGAACATTCTGACTCTGTACGTGAATTAATATCAGCACCAACACCACACACTGGGAGATTAGAGGGAATCTGGCAACAAAGAAAAACCAAAATTCACTCCCAGTCCCATCCTGGAAACTGGTTCTTAAATTACTGTACAAATAACTAACTCCCTGTGAAGGATGTATTATATGCGGGAAGAACCCACCCACTAAGTGCCAAAATAAAAATGTCTATAGGGTGACCAGACAGCAAGTGTGAAAAATCAGGACGGAGGGGGGCGGGGGGGATAATAGGAGCCTATATAAGTAAAAGACTCAAAAATTGAGACTGTCCCTATAAAAATCGGGACATCTGGTCACCCTGCTCAAGTAACTGAATCTTCAGTACAATACACCAATGAGCCACACAATCAGCTGCTGTCTGTGGACACGTCTCCACTGGAAGCCAACAGAGTGGCTTTGATTTATACCAGTTGAGGATCTGGCCCAATGTTAATCTATATTAATTTTAAATCAAACCGAGCATGTATAAAAGGCGTTTGACTGACAGTGCCAGTCAACGTCCTTTTTTCACATATATGGCACAGCACATACAGCAGTAATGCAAGCTTCCTCCACAGTGCCTTCAGCTGTTACCTCCTCTAGGGCTGAGAAAGCAGTTTGGTTTCAATGCTCAGTTCACCTGCAGTGTCTCTGCTGAGACTGCTTGCTAACAAGAAATCCAGTCATTATGGCAGTTTTTACTACGTGGACACTCGTTCACTAGAAATTGCACTGAGACCCTTTCATTTCACAATGGCCTAAAGATTTGTGACTGCCACCAAGCTAAGCCAGATCCAACACAATGTGTAAGGCTCTGTGCATCCCATCACTTATTCACTCTCTTGAGAGGGAAAACACAAAATTATGACATACTCGAACATGAACATAAAGGAATTCATTTTGGTGGGTGGATATCTCTTGGATGGCAGTCATCTAGCACTCAGGCCCTTAGACACGTAGCAGTTACTTAATGGCATTTCTATAGATATATCTGAGTCCTCACAACAACACCCGTTTGAGGTTAGGCTAGTTATTAACCCCATTTTATATATGGGAGAAGTGAGGCAAAAGGCTAGGTGAATTGTCTAAAAGTCACTGAGGGAGTCTGTGGTAGATCCAGAATTAGAAAATTGCAAGTTCCGATGTCCATTCTTGTGTTCTAGGCCACTAGATCATGTAGCTTTCCTAAAAACAAGTTTCCAAAGACTTCTCCATTGTTCATGGAGGCTTGATGGAGGGCCAAATTCAAAGGTGATGAGTAAGGATGCAGGCTCATAAGCTGAAGGGCCAGGAGAGATGAGCGTAACAAGAAAGAACTAAAGAGTAAGAATGGAATGGGCAGCATAGGCCATTCCCTGCTTGATATAAATCTTCATACAGCTCCTTGGTGTGTAACTTACATCCACTTCAATTCCCTTGCATGTCAGTAAGTAAGTATGTGTACGTTTAAGGGAGCTTAACTTGTACCGCCTCACACACCACACTCTGAATGTTACCAATTCTCTCTAAGACAGAGAGATTGGAGCCATTTGCAGATTTCTCATGAGGAGAACTTCAATAGTGGCCCAATTCCAATTAAGCTAATTACATTCAATAGACTTTAGAATTTCCCCTGCAGTTTCACTTGGATAAGTAATTCTCCTCCTCCTACCCTGAAGTGTGGTCTAGAATTCTAGCCCTGCTAACTAGATGTCAAGCCCATCACAGAACTGACTGTATTTTCAATCAATCAGTCTCAATAAAAAGCATTGTATGGGTGCTGCAACTACAGATGGGCAAAAATCTTTTCAGCAAATAGTAAATTCTCAACAAACAAACAAAAAAAAAGCATTTTGGGAGCACCAAAATTATTTGCAAATTTGGATATAGTACAGTGAATAGTTTCTGTCCCCAGACCCAAAAAACAATAATTCCAAAAATGCCATTTTGAATTGAGATTTTGTTTTGAAAAATATCATTTCAAATAGACATCAATTTTTTTGGTTTTTCATTTTGTCAAAAAACAAAACAAAAACAAACACGAAAAAAATTTCAGTTTCCATGCAAAACTAACCGAATTTTCTTCTGGATTTTTCATTTCAGCCACTGAACTGAAAAAATCAGTTATTCACTTAGCTGTAGTTACAACTCTTATAGTAATGAAATAGTTTAAGCCTCCATGAACAATGGAGAAGTCTTTGGAAACTTGTTTTTAGGAAAGCTACACGATCTAGTGGCCTAGAACACAAGAATGGACATCGGAACTTGCAATTTTCTAATTCTGGATCTACCACAGACTCCCTCAGTGACTTTTAGACAATTCACCTAGCCTTTTGCCTCACTTCTCCCATATATAAAATGGGGTTAATAACTAGCCTAACCTCAAACGGGTGTTGTTGTGAGGACTCAGATATACCTATAGAAATGCCTTTAAGTAACTGCTATGCATATGTGCTAAGTATTATATTTTAAAGCACTTTTGTTGCTGCTGGCAAAATCCAACAGATGAGAAGTAAAAGTAGAAACAACTTACATACTCCTGTGTGAAGTCTATAAGGTTTTGCAAATCAATGTCATCTCTGTATGCTCTGATGTTATTGTTTATAAAGAAATACAGCTGGTCTTTGATCCAGTCCTTGAAAACAAATGCCAGAACACCAGCAGTGAGCTCCAGGAAGAAAATAATTCCCAGGAATACAGAAAACTATGAGAAAGAAGAGAAAAAAAGTTACAAGAAAAGGACAATTTTGCCTCTGTGGCTGAAGGCTTATTTTCCAACGCTTACAAATAATCAGAATGTGAATGACCTGAAACTGGACGTTTTGTCAGTTTCAGCAGGCTTATTAACACATGTTCAATGTACTCCTACCCACAGGTAACCTGACTCTTTTAAAAATGTTATTCATAATCAGCTGATAGTGCAGGACTGTACTGTTCTGTCTGGCACTTAACAAAGGCCAACATTTTCAGAGTTGGGTGCCTAAAGTTGGATACCTCAGCTGGGATTTTCAAAAGGACCCAAGGCAGTTAGGGGTGAATGTAAATGGGACTCCCTGAGACCCTCCCCTCTGACAATATCAGCCTTAAATCCATATGTAAGCGGGGTAATGGTCCCGCTATAGTGGGGAACTTTCCTGGCTTCTGCACTACCCCGGTGAAGTGGGCTGGCGAAAGGATCCGAGTCCTCACTCTCACTTCCTTTACCCAGAGGCCTCCCTGCCCTTGAGGACTCCTTTTCCACTCTCCTGTCTGGCAGAGTCCTCGTAACCCCAACAAGGCTGGGCCCAAGATTCCTGAGGGGGTTCAACCTCCAACCCTGCTGTGGCCACCTAGGACAGGGGCTAGGGTGTCCCCACTCCGGGGTACTCTCTTTGCACTGCGCACCTCCCTGACCCACTGATCACATCATACAATTTAAAGCAAATACAAGTTATTTAATTAACAATTAATTAAAAAAAAAAAGAATAAGGAAAAACAGGAAAGGTTAAAGGAAAACACATCACCCCGCTCTGTGGCAGGGACCATCACAAACAGTGTCTCTGGACATCAGGGCACTTCACAGTCTGTTCCTTGTAGGTCCCAGGCCTCCTTCTCAGGTCCTGGCTGTACTGCATGGACGCTGCAGGTCAGATAGTTGCTCTGGTGGTGGCCACACTCTCTCAGGCTCTGGGTGGCAGGACCCTTCTCTTCAGTGTCACCCCCACTCTGTCAGGGTTACGATCCCCCTCCCAGTCTGGTCTGCAGAGCCTCTTGGCTGAGGCGTCTCCCCGTGCTGGACCCACTGCCCAGGGTCCCCCTTGCTCTCCCCAGCTGCTCACTGCACCCAGCTCTGGACTGCTCCAGCCCCAGCTCTAGCTCCACACTGCCTCAGCACCACTGCTGCTGCTGCTCTGCCTTCAGCTCTCTGGGCTGCTTCTCTGGCCTCCCTGGCTCCTGTTGCTACAGCTCTGCTCCCAGGGCAGGTCTGCTCTGCAGGCTGCTTCTGTGAATCTCTCTCAGCTCTCACCTGCTTCCTGGGCTGCTTGTCTGGCCCCTCTGGCTCTGGTTGCTGCAGCCCTGCTCCCAGGGCAGGTCTGCTCTCTCTGGGCTGTGCTCTGGCTTTTTGGGCTGCAGCTCTGCTCCCAGCAGCTTAGCTTGGGCCCCTACCCTTGCCTTAGCTCGGCCCCACTCTGTCTGATCCAGGCAATTTCAGCTCACACGGAGGACAGGACCCACCCTGGCCTTCTGTCTCTTTGATTAGCCAGCCTGCCCGCCCTGTCAATCAGGCTGACCTGGAGCATTGGCCTCTCGCCATTGTTCCTGAGAACTGTCAGTCTCAGGGTCCTGATTTGCCATTGATCCCTCCCCTTTCAGTGCTGGGAACTAGCAACCAAAACACTCCCACTGAATGTTAGTAAGGGGATAACAGTCCCCTTACACATATTTAGGTATCTAAATTTTCAAAGCTGTTGAGCAGCCAATGGTATCTCTGAAAATCAGTTCACTTATTTGGGTGCCAAAAATTAGGTGCAGAAATCATATATTGGCACCTAGGTCTGTCTGTATAGTTTGGCCTAAGAAAGCATTTAAAGCAAACACTGGTAACAGCAGAAATTAATTAATGACTAAGTTACAAAGGAATGTCTGTGGAATTACTCATTATAATCACATTAAAACCAAGTAAGTTCATTAAGATTAATGCAAATGCAGTGAATGCCAAAGACATTATTAATGACATGCCATTTTCTCTAAACATCTCCAGTGAGTCTAGATGGAGTTTAAAAAATTCCACATGATCCAGACATATTACAGCTCTCTCTGTTCTGCAACTGTGCCTTTGATTCTCATTTTAATATTTCTTTTTTGTTCATTCAGATGCATTTTTAATTTTTCCTGCAGCTACTGAATAGGAGGCTATTGGCAGATGTGTTCATTTTAGAAGCATTCAGAGAAGCAAAGGAAGAAAGAAACAAGAAAGTTACTGTAATTTTCTAGCAACATAAGTTAATTTGTACTAGCTCAGGCTAGCTTATAGAAAGGCCTTGAGAACAGTAACTAAGAACCACCTCCTCTCTCTATACAGCAGTTCCACCCTGGGAGCCAAACACGGCACTGTTGTTTAGTAAGGAGCTTTTTCATGTACACGTAACATTTTATGGTGATGATGGCGTAGATTAGACAACAGCTTGCCAGGAGCCAAAAGAGTGAACAGGGATCACATTAAACTTGTGTAAAACAGACTAGCCTGCAGTCACACATCTTTAACCAGGGAGCATGGTTACCAAAAGACAGACAAACCAGGCTGCTCAGCTCAAGGTGGCGCATTGGCTGCTGGGACCTGTCTGCAGTTTCTTTCATGACTAATAGTCCATGCCAAGGGTGACTGAGCAGTGCCATCATTAAGCAGTACAGGGCTGTGCTGAATTAGTCTGGGTTGTACAAAACCAGGGATATCTACAATAAATAATCCCCTCTATAACTTGATACTGTCTCTTCTTTACCATGAGGGACACCATGGGGCCTGCACTCCCACACCAACGATCATGTGGGCCCCATTTGGTAGAGTTTTCACGTCCCCTCACATTTTACACAGGCATCTCATTATGGGCTTTCAAAGCTCAATACGTACACTATTAAAGTAGGTTCCTCCTTTAGTGAGAGAAAGGCCAAGCATTAGATTGGATCCTTATAAAAGGCATGTGCTTTTCATTATGGCTCTTAACAGGATTGCATCATGCAAGTTAAAACTCAAAAACATAAGCAATTTGAATTACAGCTCTTTAATAGTTTCATTGTTTAAAAATAGGAAAAAACTAACGTAGCAGAGAAATATAACACATTTGTGTCAAATATCCCCAAAGGCATTTTACAAGACTGCCACAGTTAAACAATAACACAGGACATCGTTTAACTTATGTAACTGATGAATCCAGAAATTGCAAAGGCTACTTACAAACTTGAGAAGGAAGGTATTTTCTCGCAAAGCTCCAATGCATCCTGCAAATCCCAAAATGAACATGACTCCTCCCACCACAAGGAAGAGCCAAACTGGATCAAAACCTCCCAGGTCAGTAATGGAGGAGATATTGGACAGCACTCCCTGGGAAAAAAAACAATGCCAAGGAATAACAGATGTGTCTGGCCTTCTATTGTGCAATGTCTGCTTTTGCTTTAAAATATAGAGAACATCATCAAATGGATATTCTTCGGCACGTATCAGAGAGCAAAATTAATAAGCTCTTGGATGAACAGCAGATGAAAAGATGGACATTTCCTTTCAATGCACTGTGTGCACTGAAACAATAAGATACAGTGTGAACTACAAAATGCACCTCAGAGTGTCCTTTGCAAGGAAGTGACAGAGTATATCACACCACATACAGCTAGGAGGGATTAATTTGCCGGGAGATCAAAGTAGCTAATGGGGTGGGAGGAAGATTAGTCTATTTTTGTTAGCTATTGTGGACAAGATGTATGTGCTTCATATTTTGGGGGTAGCAAGTTAAGTTCTTACATAAACAACACAATTACAAATGTTATGGTCTAAAAAGCCATCAAAGGCAACAGCCGACATTTCTTTAATTTGGTTTTAAATCCAGAGAGTGGATACTACTCAGACATAGGAAGCAAGTTCCTCAGTTGTGGGTAGTACTTGTTATGGACCCTTCCTCCTAAAGATTTTAGGTCATATCTTGGGCAGACTAGATAGCCGGCCAATTCAGACCTCAGTTAGCAGTGACAAAACCGCTGTTGAGTAAGCAGAGCGCAGCTAGTGACTCAATAGTTAGCAATAAAACTTGGCAATTAATTTAGAATCTCTTAGGGATTTTAAAGTGGGGGATGATGTGTCAAGCTATTCAAACATAAGAGCTGTGATTGGCTCATTGGAAACAGGATATGCAGCATTCCTGACAGAACAACCAGTAATAACCAGCCTGCATGTCATCTCCAACTATGGAGCAGAACTCAGGTGGATTGTGATGACGGCAGCATTCCTGAGAAGGTATTATTTTGTTTTTTCTTAAATGCTCTAGGACAGATTCTGGCTGATCTTCAGATGTGCAAGGATGAGGAGAGAATGCATGGAGCCCTTTCCCTATTCTTGCAAGCCTGCACTAAGACTATCAGGATTCTGGTGCTGAGTTAGAGACCACAAGATGGCAGGAAAAGCACGATGGTCTCACGCCATTCCTCTTTTCACACCACCTGGAAAAGGACTGCATACTAGAGGACAGGAACAACAAAAGACATGATGCAACCCAGGGCTGGAGTACACACTAGAAACCAATAGCATGGATGTCATCCTCCTTCCTACCATCCTCCTACCTGGACACAGATATTATCCCCTGCCCCATTATATTCTTTTTACACATAGGGTAGGGCTACTTTTGGAGCTGGGGGAATGATGCCCAGGTCAAGTACACATGGTCACTGTGACCAAGGCACCCCTGTGTTCACACCATACCCCTTACTGCAAAGGTATTTGTACACAATGTGTCTTTTGAAATATCATTTGAAAACTAATGGCACATTGGTCAGTAATATCATTGTGAAACGTATGTGACAATTCTGTGTGTGGAATTATGGACACTCACTTTAAAGGGCTTTAAAGTCTGTGACTAAAAGGTGTTTAAACCAGGTATATCAATGGGGAGTTGATAAATGGGTCTTCTCAAGACAAATAAAACAGGCCAACACCTCAAATCACATGTGGGCAAAATCAGTGGGCTATTCATTCATAGTGTAGGTTGCAGGAAGAGAACATTTACATTGCAAAATTGCAGCAGGATGCATCACACTGGAATACACCAAGAGATACCTTAATCAGGATAGAGTCGGTCCCCTGGGGGAGATGGGAGACTGACCCCCAGGGGATCAATTTGACCCTTGAAATAAAACACAGATTTTGATACGTAAAGGGACACAAACATTCTGGATCATCCTTCAGCTGAGGAGACAAGGAAAACTGCCTTGGACTCCGTGGTGATCAGCCAGCTATTGCTGGAAAAGGAAGATTAGTAAGGAAACTATCTTGAACAAAGACTGCAGCTTGTCAAGTTACATCATAGCCATTAGAAAGTATTTTTACTTTTATTTGTTTGTAACCATTTCTATCTTTGTTCCTCCTACTTGGTATCATTTAACCTAAGTCACTGTGTTAATAAAACAAGTTTATTATAAACAAACTCAGTGCTGTGTTTGAAGGGAAGGGTGTGTTTACCATTTACGTTACTAATAAACTTAATCCATTGACTCTTTAAAAGAGCAGCAAACTTATTATCTTCTGTGACTGTCCTGTGGTGTGGCTGTTCCTTGCCAAGAAATCTCTCTGTGGAGCATGGGGGCTAGAGTTCGATGATCAATACCTGCAAAGCAAGGTTTGGGGTGGGAGAGCCTTGGGCTGTTTACTGGTGAGGAAGACAGACTGGTGTGGCAGGGAGCTGACAACGAGTCTAATTTCCTGCATAGCTCACTCTTGCTGAGGCAGAAGGTAACAATGGCTCACAGCAGAATGCTATACTAGCACTAGCTCTCATCAAGCTAGTGTGCTAAAAGTACTACCATAGCCATGGTAATACGGGCAGCGGCGAGTGGCAGCACAGTCTGGCTGCCCTGAGCACAAACACACCGGGACCCTGTGGGTACATATGTGGGGCCCATGCCACACCACTCACTACTGCCCATGCTACTGCGGCTATATTCATATTTTCAGTCAAACTAGCATGAGAATGTCTACTTGAGCTGGGAATCACGCCCCATCTCAAAAAGAACAGGAGTGCTTGTGGCACCTTACAGACTAACATTTATTTCAGCATGAGTTTCGTGGGCTACAGCTCACTTCTTCGGATGCATAGAATGGAACACACAGACAGGAGATATTTATACATACAGAGAACATGAAAAGGTGGAAGTACGCACACCAACTGGGAGAGTCCAATCAATTGAGATGAGCTTGGACTCTCCCAGTTGATATGCGTACTTCCACCTTTTCATGTTCTCTGTATGTATAAATATCTCCTGTCTGTGTGTTCCATTCTATGCATCCGAAGAAGTGGGCTGTAGCCCACGAAAGCTTATGCTGAAATAAATTTGTTAGTCTCTAAGGTGCCACAAGTACTCCTGTTCTTTTTGCAGATACAGACTAACACGGCTGCTACTCTAACACTCCATCTCAGTCACTAGGAAGACCAAAATAGATTTAATAGCGTAATATTACAGAACAATGCTGACAGTCATCCTGGTCTGAAACAGGCTGGTTGGTCTGCAAGCTGAAACAATAATCAACAATCAGCCAACAATCAGTCCTTGACATTTCCAGCAAGTTACAAAACGCATACCACTAGGCTTGCTTCTAACTCTTATTATGTACATCCTACAAAGGAGGCACTGCAACAGCTCTATGGATATGCATGAAACATAACAAGGAAACAATAGACAGATACATGAGAAAGGCTGGCCTTGGAGGTACACAGGTCAGGAAACAGACCCTTTGCTCTAGGAATATAAGGAATGTTCTGCATGATAAAACAATGACTTACCCAAGTTCTGCACATACACTGTGTCCACATTTTCTTTAAGGACTTACAGTAACTACAGTGTTAAAGGAAACTATGCCTTATAAAGAAAAATTACATATAGTCTTGTGTTACAATAGCTCTTTATATACATAGATCCCAGATGATGTCATAACACGCACTAGTTCTGGGGAGGACTAATGTAGGAGATGTAGCAGGGGTGTGCTCAACATTTTCTTTTTTTAAACAAAAAGGGTGAACACTGTTACTTAATGACACATACTTTTTTTTAATCTGATGCTGTAAGAGACTTTGGGCTTATTTAAGATCAAACCACCACAACATTCAAATCCTATGAAGATGGCCTCAGCCACATTCTACTCTGACTTACAATATGTAAATCTGGAGTATTTCTAGTGAGATACAGTAACAGTGGAGTTACTCTGGATTTACACAAACATAAGTGAGAACAAGATATACCCCTCTGTGATCATTTTATAGCACACAAGATTCAGTCATGCCCCTACTAAAGGCAGCGGAAACAGAACCCAGCTAAATAAAGCTACTATGTATTTACGTTCTTTTCATAACCTATACTGACCCCTAAGGACACAAAGCTAGATGCCTTTCTGGATCTTCAGGTTTAGCAGGGTTCATGGGATGCCAGTGCTTAAAATGCTGGTCAACTAGGATCTATAATACTCTAGCTCTAATTTGCCCTAGTCTCTGTTCTTCTCCTCGCCTGTTATAGAAAGAGAGCACACACAAGGGGAGACTCCTCAGGGTAGCCAATTTCTAACTTGTACTGAGCCAGAGACTGTATTGAGCCAGTAGAAGCACTACCTGCTAATGTATATTGTTCCTTTACACACCAGTTTTGCCTGCCCACTTTTGGTTATCACCAGCCTTGTACGGATAACAATGAGCTATGCCTCAGGACAGAGGAGTTCGGTGGAGCACATGCTATATAATTTGCTCTCATGTTCTTCTGTACTGTTGGATCATTTTCTCTCACTGTACACAGAAGCTCCAGTTACCAACATCCTGGAGATACACAACTCAGGATATACAGCAGGGAGAGAGAGGTTTTGGCAATAAAACAACAGCTTTTAGTCTGAATGATGAACATGGTTTATGAATAGGTTTAACAACAAACCTCTTGTTTATCAAAGATATTCTCAGGTACTTTGATAGCAGACTCCTTAATGATGAAATATGGTGTAGGCTATCTTACAGCCCTCTCCTTTCCCGAACAGTTTGAAATAAGCTCTTAAGATCCTTAGTGATGCAGTATTTACAAGTATATTTTGTTTGAAATAGTGCGTCAATGACTGGAGCATATTATTCCATTTCAAACTGCTGAAAAGGATTGGCAGGACCATCTCATAGGAATGTCAATATATCCTTTCTATCCACACATCTGCCTGTCTGTCTTACGGTTTTCTACAATGCCTGTCACCATAATATTCAAGCACTTCTGTTGATTTAATGGGTCATTTATAAGACAAATTGGGAAAACTGTGAAGATCCTAGCACTGACCAGCACTGTCTTCACCATATCTTTAGCTGAATGTTGGAGGTGGAGTGGTGGTGTTTTTTTAAGAGAATAGAGCAGAGGACAGAGAATCAATCTAATCCAGGCTCTTCTACTGATTTGCTGTGTGTCCTTGAACCAGTCACTTAATATTCTCAATTTATGCAGTAATCTACCTCACAGAGGAGACAAACATTTGTGAAGAGCTTTAAAATCCTTGTACACTTCTACCCCAATATAATGTGACCCAATATAACACGAATTCAGATATAATGCAGTAAAGCAGTGTCTGGTGGGGTGGGGTGGGGGGACAGGCTGCACACTCTGGCGGATCAAAGCAAGTTCGATATAATGCGGTTTCACCTATAACTCGGGAAGCTTTTTTTGGCTGCCAAGGACAGCGTTATATCGGGGTAGAGGTGTATTACGTAAATATGAAGTATCCTTTCCAGCAGCATAAGTAACAATAGTCTACTCTGCTCTCTTTATTTCTGCCTGGTCAAATTAGTACTATTGATATCTTAGATGTGAAAAGAAGGGGATGCAGCTTTTCCCCCAACAATGCTATTGTATTTCTATTCTGCACATGCACTGTTCAGATGTTTGCATAATATTTGCCAGGAACCAGTTCACTTCTGCAAAATCACGTGTTTTAACATTTTCCCCTCTCACAATGGCTTTGGTCCAGGGATGTGTTGTAGTCCCAGAAGGAGACTAAATAGGATATGTTCCCTGGCTGATCTTCAACTCAGCTGTTTGTAGTATTCATCCACCCTCTTAATGGTCTGCAATAGGTCAGAGTTTGTGGTTAACTATTTAACATCTACAAGTGTCCCTGAGCCAATTCCAGTCAGAATTTGCTTCTGCTGCTGAGGAGGGATGGAGAGAGGGAAAGAAAAGAGAAAATATAAAACTAGAGTGAAATCAACATAATTAAGTTATGAAAAGTCCTTTATTTCTAGCTATGCATTCGATTTCAGAGCATGAGGGTACAAGGGATGTGTGCATGCAATGGGAAAGATTGATTTCATCCCTACCCTGCTCCAAATGGAAAAACTAAGCACTAATTCCATGGAGAAGTAGCAGAAAGAAACAGAAGGAGCTATTCTCTTCCACAAACATGGGGGAGAAATGCATAAGGCAGCAATACATGCAGAAAAGGTTTTGGTGGGGTATCCCTCAAGACTGATAGGTATCGTGTTTCCAAGGACACCCAAGCATTTCTGTAGCACTGGAGTGCCCTTACTGGGTCACTTTCACCACTATGGCACCAGAGCAGAGGACTCGCAGATGGTGAGTCATTCTGGGAAGGGAGGCTTAGGCTCTGTTCCAGACCTGCCAGTTGTCTTGCAGCTCCTTCTGATGTCTCTCTCTCCAGCCCACCACTGTAATCTCAGGCACAGCTCAGGGGAGAGGAAATCTGGCCTTGTAAGCAGGAGTTGAGGAGGTTCCTCACTACACTGCACATGCAGTATTTGCCTACTCTTTTGCAGAAGGGTGCAAGGAGAAAACAGATCCACAGGAGCCCAGGGAAGGCCCATCCCCACCCATCATTCCTCCCAACCCCAGGCCGCCAACCCCCACTTATTCAACAGTCCCTGTAGCACACTACAACAGAGAAGAATGCCAAGACCAGTGAGAAGAGACAGCACCGAGGGAGGATACAGGGAACTAAAACTACATCCCATGCTTTGCAGGCTTCACAGGAAAAGATTTGAAGGAACAACCCCCCTCCCTTACGGCATCAGAGGGAAAATTTTAGGGGTGATCTGAGAGATCTCCTCTCTGGGAAAAGAGAAGAAGAACTAGAGTAGCGATGCTCAGACTGAGGCTCGCGAGCCATAAGTGCCTCTTTAATGCATCTCCTGCAGCTCTTTGCAGCACAATATTAAAACGTTATGTGATTGAATTATTAACCAATCTAAGTTATTAACCAATCTGGATGCCTTTACTACATTATTAACATATTGTAGTGGATAAAATAACTATTCTTGGTGAGTCATTTTGCTGTGAGAATAATATATCTTAAAAAAATAGTATATGAAACAATGAATTCACTCTACTTTGGCTCTTTTGGGTAATGTTGATCACTAATTTGGATCCTGAATCACTGAAGTCGGAGTATCACTGAACTAGGGGAAGTGGCTGTGGAGGTGGTCAGAGGAAAAGAAAAAAAGATTCAAATATAGAATCATCTGGAGCATATTCTCCTTTGCAAACTGTGGGCTGGTCTTTCACACCCTGCTTGTGCATATGAGTAGGAATCTCTGACTAATATATATTTGGAGGGTGATGAGAAATGCAAGTATTTTCAATCACATTACTGCTTCATAATGGGAAAAATGTGTCTATTTTGATAGGCATAAATAGTTGAAAATTTCACATTATTGTGCATTTGAGTAAGTGTAGAGGAGAGAACAACAGTAATTTAAATGTGCCAAACCGGTTTTATTCCAAAATTTAGTCTCTGTAAACCTGAAAATATGTGAGGAGCATTAACACAATTTAAGTTTCCATAATTTTTGTTACACTCATGCTGGAAACACAAAAAACAACAACAGCAGCATTTCGCTAGTTACTTGGAATGGGAAGGAAACAAAAGGGAGAAAGAGTGGTCTAGTTTCCTTGTCATACAGGAGTGGAATTCACAAAGTAAACTAACAGCACAAACAGAGAAAAGTAAAATGAGATTTTTAAAATCCATTCAGATTGAAAAGCTTCAGCTGTTATAACATTAAAAATTATTTTGACAGTGCCCCTTTAGGCACCAAACTCTAAATGATGAGTCACATAATAGAAATTATTCACACCACCAACCCCAATATAAAATCCACAAATGCACAAGAGCAGAGAGAGTGCTTTGCATTTTGCCCAATTTGCATGCAGCCCCAGGGATATGCACAAGATTCAAATTTCCAAACAAGGATTCAAACACGCACTTGCTGGAAGTGGGTACCTGCAATCTCATGGCACAATTAGTGCATCTCTCCTTCCTGATCTTGCATCTTCACTGGGATAAAGCGAGGGAAGGAAAAGTCTTTCCTCAAAAATCTTAGAGAAAAATTCAGCAGTAAAACTGGGGTGACAGGGTGGAGGGAGGTGAACTTAATCTTTACAGATTCTCTCTCTCGGTTCACTGCCTCCTTGTTTCTCACAGCTCTCTTTCAGGTTCATGATTTAGGATGCTAATTTTTCCACTCTCTGTTTAGGCCTTGCTGACTGGCTGTCAAACCAGTTCCATTGACTGTCTGACAAGTGAGTTCTATTGCTCCCCCAAAGGCTGCAAGGAAGGTAATGAGACTATGTAGGAAATTATTTTCTTTAAAATACTGTTTGTCTTCAAGTCTCCTTTAGAAACAAATGGGGGCATGGGAAGGGATACGAAGCCACAATAAGTTCCTTACACCTGCACTGCATTTGGAATCCACATAGGGACTACTACTCAAAGAACTACAGTGCATTCCTCACACCTGGCATAAATAAGGCTGCAATTAAATGTGCATTATTTTATTAAAGCCAACCTTGGTAAGTGATATCATTCAACTTTGAGTACACTGTCTGGTACTCTACTTTCCATCATTCTAAAAAGGCTTTGAGATGTGGCAAGTTTGACTACAGAAATGACTGGAGTGTGTGGAAAGGTAAAATTTAACTGGAAAGAAATTGATATGACCGGGGCGGAGGGGAAGGGGGGAGGAGATTTGGATTTGTATCCCCCAAAATCACAACTTACAGCAGCACAGTGATTTATTAAGCTCCAACTGTGCAAAAACTGATGTCCATACATAACTGTGCACGGGAGCAGTACCATGGAACTCAGCATCAGCGCAGACTGTAAACTCTGTGGGAAAGATACTCTACTCTGTGACTATACTGCATCTAGAACAACAGGGCCTCAGCCCTAGCTGGGGCCTTTGCATGACACCACAGTAAACATAATAAACAGTCTTTCTAAAGCCCAAGGTGGGTGAGGTAGTATCTTTTATTGGATCAACTTCTGTATAAAAGATATTGCCTCATATCTCTCTAATATCCTGGGACCAACATAGCTACAACACACCACAAACAATTTCTGAAGCACCACATTTTTCCCACGCAGGCACTCAAAATGCCTGCTGAAGTCAGTGGTTTCCTGTGCACATGTCTGAGGAAAGAAACTGGTCCTATGACAGCAACATTTTTATTTATTCATTTATGTAAACAAGTCATACAGCCAATACTGTCCACACTGGCAGGCACCTACTCTTTTTTTGCTTTTTGTTTTTTTTTTTAAAGCATGTAATATATTAACTCAGTTCTTCAAATCTATAGGTTATTTTAAAATGAGATCATGATATTAAGTTTCTGCATATAAGTAAAATGTTTGCTGCAGTTTCTGACTATTAATTTTTTACTGGATACATTTCTCCATGAACAGTCTGATCCAGTCTTACACTAACGAACTATATTAAAGACCTAATGAATTGTCACTCTGACACAGAAGGACTCTTTTGCTTTAGGACTCCAGGCTAAGGAAACATTTATAATAATGGAAAAATCATTTTTGCTGCTTCAGGAAATGCTAGAAGAATGTAAAAAAAAAACCCCAACACACTTAACTTGGAAGCCACTTCAAAATTAAGCAAATACTACTAATTTATGCCTCAAACCTGCAAAGACAAAAGCACACACATTGCTTTACACACAGAGTAGCTCTATTTAATTCAATTAGATAAAGCAGATAAAGCAAAGCATGTGATTACATCTTTGCAGGATCGGGGCCTCAGCACAATACAGACTTTCATAATGCACTTCAATGCCTGTTCAAAGCCATCGAAAATGTTTTATTGTTTTAAATTGTCTGTATTCAGAAGGAAAACAGATGGAACGACTAGAAGACTCCAACTGACTGACTTGCTTCCAAGATAGGCAAATTCTTTCTGAATGTTTAGCGCAAAAGCTGAGCCAGAGACTGGGTTTCCAATGTATTGTTTCTGTTTGTTCAGCCCCACTTATGAGCTTAGTAGTGAACATAATATCAATACTTAACATTAACATGGGGCTTTTCCTCTTCGATGCACTTTACAAATATTATCTAATTAATTCTCACAATATTCTTGTTATCATAAGTATTTATTATTAATAACAACAACAACATTAAGAAGCGCAAAAGGGGAAGAAAATAGTTTTAAATTTTTTTTGCGTATTTTATCTTGTCGCAGAACTGACCTGTTTACCCAGGATTCTGACACACATTAACTTGTTTTATACCTTCTAGTCTGGCACTGCCTTTCCTTCCCACTTTCCATCCCCAAGCAGTCTCCCAAATCTAATCACATGAAAATAGATATCTGTGAGAGGATAAGAGTTACAGCATCAGTCGCACAATGAAGGACATTCTATCTTTTTTTTTTTTTTTTAAAGATAACTGAAGAAACACTATAGCTTAGTCAGTCTTGTGCTTATTTTTTTGTAAGTGTGTAAACTAATTTAAGCCACAGCTACCAGTAGTGTTGTAAATTCAGAGGCAAAAACAGAAAAACTCATTTTCATTTGGTTTGCTTCCCTTTATGACAGCACACTACCAAACCAACATTGCCTACCAATGAGAGCTCTATGCTGTACTTTCCATATATGCGCTGCAGTGGCTACTGTGTGTGCATCTGTCAGTTGAGCTTTCTTGCCAAAGCAGCCTCTAGAAAGATGCTGAGGTCTCCTTCTAGGTGAGACAAGCTAAAGTTTCATTTGACAATGGGTCTTATTTTCTCTCCAGTACAGAGCGTGTGTGAATGGGTAGCATGTGTAACAGTTATTCAACCGGTCACTAAAAAAAAAAAAAGTTGAGTTTGTGTTATATTCAACTTACTTTTTCATTCCATGCCCACAATCCAATTCCAAGAAATGCTATGCCCAGAAACTGAAAGAAATGAGAGGAAATTGGAGTAAGAACTGTGAATTGACTGTTACAAGCATTTCATATATCGACTGCTCCTTCATCTTCACCCCTCTGGCTGGGAACCTCTGTACCTCTAACAGTAATGTCAAGATTGGGCACCGACAGCACAGAAAAAATACAACAGCTTCTCCTACAATTCCACAATTAAAATCGGAGAATGAAAGGCTGGCTTTTTTGGCTCAGAGAACAGCAGGATAAAGGGGAAGATCCCTAATGCTGCACAGCCCACTTAACGCTTTCCCACACACACATCTCAGATGCCATGAATGTCACCTCCTCAACCACTCGACAAATCAACTCAAAGAAATATCTCCTAAGACTCGCATAAGTCAAGATCTGCGACAAGACAACACAAACAAACCATCATCATTTTGCAGCCAGCTATACAGAGCTGCTTTCCTGGCAAAGCACAATAAAGGAAATTTGGCTAGAAGGAGGAAGCACTAAAATCCATATTCATGACCAGATACAGTTATGTTGCCCACATTATGGTCTATTAAACCTAAATCAATGGGTACATTTTTAGACCAGAACTGTCATCAGAAAAAAAAACTACCAGAGATAATCCTAAAATAAACCTAAACAAACGTCATTTTATAGCTTTCTATTTATTGGTTGCTTTTATATTTCACGATGAACAAGCTACTTCAGTAGGCCATGCAGCCAACAATACACCAGCATATCTCAGAATGGCATAGCGCATTTTAAAACTATTGATCTTTCTTTCTGCATTCAGAAAATATTAAATAAATCAACTAAATGAATAAATGACTAAATCTTGCATTCCCAAAATATGCACTTGTTTCCTTTCTCAAGCAGAACTTGCAGAGCTGAGCTATACTTGTGGTTTTGGTTCAAAGAGTTTTGCAAAAACTTTCTTCCAGTTTTGCTTCACATGATTTAAATATCTTTCAAGTTCTGGGTTTGTATGAACGCCAGAACTGAAGTCTACTGAGACAGATGAGGTTTTATATAGTACTAACTCAAACCACAAATTGGTCCAAGTTAATGGAAACTGAGTCAAGGCTGACAAATTTTGAGTGACTATTTACCATTGATTACATCACAATTGTCATGACTTTAGGGGACGGTTGATCATCTAAGGAATTCCTTGTTCCATGGAATATCTTCAGTACTGCACATGCCCATAAGATTAACATGTGCCATGTTGCTTTAGGATTCTGTAACAGTCAAAAAGTTGAGGCTTTAACATAAACAAACACACACAAAACAACAGCTAATGACCAATGACCAACAGAACTACTTAGAAATCACAATTCCAGGGACAATGAATTGTAATCACTACAATCATTCCTCTCTGGCAATAGGAAAATGTTGTTTTATTCATGTTCCATGGTTTCTCGGCATATTACTAGTTCAGTTGAAGTGTATGTTTGGCTGCTATGGCCCAGCGATATGTGCAGACCAGCTTCTTTGGTCATCCAGGAGACTCCAGGATGACCCTGCAGCCCGCGCTGCTTCTCGCTTCTCCCATTGGCCGGGAATGGTGAACTGCGCCACTGGGAGCCGCGCCTGCAGACAGTCAACAAAAACAAAATGTCTCACGGCCCACCAGCAGATTACCCTGAGGCCTCGTGCCAAAGGTTGCCGACCCCTGGATTAAAGTTATTGATATAATCCCTTCACATGACTGCTACTAAAAACTCTGACTATTTTTGCAAATGTGATGCTCATGTTAGGAGTCTGTCTATTTGACCTCTGTGCAGGGACAGCTCTATGGTTTTTGCCGCCCCAAGCACAGCAGTTAGGTGGCCTTTGGCGGCATGCCTGCGGGAGGTCCACTGGTCACACGGATTCGGCAGCATTTCTGCGGGTGATCTGCTGGTCCCACGCCTTCGTACCCACCGCCAAATTGCCACTGAAAGCGTGGGAATAGCAGACCTCCCACAATCATGCCACCAAAGGCTGCCTGACTGCCACCCTAACGGCGCCCAGTACGCCACCCACCGTGGCTTGCCACCCTAGGTACGCACTTGCTGCGCTGGTGCCTGGAGCCACCCCTGCCTCTGTGCAATGGCTGGAGGCCGACGTAAGGAGATCCTTGTAAATGTTGGTGAAGTCCAAAGGGACTTCACCCAAAAGAAACACACACAGCTTCCCTTCAACAAAAGCAAGGAAGGGGAAGGCTACAATAAAAGCAAAACAGAACAAAAAACCACAAGGATCAACTAATTACAGTTGCAATAAAGAATGTAAAAACAGGAAGGGAGCGTAGGTCCAAGTTAAAATGAGGGAACCAGAGGGGCACACTGACAGACTGCTCAGAGAAAGCATCTAAGCAATCATGGGACTCTGGCTGGATATACGATCTATGGGGTGAAGGAAATAGGTCCCACAGTCACAGAGAAATCACATCACCATCATCACTGGTTAACCTCCTCAGCTGAAGGAGCCAGCCAGACAAATTTGAAGACTGAAGTCCTCTGTTTCTCCACAGAACTGATACAGCATAGATCGTGGTATAGCATTTTCTCCACACCCTGTCAGCATGACTGGATTTGTCCTACAGGGGTCACTCTAGTAGCATTTCAATTTATACAATTCAGATCAGATCCTCAAATGGTGTAAGTCAATGTGACTCCACTGAAGTCCAAGGAGCTATGCCAGTTTACACCAGACAAGGTGCTTCTCCTTCAAGTACATTTTAGTCCTTGGCACCTCTGTTGAGACTGCCAACAAGGGTTCCAGTTAGTGGTATGGGTGGTAGATGTTTTTTGCAATATTAGAAACCTGTCCACTGGTCAAATTCAATGCCAGTTTGAATTGGGTGGGTTACAAATCAATATCCTAGAGACAAAAGGCTCTACATACCAACTCCCTGACCCACCTAGTCCCCCAACCCTGCTAAACTTTTACCACTTTCCTATGTCCCTGAATAAAAAGGGAAAATGGCCATGTACGATGTCATAATACCCTGAACCTTTGCCATTTTTTGTACGTATCCCTGCAAAGTTACTTTCAAGAAGTCAGCAAGTACCAAGCTCTAAAGACACATAAACCTGACAATGCTTTCTTGCCATGAAGGAAGAATGAAGGGGCAGCTGGGACTTCATGCAACATCCACTGTAAACTCTATTTCAGTAAGTAAATGTCATGACAGGAATTGACTTTGTGAATTAAATGAAGTGTGCTGTTAACCCAAAAGTTATTGCAGGGTTCAGAGTTGAAACTCCTATAAATCATTTATCAGGTAAACAGAATGGGCATATTAAACATCTCCTCTCCCCACACTGCCTGATTACTAAATGGTACTGTGTAGCAGGATTAGCTGCAATGTAAGATAATGCTTGTCAAATTATTAAATCCATAATATACACCACTCTAGCATGCAGTGAGAGCACTTTTAAAATACACCTAACAAACAACTAAAGGAAGGAGAGATCTATACCATTGCAATGTAACCAAGCGAAGCCTCTAATATAGAAAGAAAAACAAGGGGGGAGGGAGCAGTGTGCACACACGTGTGTGCTTTTCTCCTCTGACTTTAAAAAGAGCTCACTACAGAGCCAACTACATATGAACTGGTTTCAGGCCATGCAATAGAATGTTGCTTGAATAGTGCAAACTGATTTTCCTTGTGGTTTCTCTGCAATAAACTGATACTGCTGATAGATTTATTTATTTATTTATTTTGGCATTCAGTATATTTTCTCCTAAGATGTGTGTAAACAACTTAGTATACTAATGATTTTTCTTTCCAAAACCACACCACGGAAATACATTTATCTTTCTAGGAAAAGGAGAGGGGAAACTGAGGGGATTCTCCAGCACTGAATTCAACAGCTTCATAGTGAGTTTGCGTCTTACTTTATGCATTTTTTAAAGAGGCAATTTTAGCTATGTGCCACAAGAATTTCTATAAAACGTTAACTTAATATTAACCGAAACACTCAAAGCTTTGCCATGTTTTCAGAAACACACACTGTCAAATACCTCAGGCCCAAAATTTTACATACCGTTAAAGTTGAATCATTAGCAAATGTCCTCCAGATTACATCCATGTTTCGTTTTAAAAATCAGTATCTCTTGCCCTAAAGATCTAGCACTCTTGCCCTTCTCTGTGCTTGACTCCAGTGAAAGTCAAAGGGAGCTTCATGCTTAGGGCTGCAGAATCAGGTCCGACTGCACGTAATTACCATCAAAAGACATAGGCCATGTCTACATCTAAAATTTTGCTGCGCTGGTTGTTACAGCTGTATTAGTACAGCTGTATAGGGCCAGCGCTGCCGAGTGGCCACACTTACAGCAACCAGCGCTGCAAGTGGTGTTAGATGTGGCCACACCGCAGCGCTGTTGGGCGGCTTCAAGGGGGGTTCCGGGAACGCGAGAGCAAACCGGGAAAGGACACCAGCTTCGCCGCGGTTTGCTCTCGCTTTCCCGGAGCCACCCTGCAAACCGCAGGGAAGGAGAACCGCTTGCTCGGCGGTTCGGGGAACGAGAGAGCAAACCGGGAAAGGAGACCAGCTTCGCCGCGGTTTGCTCTCGCGTTCCCAGAGCCACCCTGCAAACCGCAGGGAAGGAGACCTGCTTGCTCGGGGTTCCGGGAACTAGAGAGCAAACCGGAAAGGAGACCAGCTTCGCCGCAGTTTGCTCTCGCGTTCCCGGAGCCACCCTGCAAACCGCAGGGAAGGAGACCTGCTTGCTCGGGGTTCCGGGAACGAGAGAGCAAGCCGGGGAAGGAGACCAGCTTCGCCGCGGTTTGCTCTCGCGTTCCCGGAGCCACCCTGCAAACCGCAGGGAAGGAGAACCGCTTGCTTGGGGTTCCGGGAACGAGAGAGCAAACCGGGAAAGGAGACCAGCTTCGCCGCGGTTTGCTCTCGCGTTCCCGGAGCCACCCTGCAAACCGCAGGGAAGGAGAACCGCTTGCTCGGCGGTTCGGGGAACGAGAGAGCAAACCGGGAAAGGAGACCAGCTTGATTACCAGAGGCTTCCTCCTTCCACGGAGGTCAAGAAAAGCGCTGGTAACTGTCTACATTGGATTACCAGCGCTGGATCACCAGCGCTGGATCCTCTACACCCGAGACAAAACGGGAGTACGGCCAGCGCTGCAAACAGGGAGTTGCAGCGCTGGTGGTGCCCTGCAGATGTGTACACCTTCAAAGTTGCAGCGCTGTAACTCCCTCACCAGCGCTGCAACTTTCTGATGTAGACAAGCCCATAGACAGTAGCACTGCACTTTACTTATGTTCCACACAAACAAGAAAAATTGGTACTATGCCCTGTATTTGCATAAGGGGCACATGGAAAGCTTGATTTACATGGGCCCCCACAGTAAACAAAAAAAATCTCTCCTCTCTCTCTCTCTCTCTTTTTTTTTTTTTTTTTTTTTTAATACGTACCTACTTAGGGATGGAGAGATCAATTCCTAATTCCAGATAGAAAACCCGGGAGATGTTAGCTAACATAATTTAAGTTACCTGACAATGCACTTTTAGATATATGGCTCCCATTTCAGGCCATGATGGGACACAATACATCAGACCTTAACCCTGCCTTGGCCCAATGACAAGAGAGCATTATGCCCTAGAATTCTGGAATGCAACCGGATCCATTAATTACAGAGAAATCACCACCACCACACCAGTTCCAGTGCCCTGACAGACAAGAGGGAAACCCTTGTCCTCCATCTGGAAGAGACGGTTAGACCATAACTAATTGCCTGCTGTCTAAACCCCGCCAGCACCAAACACATACTATGTGTTAGAGCAGATTCAAATTGTCACCTCCTCAGCTGTAAGCTGAGCTAGGAACCATCTGGGGTAATCATATTTATCACAGTGGCTGTGACTAACCCAGGAGAGCTGTCTTTCACATGGATATTGAAATTTCCCAGGATAGACACCGCTATTCTCTCCAACAACAGGCTCCAAAGACCACTCTAGCAGCCCTGACAGGAAGCCTAGGGGAGCAGCATGGTGATCTGTACTCCACAAGGACACCCTCTGCCCTCCCCCAACCCGGTCAGCCTCTTCCTAGCACCTGCATACCAGAGACACTCCTTTAAGAGCAATAGGCACTTTCTACATCTGAGGTCAGACGCAAAATGCACATGCAGTAATGACTCCAGGGCTAACTCTCTTCCTCATGTGGATTTTTTAACCTCTTTCCATATGGAGGAAGGGGTCTTCTCTGCATCAGTGTCTAGAACTTCAGCTACTGACTTACTGAAAGCCTACTAGGTCTCTTCCCCTTCTGGGTCTTTCCCCTTGCCAAGCCAAGGCACCCTTAAATTCCTTACTCTTACATGATGCTCTTTCACATAATCTTTCAATAACCATATGTGCTTTAATAATCTTTTATTTAAAAAAAGATTCCCTCATTTTCTTCACTGTAACTTTTAAGTTCAAGTTCTCAGTGCACCCTACTGGTTTTGTCAGTCCCCTTTTTTTGTCAAATGTTTCTACTTCATCTTCCACAAACAATCTGGATTTTTTTTTCATTTCCTCTATTTCAACAGGGAGAGAATCCACTATGGCTTATAATTAGTGTCATAGGATCACTACTGCTGTTGATTAATATCATGCAGAACCATACAGAGATACTGAGGCCTTGAGATTCAAGGTAGCCAATCTTTGGTTACTTCCTCCAATGCTCCCTTTTTGTTTTTGTTTTTTATTCTGTACTGTATTATTTGCAATCCAAAACAGGGCCTAATGTGCACGTAGTTTTGTGGCCAGAAAGCTCTGTCCCCAGGGGTGTAAGTACAAAACAGAGCTTCGTTTCATGATTTCTTTTTCTATTTATTTTTCCAATTTAAAATTTTCCTTACACTGTTGGAAATACAAAAGACAACACAACAGCATTGAGTTAATGCAGGGGAACAAGAAATTGAAGCTGCCTAGGAGCACAGCGTGAAATTGACCAGCCTAGTAGCGGAGTTCAACTGTGTGACATACAAAAGTGAACATTAATAGTGAGAAATAAGTTAGATCTTTAAAATTCCTTCAATGTTAACCTCAGCTGTTAATAATTCAGAGTAAGGGTTTTTATTTTATAAATTATTTTTATTTTAACGAGCCTTCAAGTTTTGAAGGATGTTACACCCTTTCCAGACGTCGGCCAAGCAACATAATCATACATGAGGGAGCTAGTAGAAATTAAGTTGATCTTTTTGGACTGAAGTGTTGAGACTTCAATTCTAAACTATACTAAAATCCTGTATTCTTCATCTTCTGGGATGTGACATTTGCTAGATAACATCAAGATAGAAATTGGAATTGTAAATCAAGAATCAGATGTTTCAACAGTATGAACTGGATATAATTATTAAATACAGGTTTGAACTGAAACCCTAGATCCTAACTCTCGATCTAAGAGGCAAAACCAAGTCACTGGCTACAAGTGTTTCTAAACACGGAGTTTCAAATTTCAGATCCAAATCTGGTGTTTCGATTTGTCCCATTATGGAGATTGGTTCAAGCTGTGAACTCTGATCTGAAACCAGATCTCGGGTTTTGGTTTGGGCTCCGTCTCTAATAAGATTATGTTAAAGCATTTTAAATCAAACCAGAATATGAAATACCAATTGCTCTGAGTGTAATCTCCTCTGTGATACTTCTACTAAAAGAGCCAAAAAGTACATATGAGTTACAACTAACTCTGCTGTTTTTCTAACTTTATACAGTTCGCATAAGAAAGTTGTACTAAGTCCTTGTGGTTAAACTGGCTTTCTTTGAAACTTGAAGGGATAAAACTGCATAATGATAACAAAGATGAAGCTTACAAATAAATCACTTTGGTAGGGCAAGGAAGGAGGGAAAGACCTCATTCGTTCAAGGAAAATCAAATGGTCGAAAAACAAACAAGAAGACTGAAGGATAAAACTATTTATAAAAAAATCCATATTGCATTTGGAAATGGCAAAAATCTTTGAAAAGCTTTGGTAAATGCTGTATTTTGCAGGCAGTTCAATGTTGTTTTGTACATAAGTGTGAAAAGGTAAATATAAATAAAATAGTTTAATAAGCAGTATATACATGCATATTTTGGGCCGAATCCGCAGTGGTAAATTACCATAGGTCCATAGACTTTAATGAGATTTACACCCCTTGAGATATTGGCCCTTTGACTGGAGTTGAGGCTTATTTTGGTAAAATATTGTCATTAATTGCAAAAAGTGACTAATAGAAGGATATATATGACTTGAGCCAAAGGAAACCCATCCCATACCGTAGCCTGGAAAATCACAATTCCCAACCTATAGTAAGAGTTGGGAGTTGGACATTAGAAAAAAATTCCTAATTGTCAGGGTGGTTAAGTACTGGAACAAATTGCCTAGAGAGATTGTGGAATCCCTGTCATTCAAGTTTTTTAAGAATAGATTAGACCAGTGCTTGTTAAAGTGGTGATCCGCGAGCCATTTACTGCCGGTCCGTGGCGAGTTTCCTCATAAGACCATCAAATAGGATAATAATATGGCATCAGTCCCTGGCACATTGGGGAAAAAAATTGCCGGTCCCCCATATCAGATAGCTTGAGAAGCACTGGATTAGACAACCACCTGTCAGGAATGATCTAGTTATTATGCAGACCTGCCTTGAGTGCAGGGGACTGGACTAGATGACCTATTGAGGTCCCTTCCAGTCCTTCACTTCTATAATTCTAGAGAAAGCAGGACGACTGCAACAGCATCCCCAGTTCTGCTGCCACCAAACTTGTTGGTAGGAAAAGATAAGCACAACCTATTCCTTGAAGACCCTTACAGAGGATCAGAAAATGTATATATTCTCCTCTGCTTCAGCCCCCAAAACAGAAATCTCTGTACCCTTCCCTCTCAAAGACAACTGAAGCAAGAGCAGGGGCCTACCAGAGGAAAGAATCAATGCCCAAACTACCACAAGCAGGGGCGGCTCCAGGTCCCAGCATGCCAAGCAGCCTGCCTGCCGTGCTTGGGGCAGCAAAATACCTAGAGCCGCCCCTGACCACAAGGATAGATATATTACGGTGATGAATGACACAAGGATGCTAAAATAAAATGAAAGCCTGTGGTAGAAGAATTGGGTTTCATCATGAAACCAGTGAGTTTCCCCAGGGATAACTCTGGGATTAGTTTGGAGTTTTCAATTGAAAACTACAAAACCAAAACTTCCAGCAAACCTCAAAGACATGTGAATATATACACAAAACACTCTAGTCACCATAAACATGCCAGTCAAAAACCAGTGCATTTCCCACAACTTTTACACAAATATCCCCCCCCACCTTGTGTGCCCAATTCTGTCTTCATTTACATGCAAGCCAATCAGCAGAATTCTCTCCCCTCACATTTGAGAGAGAGAGAGAGAGAGAAAGAAATATTCTGTTAAGCTCAACTAACTTCATTTTAGTCACAAGAACTGCTCTGGATCCATACCAGCCTAAAAGAGCAGAATTTTATCCTCTGTCTACAAATTACTCTAGATATTTTAGAGAAAAGGGGCCCAATTCTCTCTTGCCTTGCATCTTGTATAGCCATTTAGACCTATGCCAAATGACTACAGAAAGTTCATGGTGGCAGAGAATCAGACCCAATGTGTCTTCAATATTCCTTGTTTGGAGGCAGACGCTCTAAAAACCGTGTTGTCAAATCTTTGAAGAGCAGGTTAGGGAGAACCAATATTTAGAAAGTCCTTTAAAATATAATACTTGGCATTATACAACAGTGGTGCAGCACGTTCTACAAGATTAATTTTACAACCCTCAGCCTTCCACTCACTAATGTCAATGTAAAGCAAAAACTACATTCAAATTTCTCTCTAGTAAATCAATTACTTGAGAATATTAGACAGCATGTAACAATATTTTATCATTTCACTGTCCTCAACTGTTTACATGCAGTGAACAAAAGTAACACAATAAAGAATATTGCTAAATATTTTATTCTATCATCTCTCTATTCTTCTCTCAGTATTAATTCACATGTTTACATACACTCATAAGCAATAATCCCCTGCCTAGCCCTTCAGTGTTTTCAGAGGTGGGTCGAACAATAAACATTTCAAGTTACATACATCCTTCTCTAAGCGTTATTAATCTTGTTGGCTAGCAGGAGTAACAAAGCACTCAGGTATGATCATTTCTTTGTTGTGAGGGGTACCGCACTTTACAAAACAGCATATAGTTTAAAAAGTAACATGGTAAATAATGGTGCAAAACTAAAATAGTTGTACATTGTAAGCACAAATGCAGATTGATCACCTATTACATCACAATTTTTTTTAATTTCAGTTGACACTCTTATTAAAACAAATAATTTAGAACAGACTACCAATCAAAAGCATCACAGCTGCAAACTAAATAGTAAAGGGGTTAGGTAATATACCATCGTCACATACTACTGAATGCCAATATGTCTTGTGTAAGGAAGATTTATAAAAAATAAAACAGGCTTGACAAATCATTCCTGTATGCAGTTGCTTCTTTTTACGCCCTTACAATAACAATAGAATGCACACTTTCCTATATAATAGAAAGGAACCACAGCTGTAAAGTTTTGACTCAGATTAGAACTTCCTCAAAATTTGGGGATTTTTTTGATCTCTCTCAACTGTGTGTGCATGAACTTCCTTGCTGTGAGTAGTGACAAAAACTTCTTATTACAGCCTTTTAAACCAAATTTTTAGGCTAGTAGGCCCAAAATCATCACTACGTCAGTAAAATTTATGTTGCTCGGGGGTGTGTATATTTTACCCCTGTGATTGACATGAGTTACACCAAGATGAGTGCTAGTGTGCACAGCACTACGACAGCGGGAGAAACTCTCCCGCCAGCATAGCTTATGCGCCCCCAGGAGTGGGCTTTTTATGCCAACGGAAGAGCTCTCTCCCGTCAGCAGAGAGCATCTTCACCAGACATGCTTCAGCAGCCCAGCTATATCAGTACAGCTGCGCAGCTGTAACGTTGTACATGTAGACATAGCCATATCCACAGCATTTTAGACTGCCTTCATTGTGGTTCTCTCTTTCTGTGACTGTGTACTATGTAATCTAAGCCCTCCAGAGAGTACGATTTCACTCTGTATCCTGGGCACATGAATGAAACAGGCATAGAATGAGGAAGAGCAATGTACACAGTTGCATCTTCAAACACTCAGTCCTCTGGATTTTTTTACAGTCACTTTACAGATTGTGCCATTGCTTGGTGGGGTTAGTTGGTTTGTTCTAAGAAAAAAAAATGTTTTTCATGGATCATGACTGCATGAAGGAGAATATGCAACTTTTTGAAGTACCATCAGTAAAACATGGGCCTTCTTTAAGTTGTTACAAGTCACTGAATTGACTCTCAAATGTACCACTGCTCTAAGACAATCCTTCCATAAGCAATATTTCTCTCGCCTGTACTATGATGCACTCATAGCCACAATACACTAGAGAAATATTCAAAAGGTGGGACACTGATTAACTTCTTCCTATAATTTTTTTCCAAGAGTATTTTTTTATTATTATTAAACTTCTTTTGGTCAATCCTGAACTGATATGAAGCACAAATATTCATTTAAGTTTCTTTAAATCATCCTCCAAGACTAAGAATATTTTGACTAAACCTGAATTGAAGTATAATTTGTAATTTAAAAAACTCAGTTCATTATTCATAGGCCTTCACAGAATTTGATTTTTATTTTATAATTTTGACAAATAAAAATAAAGCATTTTTTATTTTATTTTTAAGCAGGTTTTTTTTCAATGTCTACTGATTTAAATTTTCAGTTGTGGGAAATTTTGGGGTCAGCCAACAAAGTAAAGAGCACAGCTTGAAAGATGACGGAGAAGGCAGCTCACCTGCCTATCCAACCAGTATAGCAGCTTTCATCTGGGCTAAAATACCACATAAAGGGAATAGGGGGAGTTACAGCCAAGAATCTGCCTCCTTCCTTTCCCATAACTTTTCCATTCTCAGCACCAGCCGGCACAGGATTTAATTTAAAGCTGGTTAACCACAGAGGGTCACCATGGGAAAGCAAACTGCTGAGAGCATATATTATATGTTCATATAAATTTACAGATGTACTGTAATACTTATGAAAAATACGTTGGCCTAGAACCCATTAATTGTTTGCCCTTGAGCCACTGCCAGCAGGAAAGCTCCAAGCAATATGATTAGTGACGGAAGATACCAGGGGTGATTGCTACCTGATTTGATTCACATCAAAGGCAGTCAGCTATAGATGTAAAATAGGCTTTCAGATGTCAAATCTATTCTCTATTTTCACTTTAAATACACATTTTTAAATATTAATAAATATTTTACAAAATTATTTCCATGATACTTTTGATGGATTCTCCCCGAAATGCAGCTGATAAGAATCACCATACTCAATTTTTCACACATTTTTCGTTCAACTGAATCAAAAAGGCACAGCTGACATTGTATGGTAACCCAAAGTAGAAAAACGTATCTGAAAATGCTCTGAGAAAGCTGTGCAGCTCCTCTCACAGGACTATATTTTTGTTTGATCCACCTGAATGAAAAATTAATTAGACCTGGATGAGACTAGTTTTAATGTAAAATGCTGTGGCTGTCAGTTTACTCTTCTTCTATTATTTTTTGTTAATCTTGCAGTAGGTTTTAGATAGAGTGGGCAGCCCAACATAATTTTGAGTGCAAAGGCAGTTGTTGCTACTCTTATTGCTTTTTGAAGCTATTTAATTAAGATTGGTTTTGCAGGACATCTGTTTTCTGTTACTGATGTTACATGTATTTATTTTATTGCTCATTGGTGGTGCAATCAATGCTGTGTTATAAGCAATACCAGCCATAGGTTAGTGATGCCCTAAAGGCTCAAATCCCTCTCTTCTTGGCCATAACACAAATTAATGCATTGGAAAATAGAACAAGGAGGGTGCATTTCTGGATAAGTCCAATTTTTTTCCACTCAGACATATGAACAGCAGTTTAAAACAGTTAAAATGAGTAATTCTTTCCAAGCTCACAGCATTAGAATCACTTTCCAAATTCAAGTCCTAGTACTAGAACATGTACTTTATTTGAAGCCAAGATATTACAGATGTTATTCTAGAAAACACACAGTATTCATGCGCATACACACCTTTTTGCAGAATACAAGTGTGGAAGTTAAAAACTCCCAACACCACTATTGTTCTTATTGTACAAAAAAACCAGACTCCTTTCTAAAAACCCAAACAAAAAAAAACTTGGACATCAAAAGTTTAAGATAAGTAACTCCCTCTTTCAGGCACTCCACCAAAAATACACCACTTACCCAACCTTAACTTTTCATCCCTTTCAGGCCACACTTCATGTTCCCCCAGCCTTTTGTCCGTCTTCATACCACACCAGTCTCCTGCTCCTCCAGGGCCCCTGACTCTGGAGACTTGGGAGCGCTGCTCCTATCACTCCTCCATGGGCTTCTACCCAACAGCCAAACTCAGTGCCCTGCTACATTTTCTGTCCAGTCTCTTTCCCTCATCCATGCCATTCCACCTCTGGCTCAGCCCAGCAGCCACAGCAGCATTGCCTGAAATCAGTTTATATTTTTAGAAACAATTGAAAATAATTGTAAGTTGCCCAGTATATGCAGGAAAACAGCTTTGTACGAGTACAGCCCAAGCCATGGCCAAGACTGGCAGGAAAGAGGGTAGAAAAAAGGAAACAAAAAAAGGAAGAAAAAGATATGGCATCCTTACAGCATTTCTCTTCAACTAGCCCAACACACAGGGTAGGGAGCTGGTCAGGCCCAGGACTCTACATTCTGGATCCAAAAAGGAAAGAGAATAAGAAGGCAAACAAACCAAATATTGCCTCTGGTGGGCAATATTGCAAGATAGGCATTTTCCCAGGTCCTTCTTCCTGCTGGTGCCTGGGAGCTTCCTGCCTTGAGGGAGAGAGACTTCCTCTGACTACTCTTTATATCCTTGTTCTGTCTAATGAGCCCATAGTTATTTCCTTTCCTACCTGCCTCAGTGAGGGTTATTTATGTGCACTCCTATCACAAGCTCTTTTTATGGGGCCACTGTCACTCTATATAAAGCTGCAAACTGTGATGGAGTCAGATCCTACAAGAAAATTTCACTACAATTTACAAAGCTCCTGTACAATGTCTCGATCTGGAACAGAGATGGAACCAAGCACCACCACCTAATTAAGGCATTTGGTACACCAAGGTCTTAGCTGGCAGGAACTGGTAGTAGTCCCAGTTCTTACCAATGAATATGCACTTCAACCTATGTCATAGCTAATGCTGTAGTGTAAGTGCTTGGAGCCTGAAGCAGCGTGTAGGATCATGAAACCATTAGCAGCTATAGAGGTACTGTATGGACACTAAAGTGTGCTCAGAAGAATGCTCAGCAACTTCATTTCAGGGAACCTGGCTCAGCATAACTCAGTCATTTTGCTGTTAGCCACAGTGCCACATCCCATCCACCCCCGCCACCATATACTGGGTCATTTCAACTGACAAGGCTCAGCACTCCATTTGTTAGGACTGGTAAGCACGTGCGTGGGAGGAGGAAGGCAGGGACTGAGTCACTCTAAATGAACAGGCCAACTGTAAGCGAACTCCTCCACTTTCACAAACAGACATGGACCATGACAGTTTTGTCTTGCTCTTCTCTCATTTGAAAGAAAAATGGCTCTAAAGGTCTAGAAGAAATGTCAGTAAACAAAAATTAGATCACACAGGAACCTCCTCTCCAGCAAAACCATATTATCTACTGTGGTATTACTGACTCACTGGGTGTTTTGTTTCCATCATCACTGGATATTAATACTAATCATACCTAGTTCTTATAAAGCACTTTTCCTCAGGAGAGCTCAAAGCGCTTTACAAAGTGGGATAAGTATCATTATTGACATTTTACAGATGGGGAAACTGAGGCACAAAGCGACAAAGTGACTTGCCCAAGGTCACTCCGGTGGGCCAGTGGCAGAACCAGGAACAGAACTCAGGTCTCCTGAGTCCTTGTTTAGTGCCTTAGCAACTAGGCCAGGGAGACCCAACTTTATTACACAGGAGGGCCACATAAACATAAGCACAAACTTTTGGGGGTGGAGGGGAGGAGAAACAGAAACAGATTCTACATATTTTAATAAGATTTAAAATCACCTGTATTGATTTATATTCTAAATTCAGCATGATTCGTATGTATTTAGATAAGTTTTTCTATGTACAGTACTGTCAGTTTACACACTTGTGTAAACTAAACTGATGTAAACATGATGACAAAATGCTAATGAATCAGCTGTTAGTATACTGTGTTGAAGCAGGCCATGGGCCTTATGAAATGCTCTGGTGGAGCACGTACAGCCTGAGGGCGTAAGTTGGGCACGCCTGCACTAGGCCATGCTCCCCACCCAAATCACATCCCAAACAGAACATAAAAGATTGCTGTCTTAAAGCTCGGCAGCAGTAGATACATATGTGCCTTCACATATGTGAAACAGTCTCTGATCCTAGCCAAACTGTGGGTTTTCACTGGGCCACAAAATGGACTGTACGTTGTAGGCTACCACTCTCGAAAGCATACACAAACTGATGCCATCTTCCCAATCCAAATACAGTCAAACTAGGCGCAGCCTACACAAATCTCCTCATCTGTAGGGAAAAAATAATCCTACACAGGAATTTACCAGGCACAACACAAGCATTCTCTCAAACATACAGAATACACAGCTGGATTGTTAATAGTGATTACAAGATCCAGCTACGTTTTCCACCCCATAGACCTTTCAAGACAGGTGATATTGAACCAGCTAGTAGGTTAATTTCTCTACTGCTTTGTACCTTGTGTAGTCCTTTTTCATCTGTGCAGGTTTAGTGTCAAACACTGCCAAACCAGAATGGTAGTGCTTTTTAATAATCACTTAAGACCAGTGTGAAGTGGGTAAACAAAGATCAAGGCAATGGAGAATTAAAAGCCTCTTGTTTTTAAAGCTACAAATTAGGAAAGTCAGCTAAAATGGGTACCTAAAAAAACTGAGAAACTTCTTGAGTCTCTACATTTCAAGGTAGCATCATGTACTATAGAAACAAGGAGACGTCTTCCCTCCTCTTTAAAATATTGGTGTCACTTGCAGCAAGTTACGTCTTGCTAATGCCACAGCTAGCTTATGTGCCACAGATAATATGTTACTTGTAGTTATACAGCAAATTGTCATTTTAAGTAAAAAAAAATTCTCAGACACCATTAAATGTTTTATTAGACTTCTTGTGTTTCAAGATGTCTTCTTCTGGAGTGCCACAAAATTAATAAATTGTAAAACTAACCATAAATTTGTCACTCCTGCATTTTTTTAAAAAACAAGTAGGATTTTTCAATGGGTGTGAAGTGATGTTGGAAAGGGGGCGAACTGGATGACTACACATTTTTTCACCTGATGGTATCTAGACAAAACCAGCCCAAGATGACAGTGAATAAAAGCAGCTATCCAACAGCTGTTTGTTGGCTTAGTTGCAAGAGGCTGCTGACCATAGTGAACATGTGTCCACATCAGAAGCACCACCACATATCTGTCATTCTGAGCAGAGGGGCCAAGGCTTGTCTAGCCATGGAGACAAGAGGCCATGGCCAAAGTTGTTCAGTTTGACAAGGCATTATGGGAAGCTTGCACTGCTGTTATCTCTGTTGGAACAATTGTATGAACAGAAGACTAGTTTCAACAGTGTCGATTTAAATTGTGAGCATTAAACTTGTTTTAAGAAAAAGATGCATAAGAGGAATAGAACTATACAATATTAAAGATTTCTGATCCACTGCAATACAGTCAGTGAGCCTGGAATAAACTTTTTTATTATATAAATGTTTAGGTTGATTGTAAATATGTACACTATCTGCTGGCTGAGCTAACAATTCATACTGAATGTAGACACTAGTTGCAAATAATTTTGCTCTCTCTATAAATTGTAATTCCTTTTGGTTGCAATTACATTACCTCCTACATAACATTCTATTTTTCTAGCTTGCATGAGCAAACCCTCCAGCTGATGCATATCAGTAAAGCAAACGTATGAGAAAATCTCTGAGACGCAAGGAGATGGCATTGTAATTAGTACAGATGGCTTATTGAAAGGAGCAAAGCTAGAAAGGGACTGACATTGCCTTGCTAAGAACCTTCCGCTACATGGCTGCACTCTTGCAGTCAGCCAGTCTTATTCTTCCACTCCCACAGAATTGAGGAGGCGTTCTGAGGTTACACAGCTTACTTACTGGAAGGGGTGCAAATGCCAGCCAGACGACAACCTATTTCTCTACACTACCAGCAACAGCTTTGCATTTACAGGTAAGTTCCTATTTCATTTACACAGACGGAGACATTAGCACAAAGGGTCATTTACACAAGATCCAGAGTGGTAGCCATGTTAGTCTGTATCAGCAAAAACAACAAGGAGTCCTTGTGGCACCTTAGAGACTAACGAATTTATTTAGGCATAAGTTTTTGTTGGCTAGAACCCATTCATCAGATGCACGAAGTGAAAAATACAGGAGCAGGTATCAATACATGAAAGGATGGGGGTTGCTTTACCACGTGTGATGTCAGTCTAACGAGATAAATCAAGTAACAGCAGGATACCAAGGGAGGAAAAATAACTTTTGAAGTGGAAGAGAATGGCCCATTACAGACAGTTGACAAGAAGTTGTGAGTAACAGTAGGGAGATATTAGTATTGGGGAAATCAAGTTTAGGTTTTGTAATGACCCAACCACTCCCATTTTTTATTCAGGCCCTATCTGATGGTATCTAGTTTGCAATTAATTCCAGTTCTGCAGCTTCACATTGGAGTCATTTCTGAAATTATTTTGTTGAAGAATTGCCACTTTTAGGTCTGTTACTGAGTGACCAGAGAGATTGAAGTGTTCGCATCCTGGTTTTTGAATGTTATGATTCCTGATGTCAGATTTGTGTCCATGTATACTTCTGCGTAGAGACTGTCCGGTCTGGCCAATGTACATGGCAGAGGGGCACTGCTGGCACATGATGGCATATATCACATTGGTAGATGTGCAGGTGAACAAGCCCTGGATGGTGTGGCTGATGTGATTAGGTTTTATGAAGGGGTTCTTTGAATAGATATGTGGACAGAGTTGGCACCGGGGTTTGTAGCAGGGTTCTAGTCCACAAAACCGTATGCCCAAATAAATCTGTTAGCCTCTAAGGTGCCACAAGGACTCCTCATTGTTTTAACACAAGACCTTCACTTTAGAAAGCCCTGCAGCCCTGGAATGTTGGCATTATCTTTAAATACAGGGGAGAGAAGGAAGCATCTTGTCTCTATCAGCTTGTGGCTAAACCACAGAATATGCTTAACCAGTTAATGGTGCTTCCTATGTAATGACCCTTGACCTGGCAGCAAACAGATCTGAAGTGAAAAGCCACAATTTCATTGAACTTAACCTAAAAAAAAGAGGCACTCCCTGTCACGCAGACTCTCCCATGCCAGGTATTCAGCAGCGTTCCAATGCAGGGATTACATAACTCCTGCCATATGATCCATACCACGGGGTAGACTCTCCTCAGCCTTCCCCCTAGGACTCAGCTCCCTCTTCCAAGTCTGATCACCCACTCCCATCCAAGTGGGACAGAAGGTACAGAAGGGTGGGGACCGTCACCTGTGAAGGCCACGAGGTCTTCCCCTATCTCCTGAGCACAAGGCCCATCAGCAAAATCCCAGGTCTTTCATGCCTGGGAACTGTACTTTTTAGCCTTTAAACTGCACTGGAAACTGCAGAAGATAGTGTGATCCTCCATACACGATACATCTATTCCAAAATGGATCAGACTGGGAGGTTCTGTTATAATTACACAAGATGCTCTATCTCATCCATTATGAGGATCTGGGAAACATTGGCAAAAATTAATGTAATTACCCTCCCCCATTCTACCTATTAATTTTTAGAAGTGGACTTCCCTTGAACTGGAATATCTCAATGAAAGAAACAGATACTTGGCTTTCCCCCACACTAGACTGTGTGATGAGGGAGAAAGAAAAGCAGGTTCATAGTCCCCCATTACCGCAAGTGTGGATATGTCAGTATGAATCCTGCACAAATAGCTATATGGCTTATGCCAATTATCCCACAAAGCACATAGAGAGGTGACCTAAGAGTGGAAGAGATCAGTCACTAGTATCCTTATTCCTAGTTTCAAACATCAAAAGTTGGTGAATGGTGGCCAGTCTAAGGGGAAATAGTTACCCCTGCTGTCTTGCAGGAATAGCTGGAGAGCTGAACATATGCACCTCAAATGGTCACCTGTTATGAGGATGAGAAGTAATGGCTGCCACCTACAAAAGTGCATATCTTCCTCTTCCAAACCCACACATTCCTTACAGGTTTTGGCCATTGCAGGATGCTGCTCTTTATACGCAATACCACTTTACCAGTCCCACATTGGGGAAAACACCTGTAACATCAGCTGGGCTGTTGGCAGTGGGCATTGAACCTAGGACTCAGAGTTCTTAATTCACAGCCTCTGATGCTGTTAGCAATGGCTCTAGCAGACTCAGCAACTTCCAGATGGCCTAGCCACCACCATAAGGGTACAGAGCACCTCACCAAGCTAATGTGGGTTACACATACAAAGCACAATTCCACTCCAGGCCAGCTCTGCTAAGCAACTAATTTCTGTCAATACATTAAGCTAAGGTTTCACTGTACTCCCATATGAACTGAGTATGTGACAAATGAATGTTCTTGGCATTTGCGGCACACATGTATGTGTTTTATTCATCGTTATTTTTTTTCATTCATACTATGTCCACTCTGCATCCAATTTATTCAGCACTGGAAATGCATCTTGTAAATTTCCCACAGGCACCAGAGTTTTATGCTATTGGGGCCTTAATCTGACTGCCTCAAAGACAGACAGACAATTAACTTTTGGACACTCTAGCATTTATAAGGATCTTCAATTTACCATCTGCTGCACTTACTGAAACCACAATACCCTGTGTTGTCAGCTTTGGGTGGTTTTTTTGAGTGTGTGCTGTGCGAACAGGTTTCCATAAGATCACAAATCTAATTCCATGACATTTGGTAAAGTACTAATCCCTATTCATAGAGAAAGCATGAAAAGACCCCAGTGTACTGTCATTTTGCATTCTTGGCATTGACATTCAATGCTGGCTGCACTTACATGACCTCAGCTTGATTTCTGTCACTGCCAAATGGGCAGAGAACAAACAACTGCAGGACAGTGCATCCGTTTCCATATCTTGATGCATCAAGCAAGGCCCATTACAGTGGCTAGCAGTTGCCCTCAAACCCAATTTAAAAAAGAAAAAGAAAAAAGGGGACCGGGAGAAAAGGTTTTACTGATCATTTTTAGTTTTGGCCTCAGCTGATACGTTTAGCATCCAAAGCCAGGGCAGAGGAGAGAGAGAAGCAATAGGCATAAGACTGAGGGAAGAAGTGGTTTCGCTGGCCTGGCACAGCATTACTACATGATGGCTATGTGGAAGTGCAAGGCAGCAAATCTATCACAGTTTCGAAACCATCAGCTCTGTCCCGGCACTGGCTTGGTGTTCAGCCCTACTGGCTCTCTCGCCTATAGACACAAACATCATGTTATGTGTCAGGAGCTATTAGAAGGGATGCGAGACAGGAATTTATGAGCCCCATTTTATAGAATAAGTGCCATGGCTCTCGACCACCATAATTGCTTATATGCACAGACATCGCATTTACCCGGGTGGGAAGGGGAGGGAGAGAGAAGCATAATGATGGGGGAGCAGGAGGAGGAGGAACACACACAGACACACAAAATATTATGTCCCCAGTGGCTAAAAGGAAGAGACATTGGAATTGATGGCAGGAGACGGTGACTTGATCGGCCATTCCTGTGAGATGTTGCTGATTTCTCTAGCAAGAGAGATAGAATAAAAGTAGGAATAAAGTACATATCTGGAGAGAAAATAAATGTTTGCAGACTGAAAATATAAAAAGGTTTGTCTCAGTAGATTATGGAAAAGGATTTTCACAAGCACTCCCCACTGGCCTAACTCTGCTCCCACTGCAACCAATGGGCGTTTTACCATTGACTTCAATGAAAGAAGAGTTAAGACAATGCCAAACAATTCCACCCTAAATGCTGAACATTTACAATGTTTATTGGCTTTTATATCTATGGTTGCCAGGTGTCCAGTTTTCCACCGGAAAACCCAGTCAAAAGGGTACCTGTACAGTGTCTGGTCAACTGGTTACTGCGGGGAGGTGGCACTGGGTCACCAACCTGTGACAGCCCCTGCTGAGCCGGGACTGCCTCCTACCTGCAACTCATGGGCAGGCAGGCTCCATGTAAGCAGTTGCAGCTCCTGCTCCAGCCCTGGAGGAGAGTAAGGCCAGCTGGTGGTGGGAGGGATGTAGAGAGGATCAAGTGACAAGGAAGAGGGAGAGCAGTGAACCACCTAGGGGAGGGGAGGGGGGCAACAGGGGGCAGGGCCTTGGGGGTGGAGGGGGGGGCAGTGCTCCTCAGAAGAAGAGGCAGATCAAGGGAAGGTTCCAGTGCTCCTGATGTAGTGTCTGATTTTCAGACATTAGAAAGTTGGCGACCATATTTAAATGTAAGAGTAGTAACTTGTTTGCTCTAATATATAGTTACACAGAGGGGAGAAGAGGGAAAAATTCTGGTAACAAACAGGATTTTTTCTTTGATCTCAAACCATCAGTTTACACCACAAAAACCACTTGCACAGGAATTATAGCAGCATAGTTGAAGCTTGTTTCCCCTCATGGTTCTGGATAAGACGGCTTTGAAAAGAAATGTCACCATGCAGCCAAGACTTCTACAAAATCAAGAGCTCTGGAAATGTATTTGAAATAACGGAACAGTTTTTTTAAATAAAATATACGCAAGAACTATCAAAACAAACATGGAATGCATAAACCCGGTTAAAAAAATCATGTACATTTTTTATAAGTTTAAGTGCTTTCAAATATTTAAACTGTAGTGAAAGTCACAATAAACTCATTTTTATGCTACAATGAGCCTGCAACTGGCTCAGTTCAAAGGGCCCATTTGGAGTTATTTTAAATGAATTGTATTTGTTATTCTGAACACTTATTCACAGCATGCAGCATTCAGGTGAGTTCCTAATAGCAAGAGTGCTCGTTTCATAACTGGAATAAATATAAATAAGACTCTTCTGTATTATACATTCATAAACACAATATGTGCAATAAAAATTGTGATGAGTCACTGTGGACTAATAACCTGCAAATTTTAATTAAATGCCACCACCACAAACCTAGTCTGAATTATCATCAGTTCATTGGCATCTACATTTGAAAGCCTCTGAATTCCTTAAAATACAAAAAACCCAGGGCAAATATTCTCTCCAAACACCTTCCAACAAGCAAATTAATTTAAAAATTATAAAAATATTTTTGTCTGAAGACTACTGGGGGCCCACACCTCAGCACACATGTAGGAACAGAACTTGAAAGGCACAGGCCCCATATCTTACTCTCACAAGCTTTTCTCTCAGTATTTGAACATCAGAACTGGATACCATATTCCAGCAGCAATAGCACCACTGCCAAACACAGAGGCAAAATTACCTCGCTACTCCTACCAAAGATTCCCCTGTTTATGCATTCCAGAACTGCACTGGACATTTTGGCCACAGTGGCGAACTAAGAGCCCATGTTCAGCTGATTATCCACCAGGTGTTTTTCTGTCACCACTGCTTCCAAGGATAGAGTCCCCCATCCTCCAAATATGGCCTACATTCTTTGTTCCTAAAATGGTACCAATAACATATACTGATAAGATACTAGACCACGATGAATTAGCAATTCTTCTAGTAGCTTCAAATTAAATGGCAATAAAATTGACCTCATTAGACTCCATGTGAAAAAGGCCTCTGGACTGATGAGCAGTTGTCACTTACTAGCACCTAACTAAAGAAGATTTAGTAGGTAGCATTTTTCTCTCCTAGTACTGAACCAAAGCATCATGACATTAGAGATCATCATGTTAACAGAGCTGCCATCTTTCAGATAAGATGTCTGCTGGTTTTAAAATCCCACATTGTTTTCACAACATACAGGATTAGGATCAGTATCCTAGCCAAATTACTGCTGTAGTCTTTTTACTGTTTCTTTTGCTTTCTGATCATTTGAAAGGATATTAGAAAAGCAGTATCCTATAAAACCATTCTGGAAATATAATAGCTTCCCTGATACGTATCTTTAAAAACAGTGGAAATCCCAATTCTAGCAAAATTATTTCATATTATATATATAGATATATATCTATATCTATATCTATCTATATATATATCTATGTCTACCCAGTTCATTGCTGCAAGATGGTGCCTATGCTACATGTATATTTTGTATTCACCCATTCCATTTAATATGTAGAATACCTTTATGAAATATACTGAGAATTATTTGTTATCTATTGGTATTAATTTGCAATCCTATTAATTATAAGTGTACTATACAAAGCTAATCATCAAAGATTAGGCCCTGAAATTGTACACATATATCCCTTCATAATAAAGGGACACAGTCAACTTTAATTTCTGTATGTTTCTTAGCCTACCATTGTTACAAGCACAACCTAATATTAGCATTAGTGACAGAACTGGGACGGGGAGGCGGGGAGGAAAAAAAGGATTGTTTTGCATTTCCTTTGTGCATTTAACACCACTATGTGTACAGTCAGTTACGCCCTGCCTATAGATTTTCAGGACTGGGGCCTTGTTTAGTTTCTACTGTTCATGTGAATGTCTCACTAGCAATAGGAAATAAAAACATTTTAAAAATAAGAAAATTGAATTGTAAAACCACAAACAAATGCAGTGGGAATTCAGAGGCAGATGTAGAATCTGAAGTTACTTTTAACTCTACTCTAGTATAAAGGTTCTTATATCACCTCATCACCATCGTGTCTGAGTGTCTTCCAGTAGGGCATTAACTGACATGACTAACATCTGTCATGCATGGTTCATTCTCTCTCTCACCCTGTTCCCAAGGAGAGTTTGTGTGTGTGCAGTGCAGATTGTATTTTGGTAGGTTTTTTTTTTAAATATACGTTATGTGTTTATATTAGAGAAGGCAAATAAAAAAAAAAGAACCTTGCCATTAGAGAGGAAGGTGGTGAGGTTTGTGATGGTCTTTAGTTCCTTTCAGAGTTCATTCCACAATTTCATTCAACTCATTAGAAGGATACTGTCAACTTGAAAATCTAGTCACAATTTCAAACAGTAATATGTACACATACACATATGCTCACATGTTTATATAGCTATAAGTAGGTGGAGTATTAAAACAGAAAAATATATATTATTTTTATATGGACATTATATTATCCTTTGAACACCACCATTTTTCCAACCTATCAGTTAACTGAATGCTTGGAAGGCGTATACACACATATATACACTATCCATAGGATGTCACACAGACTTTCAATCATTTGAAAGATAAACGTCAATGAAGGAAAAAGAGATTGTAACATCTGGAAATTGTAGTTTGCTAGTCAGATTAAATACTGGCAGTGATACACCTTCTACAGCCCCTGATAAAAGCTTCAATGCTGAAAGACAGGGTACACAATTTTCTTCACCTCTAACTGACCTTAAAATAAAATACTTTTAAGAACAAATATATGAGCAACTTTTGTACAAGCTTTTTATTTATCTGGGTAAAGTACTTTTATTAGCATTTGTTAAGGTCATGAACTTTTACTGACACAGTAGACTGCTGGCTGTGTAGTGTCAATAATCTGCTGATTAAGGGTCTCTACTTATCCTCACAGATGTGACAGACCATGATGGCTCAATGATCTGCTGATTCTAATTTGGTGCAAGACGCTTGTATAATCAACATTTCCCCATTTCAAATGAGGCATCTTTATTAAGAAAATGAAATAAAAGAGAGGACTCATGTAAACAACTGTCCTGAAGTTACTTGAAGGGCCTGACAAATTCCTATAACTTAGAACATTTTGACTAAAGACTAATATATTCTCAGTAAAGCCAACACAAAGAAGCATAAACAGCAGGTAAACTCTAAAGTGGACATTAAAAGGGATTGAAAAGCAGAGAGCCAAAAATGATGGCTGCGTAGTGCACAGGGTACTGGACTGGCAATCAGGAGAGTGGGGTTCTCCTCCCACTGTCACTCGGTGGTTGTGTGTCCTCCGACACATCATGTATGTTCTCTCTCTCTATCTCCCTGTCACCTACCATCCTCTCTCTTGTCTAAATAGACTAAACTCTTCAGGACAGGGCTGACTCATAGGTGCTATCTTTAATATACCATCATTATTGCTCAAATAAAGGGGGTGTTCTCAGGCCCAGCAAGGAAAAGGATGTTAATGAGAGCCTTGTTTATTGCTACATCAGTAAACAATTAAGTGTGGTCCAGGATTTTGTGTCAAGTTATCACTGACTTCATCCCATTGTAACAACATTGCAAATTTGTTTAACCTTTTATTAAAGATACAGAAAAACAGGGGAGAAGTTAAAACATTTGAAATGTAAAATATTAAGTACGGCTTTCATTTTAGCAGTATCCTTTATTCCTTTTCATTTTAGCTGTAGATAATTTTTATAAGGAAAACCCCATTTGACAGTCTTTTAGATGTATTAACTGCCCTTGGGGTGGGGAGTAGGGGAGAGAAGAGGGGAGATTATGAGAGACGGTTTGGAGCTCTTGTTGTTGCTGTCAAAGTTCATGCTTGTTCCCTGGAAGACAAAACCAAGACAAACTTGCACACAAAAGGGACAGAAAAGAACAACAAAGACAGAATATGCAGCTTATGTCTCTGGTTCTGGCTTTCACTTGCCTCCAGGCTACTGGAGAAAAATAGGGCCAACACACAGCATTATCAGACATTTAAGAGTTGGCAAACTTTTATCAGCTTCAGACAGTTTAAGGCATCCCTTTTATCTGCCTGACCGGTCCCGGGCTTATAGCAGGATTGCAAAAGATGGAATTGCCTTGGCCAGCTAAGCCAGACTCTTATTAAAAAGAAGGAAAAAGAGAGAAATAAAGAGAAGAAATAATGTGAGGAAGGAAAAGGACACATAGGGGAAGGGGTGAGAGCAGGCACCTAAAGCACATATTCCAGATGGTGTTCCGGATTTAGCTGTAACCACTGAAGATGTCATCGGATCCCCTTCTCTAGCCTGATCTAGGCAGGATGCCTTTCAAGATTAAGGCAGTGAAGGCCCAATCGTGTCATGGTGGATCACAGGGTACCGGGAGTCAGTGGGGGTGGCAACCATGATGAAAAAGCTCACTCCTTCTAGTCCACACATCTCAGGTGTCCAGTGATCCCCAGATAAACCATGTTTGAGAAGGGGGGCAGCCTCATCCCCATCAAACTAACCAATCACAACACATTTCACTTATTTCAATGGTAAATATTCCCTCACATTTCAGCTCATTATCATGCCAACTCAGGACTTCACCAGGAGCCTTGATGACCACTTCAGACAGCAATCCAGTCTGTGCCAACCTATTCATCTTTGACCTTTGTTGACTTTTAAAAGCAACTGTATGTAACAGGCTGCATGGGACTTTTGTTACCTTGGACAACTTAAGTGTAAAAACCCTCCTCTATACAACAGGGTGGTTTCCAATCGAGTTAGCGTACCTCAACCAAGCACAATATCCTCCTAATGCTCAGACAGACACATTTTAAGCACTTTTAAAGTAATTAGAGCTGGTCAGGTTTCAGGACATTAAGTTTGTGGTGTGTCCCAGGGCATGAGACTGAGTCCTAAGGTTAAAACCTTTGTGAAGTGTCTAGATTAGCAATTACCATGTTAACTAACTCAAGTTAACCGACTGCCAATTAACCCAAGTTACAGCAGGAACAGAAAAGGTACTCTAGTCTAGACAAAGCCTTACTATGAATATGTGCAATGCCTGAGTAAAATGGTCTCAGTCTGGACCTCAAAAGCACTCCTGTAATACAAACAGCAAATAACAAGAAATTATTTCAGAATACTAGAATTAGGAAGCCAGTGACAGCTGTAGTGGGTCTATTGGAATAGCAAGGAGTAAAGGGAGCAACTGACGGTAAAGCAATTGCAGAGAAGTTAAAAAATTTTCTTCCATCGGTCTTCACAAGAGATTATTCGGAAGATACCTCTACCCTGAACTAACTCTTTTCAGGTTATAATGAAGTATTGTCAGGATGGAAGCATCAAAAGGGAAAAGAGTTCAAATAAACTGATTTATTAAAAGAGCAACAAGTCACCAAACACCAGATGAGGTATATCCAAGAATTTAAGGGTATGTCTATACTACGGGATTATTCTGATTTTACATAAACCAGTTTTGTAAAACAGATTGTATGAAGTCGAGAGCACATGACCACACTAAGCACATTAATTCGGTGGTGTGCGTCCATGGTCCGAGGCTAATGTCGATTTCTGGAGCGTTGCACTGTGGGTAGCTATCCCATAGTTCCCGCACTCTCCCTCGCCTATTGGAATTCTGGGTTGAGACACCAATGCACGATGGTGCAAAAACAGCGTCGCGGGTGATTCTGGATAAATGTCATCACTCATTCCTTCCTCCGTGAAAGCAACGGCAGACAATCATTTCACGCCCTTTTCCCCTGGATTGCCCTGGCAGACGCCATAGCACGGCAACCCCGGAGCCCGTTCTGCTTTTTTTTTTACTGTCACCGTATGTCTACTGGATGTTGCTAACAGACGCAGTACTGCAGCGCTACACAGCAGCATTAATTTGCCTTTGCAAGAGAGCAGAGACCATTATCAGTTGTTCTGTACCATCTGCCATGCCATTGTAAATTGGCGATGAGATGACGGTTATCAGTCGTTCTGTACCGTCTGCTGCTGTCATGGGTGCCCCTGGCTGAGGTCGACCGGTGGCACAATGACAAAAATGGGAATAACTCCCCGAGTCAATCCTTCCTTTATGGTAACTAAAAATAGAGTCAGTCCTGCCGAGAATATGGTGCAAGTGTACTAGAGAACCAGTGTACCGGAGAACCAGAAAGCACAGCCGCACCGTGTCAGATCCCACAGAAATGATGAGCTACATGCCATTCTAGGGGGTGCCCCTGCAACAACCCCACCGTTGCTTCCCTGCTCCCCCAACCCTCCTGGGCTACTGTTGCAGTGTCCCCCTCCATTTGTGTGATGAAGTAATAAAGAATGCAGGAATAAGAAACACTGACTTGTTAGTGAGATAAAATGAGGGGGAGGCAGCCTCCAGCTGTCATGATAGTCCAGGCAGGACATTAAACGGTGCAGGGGAGAGGAGCCCAGCATCCCGCTGCTATGATAGTCCAGGCAGTACAGAATCTTTTCTTTACACATGAATTTACACAAATTAATCAGTTTATTTGATGGAGCTCAGCCCCCAGTTGCTATAATGAAGATGGTTACCAGCCATTCTGTACCATCTACTGGGAATAACCGGGAGTCATTCCTATTTTTACCCAGGCGCCACCGGCCGACCTCACCTGAGGCCAGCCAGGAGCACTCATGGGATGACGACGACGACGGATAGCAGTCATATTGTACCGTCTACTACCGGGGAGGGAGGGGGAGAGGATACTGCTGTTCACTGCTGCAGCATCACGTCTACCAGCAGCATGCAGTAGACATACAGTGACATTGAAAAAAGTCAAGAAACGATTTTTTCCCCTTTTCTTTCACGGGGGGAGGAGGGAGTAAATTAACGAGCTATACCCTGAACCACCCCGGACAATGTGTTTGACCCTACAGGCATTGGGAGCTCAGCCAAGAATGCAAATACTTTTCGGAGACTGCTGGGGACTGTGGGATAGCTGGAGTCCTCAGTCCCACCTCCCTCCCTCCATAAGCGTCCATTTGATTCTTTGGCTTTCTGTTACGCTTGTCACGCAGCACTGTGCTGTGGACTCTGTATCATAGCCTGGAGATTTTTTTCAAATGCTTTGGCATTTCGTCTTCTGGAACAGAGCTCTGATAGAACAGATTTGCCTCCCCATACAGTGATCAGATCCAGTATTTCCCGTATGGCTCACGCTGGAGCTCTTTCTGGATTTGGGACTGCATTGCCACCCGTGCTGATCAGAGCTCCATACTGGACAAACAGGAAATGAAATTCAAAAGTTCGTGGAGCTTTTCCTGTCTACCTGGCCACTGCATCCAAGTTCAGATCGCTGTCCAGAGCGGTCACAATGGTACACTGTGGGATACCACCCGGAGTCCAATACCGTCGATTTGCGGCCACACTAACCCTAATCCGATATGGTAATACCGATTTCAGTGCTACTCCTCTCATCGGGGAGGAGTACAGAAACAGTATATATCGATATAAAGGGCCTTGTTGTGTGGACGGGTGTAGCGTTAAATCGCTTTACCGCTGCTAAAATTGGTTTAAACTCGTAGTGTAGACCAGGCCTAAGAGTGAAGCATTTGCAAATAAAAATATGCAATCTCTCTTCAAAATCAACTAGCATATCTTTAGAAGAGACACTAAGGGCGATGTTGAGGATTACAGAATAAGTCTTACTTCAACTGACATAATTACAAATAAAATTATAAAACATCTATATGAAAACACCACAATAGGCACAACCCCACATAGCATCTGCGATCACGTTATGGCTCTCTGACCTACTAGAATTCTATGACGCTGTTCGCAAAACAATGGATAAAGGAAAAGTGGATCACTATTTGAACCATCAAAATGCCTTTGATAAATTGCCTTACAAGAGGCTCTTATGGAAATTAAGAAGTCATAGGGTGACATGTAAAGGACTATCATGGATTAAGCACTGGCTAAGAGAGAAAAAAAAGTAGGAACAAAATGGTCAACATGTTAAAAAGCTAACACTGTGATTCCAAAAAGGTCCTGTAGTAGGATAGATGCTGTTTAATAAGGGATATGGACAAGGGGATGAATAAGAGATAAACTTTACAAATGACACAGAATTATTTAAATAGAGAAGATTGTGAAGAACTTCAGAAAAGCTATGCAAATAGGCAACATGACGACAGATGAAATTCCGTGTTGATGAATGCAAGGTAATGCAGTTTGGAAAGAACAACTTGAACTACTCTATACAGTGCTGGGAAAGAGACGTGTGGGGTTTCACTGTAGCCAGCTCAGTGAAAACCTCTGTTCAATATTCTGCTGCCCGGGAGAAGGGGGAGAGGAACAAAACAATAGGATGAATAAATAATGGGACAAAAATACAGAAAATATTATAATACCATTAGATAAACCATTGGTACACCCTCGTTAGCAATCTTGTACTCAATTTTGGTAACTCCATCTCAAAAAAGAAACAGAAGGAATCCAAAGAGAGAACAAAAATAATTAGATGTATTATATAGGTAAATAGCAGTGCCTGATTTGCATTTTCTGCACTATTTGCTGTTGTATCATGTAACCTATTATTTCTATTGTATTTAACTGAACAGTCTCTGCTCACATGGAAATTTTCCATACGAGGAGAGACTGTTTAGTTAAATACAATAGAAATAATAGGCTACATGATACAACAGCAAATAGGGTAGAAAATGCAAATCAGGCACTGCTATTTACCTATATAAATACAAGAACAAGGCAATATTAAGTGAAATCAAAAGGCAGTATATTTAAAACTGGCACACTGAAATACTATTATGCACAATACACCATTTAACTTCAGAACTTACTGCAGTCAAGAACTTAGTGAGATTCAAAAAGGGACTAGATGCTTATATAGAAAATGGTAACAACCACTGCATACCGAACTGAGGGTTGATTCCAGATTCTCTTGCAACAGGGTATGTCATAAGGAACACCATTGACTTGAGTGGAGCCAGATAGGTGTGGCAGAGGTCAATATCAGGTCCACCGCATGTCAGTAGACATTACCCCAGCAAGAACCATCACAAACTGAAAACACTCAGTAAATTTTGTTTAGCGCTTCTCCTCAGCATCAATATAAACTACAATAGATCTCAATCTGTGATATGTACTGTTCAAGTCAGTATGAAGTTCACTACTTCAGATTCCCATCCAATTCACAGATAAGGAAAAAAGAAACCAACACTTACTGGGAAATAAATTTCACAAGGGAACTCTTACAATGAGCAGTCGCTCTCTAAATGAGATCATAGTTCTTTTCTGTTGTTTTTATTTTCCATTCCAGAACATATTAACTGCAATGGAGATCTTAAAACTAGAAGCTTATTCTGATATACCCTTTATGCACCAGTTAGTTTTAATCGGCTTCTCAAAAGACACCAGGAAGGCAGTTAATGGCTGCTTCTATGTCCGGTAACATGACATGCTGCATAATTTACTGTTCCATGAAAAACTCTTCTTTCTTCAGTCTTCCCTTTGACATTATTATTAGCAATGAAAGCGTTGGGCAGGGGGTGTAGAGGAGGGCTTTTCTGCTACAAAGTTTTCTATATAAAACTACAAAGTGCTTTAAGTTGGCGTTACTTTTCTATCATTCTAACAATATGCTCACTGTATACTCCTGGCTGATAATAGGGAGCTTAAGGAAACACCACTAATTTAAACATGCACACACTCCTGCCTGAATATTTCCTGTAGTTACAAATAATACCTTCAAAAATAAATCAAAGATGAGGAGAAAAAATATTTTTCCCCAAAATATGATTTCCCTGTTCATTTGATAACAGTTCCTTTCATGGTTTCCCCTACATAATAAATAGGCAATTGTGATTATAAAGTCACAAAGGTTGGCAAGAGATTTCAGACCATGTTTGGTATCTGAAGCTACTTTCAACTTTAAAAAAAAATTATTGAATTTCAAGTGGATATGTCTCTCTACATCTCAAACTTTTTCTTTAGAATTCTTTGCAGGTTGTGTTTGTTTTTGCTTGTTTTGGTAACAATAGTGAAAATAAACATTCAGAGAGAAGTGTGATTTTAAGTTCACCATGTCTCTCACATATGAAATGCTCAGAGATCAAAAGTGCCAGCTCCTGGTCACTAGCCTTATTGCATGTTGTTTTGCTCAACACCAAAAAGAAATGTGGTAACAATTTTTTAAATGTTTTCAACTGATGGGTTTCAGTTTCCAAGGTCAGTAAGGGCTCTTAAAAATAAATAAATGAAAGTTTCCCAAATAAAAGTTCTTTTAAATATAGTAAGGAAGAATAAATAATTGCAAGTGTGTTTTTTAGATCTTAATATTTAGAATAAACATTCATTGGAAGGCTACTTTCCCCATGCATTCTCCTGTATGAAACAGAAGTTCTGTAACCTATACGTGCCATACACACAAAACACCTACAGCATAATAGGCATAAAAACAAAACAAGGTTTCTTTGATTCTCTGAACATATGTGCAATACTGCTGAAGGCAGTTTTACTTGTATGATTATACTAACTAAAGTCTTAATCTTGCAAAGGGATCAATCTGCACAGGCCTGTAAGACCTCAGCAGTCAGGGCTCCATTAACTTCAGACAAAATTCCACAGAGGCAGGAACCCTTTTCAGGAATGGGGTCCAAGGAAAAACATTCAGGGCTGGTCTACACTACGGGGGGAAATCGATCTAAGGTACCAACTTCAGCTACGTGAATAACGTAGCTGAAGTCGAAGTATCTTAGATCGAATTACCTACCGTCCTCACGGCACGGGATCGATGTCCGCGGCTCCCCATGTCGACTCCGCTACCGCCGTTCGGGTTGGTGGAGTTCGGGGATCGATAGGAGCTCGTTCGGGGATCAATATATCGCGTCTAGATGAGACGCAATATATCGATCCCTGAGAAATCGATTGCTACCCGCCGATACGGTGGGTAGTGAAGACATAGCCTCAGTCATTAGAAGGAACCCTTTCTATGCAACATTGAATTGTCTACATAGGAAGAGTCCCACTTCTACACAGCGGGACTCCAGCTCACCAGCATTAATCCAGCCAATAGTTTGCTGTATTCCCAACATAAAACTAACATGATAGCACAGAAAAGCAGCAGCATCTCTTATCAATATAGCCTTTTGTTCACTCCCCTTCCCATACAATCAAACTCAGGTATCTGTTTCCATAGGCATCAGCAAATCCAAAGGAATTGTAGTGGTTGGTCTAATAATGTCAGCCAAAGAGTTTTTAATAAAAACATTAAACAGTAGGAAAATGGGAAAGAAAAAGAGGAACATTTGTTTCAAAATTCTCTTTTTCATGTCTGTGAGGTTTCACGCAATACAAAAATCATGACAAAAAGTCTAGGGATAACAAAATCAGGCAAACTTCTGCACACACAAAAATCTGATCACAAGTTATATATGGGCCACAGCAAGTCTTACTTACAAGCCATCATTGTAATTATTTTGTCATCTCTCGCCCCATCTCCCACGCCTTTGATGAACAGACATTCTTTGCTTTGGGGCTGAAAGCGCTTTTTCTTACAACAAGAGCAAGTTGCACGTAATAAAAAAAGTTTTGTGAATGAGACAGTCTGTTCAATTTGCTTTGTTTTAAATGTGATCTCAAGAATTTTTGGGCACGCAGCTCTTTTATGTCTCATGCTTACAGCATTTGACAGTATTTTTTAAATGTTGTACTTTTTTCCCCCATTATAACTAAGTAAAAGAGACAAGTTTGCTATGTTGTAAATGACCACATTAAGAATGCTGACAATCCTACTTTTGTCTATAGACTGGAAAGGGGGTCAGTACTCTACTATCCTGAGTCAGTGTCGTCTCTACAATGCAAGTGCCTTTGTCCTCAAACTGCGACAGACAATGGATCTGTTATAGAATCACATGCACTAAAGACCCAACAATTGTTGAATGGATTTTCATGGCATGTAAATCACATTCTGCCTGCCTGCCACTTTTAAACTTTTTTCTCATGAACCTTGTATCTTTGCACAATGCAACAGCTAAGAATGGAAGAAGTGTTAGCACAACTTGTCCTGTCATGACATTGTCTATATTTTAGATATCTAACTTGGGGAGGGGGCAGGCGAGGGAGAAAGCATTTGCATCTGTTGGTGAAATCAGAGATATATTGGCTATCATAAAACAGTCAGAATTATCAAACTCATCACAAATTACAGAAACATTCTAAGAACTGTTCTCCCCCTCACTCTCAAAAGAAAAAAAAAAAGAGGCCGTCTTCAATGCAGCAAAATCTTCATTTTCAAGTTGGGCTGCCGATGTTCAAAAATAAATTTTACTATCAAATTGCACGCTGGTCTTAATGTCAGTGCTTTATCCCATATCTTCCTTCTTCCTAAATTGTATTCTCTATTTAATCTATGAAGGTCACATTATTTGACATTGTCCACACAATGCAATAAGTCACATTTATAATACCAGAGAAAGAGATAAGAAAAGCCTTCTAAATATTATGACAAATACCCACTACTGTTAAGGTTACATTAGAACTTTCAGTATCATTCCTCCCCTTTTTACATGCTCAAAATAACTTTCTGAAAAATTTATCCTTCCTGAAAGAAATGTTCCACGCTTATTCCAAGCCCAGAAGTGAATCTGGCTGGATAATCTGAAGAAAATCCCTTGTGACATTTTCAGCTATATAGAGAAGTCAAAAGAAATATATTTATACATGGTTTACCCTTTTAGAGAAAATTTTAAGGCATTTTATTACCCGCACAACACAAAAACATTCATAATGTAACACTTAATGTTTTCAGGTTGGCTGGCGTTTCAGCCCTTAGTTATAAGCTTATGTGATAATATTGGAGCTTTCATAAAAACTATCTAAAATATTCACAGGGCACCCATCATGACAGCATCTTTTAGCAGGCACACTTATGGCCATCTCATATCCTATGGGGGCTATTCCATCAAAAGGAACAGAAGTTCCATAAGTTTGCAGTTAGAGTCTGAGACACGTTTTTCTTGAGAGGTACGTTTACCTCTGCACTCAGTGCACAAGTTTCAAAGCAGTCACTCTCCAAAAAACTAGATAATGCTTGGAGACTGCGTGCCTCCACACCAGGGCCCAATACTCCCTCCGTGCCCCTGCTCCCCACCCCAGCCTCTACAATCCCCTGGCAGCATGACTCCTTGCTGGTCTACTGTCCTAAAAACCCTCTCCTCAGAGGCAGTCAACAGTGTAGAGGGAGACAGCAACTATATTAATAGAGAATGAAAATCCTGCACACACAGCAGGTCCTAGAAATCCAGAGGTACCAGTTCTTGCAATTTTATCGTGAATCTCACAGTATTTGGTGTTTTTCTTAAAGCTCCAGCTGCTGAAATTACGTTATCATCATAGAAGTCTTATGACTGATGGGATGGTCTAGAATCTAGACTCTAGATAATAGTTAGTACTGCCTCAGTGCAGAAGACTGGACTAGGTGAACTATCAAGGTCCCTCACAATCCTACATTTTATGAATCTCTTTCCCTTAAAAAGTTTCTAGCCTTTGTGGTTGCAGAGAAAACCTAGAAAATGTGAACCTTAATAGTTCAACATTAAAAGCTAAATAAAGAGAACACTTTTTACTTCATGATTTTTAAGACAATCTCAGACTATTAAGGGGTCTGAGTCATAATTTTTCAGTGCTTGGGAATCATGTAGCTATGTCCACTTTGCCCTGTCCCCAGAACAAATTCACTCAGGAGTAGAGGAGGAGCTATGCTTGCCTTTATCCTCAGTTAAGGAAGCACACAAGTAACCTCTAATGGTATACATCAGGGTTTGAGCCTCCTCTTCGCTGACAGATGTCTGCACTTTAAGGACACAGCTTAAAAAGACGCAACGACAACAGCAGCCCAGATAATCCCTGTCTCAACACTGCAAAGCTCTTTACAAAACATACAATATTTAAATACTAGCCAGTGTACAATGCTACGTATAACTTGACAAAGAAGAAAACATGCACGATTTCAATTCTGGCTTTGAAAATAAAAAAAAGCATTAACACAGCTGAGATTTCAGGGCAGGAATTTCTAACGAGAGATCGCTAACAGAGGACACCATCTACATTGCAATAAAAAAACTAAAAACTAAAAACTAAAAAAACCTGCGGCAGTGAGTCTCAGAGTCCAATTCAATGGACAATTTTTAGCACGCAGTGTGAGCTACTGAAGTGCAAGTAAAACAAACTTGTGCACACAATTATACACTACTGTTACAAGAAGTACACCTATAGTGTTTGTAAACTACAATAGTTAGGGACTATTACTGCAGAATGATATAGTCTCTCTTTTTATAGAGGTCAGCCAGGGTAACTGTATGCTGCAATAAAAGGCTAATGGCATGGCTGCGGCTGGCCTGGGTCAGCTGACTTGCGTTTGGGTTGCGGGGCTAAGGTATAGGCAGCAGGACTAAAAATTGCAATGTAAATATTCAGGTTTGGGCTGAAGCCTGAACATCTACATTGTGATTTTTAGCCCCGCAACCCAAACGCAAGTCAGCTGACCCAGGCCAGCCGCAGCCATGCCATTAGCCTTTTATTGCAGCATACAGTTACCCTGGCTGACCTCTATAAAAAGAGAGACTATATCATTCTGCAGTAATAGTCCCTAACTATTGTAGTTTACAAACACTACAGGTGTACTTCTTGTAACAGTAGTGTATAATTGTGTGCACAAGTTTGTTTTACTTGCACTTCAGTAGCTCACACTGCGTGCTAAAAATTGTCCATACACATACAAGAAGATATGGTGCGTGCTACAAAGAGCTGACAAACCAATACATAATATTAGACAAGGTACATCAATTAAACTGGTAACATTACCAGCTTATTTCATCCTGCCCAGTATTTAGACATTAATACGTAAAAGCTCTTTGAAGCAAGGAACACGTATTCCTGGGTACATGGATACAAAAACAAATGAAATATTTATATGCAAATATAAACATTGTAAGTATATACACACAAATATATAGGATATATGCATGAAAATTATATAGCTATATTTAAAAATAGTAATCTGTGTGTGTGTGCATATTATATACTCTAACAAGTGATGAACTGATTAACACGGATAAATTAAACTGGTTCCAAGGAGGAAGGAGTAGTTGGAAAGGATTAGGAACATAGTTTGAACCTAAATTCCACAGGGCTTTTTACAATGATATGCTCCTTTAAAGGTAATAAAGGACTTTATTGTCAATATTATTGATAGAAACCAGAATTTATGTGCTCAGTCCATCAGGCACCTGCCAGGACTCCAGTAGCAACAGCTGAGACCTGTTGACCTGTATACGGGGAGGCCAGGACCCAGGGTATTACAATAATCTTAACAGGATGAAACAAAGAAGAAGATTGATTAAAAAAGTGGGGGTGGATGGGATAAGAGGAGCATCTTTGCATCAGAAAGGGAAATGCAGTCCACTCTGTTGTGTGGAGATTTCACTTTGCTCGTCGGGGAACATCACTGAGACGTTCAATTCAAATGTTTGACCAGACAAAAACATGGGCGAAGGATCTAGAGGTGAAAGAACCACAGACGTCTGTTGGATGAGTGAGAGAAATCCGTATATAAATCCCACAACAGTAGCTGTTTTGGTTTTTAAAACTTTGAAGTTTTGATATGAATGAGGGAGCATAGGTCTTCATTCATCAGTAACACTGTATATATTAAAGTTAAAAAACACTAGTCAATCATATTGCCTCTACTAAAAAGCATGTAGAAATTTTAAAAAACATAGGACCAAAAGGCACACAAAAGATTCAGAAAAACAGATTCACATAGGAGCTGAAGTCTCTATCTGACACAAACTGTGACTGGATGGCCAGGAGCTCTGAACCAAGACAGAATTCTGTTCAAGCCAACAAATGTTTCAAGGGCTTCAATCAAGTGGTCAATTGTATCAAAAGCAGCTGTGTTGTCTTACATGGAAAAGTGCAGAAGGCAACACTCTGCTATCATTTTATATGAGGTTGCTGACAACACTGACTCAGTTCTGTACTACAGTTGAAAACCATGCGGGATACATTCAGAGAGACTGTGAGAAATGAGTGGGCTATTTAATGCGAAGAAAGATAGTATAAAAATAATAGATAAGCTCTAAAGCAATAAAAATTAACATATGAACTGGAAAGATCCTCAGACCCTTATGATAAATTGGTAATCTGCATATAAATATTTTCATTTATAAAGAGCCTTTCTTGTCCCAGAATACACAAGACAGACAGACAAGATGTGAGGGATGTGGTTTAATTAAGGCACAACTTTATGATTCATCTGGGAACTAATTGGCAATAAAACTTATGCACTGCAGGTCAGATTCCTTCCCTCATTTCTACCGGGTGGTGGGCTGCCACCAGTCTCCCAGCCCTTCACAGCTGTTCCCCAGTCCTTTGCTGAGATCCCACCACACACTCCTCCTCTGAGGATTGAGGGACTGAGGAAAGGGGGAGTTTTCTCCTCATGGTTATTAGGAAACAATAGGAGCCCCAGCCCCATTCCACTAAATCCACTTCCAATCCCAGTTTTATCAGGAAACTAGACCCCTTATGGAACAAGTACCTGCACTGGGCACCTACCGCCTGCTAAATTGAGTCATCTGGAATGGTGCCTTCTGACATACCCAACTAAGTCCCTGAGCTGCTCTGGGGAAGGTGGTGGGGGGGGAAACCTACTCTGTCCCAGCCAATCGTGCGGTGAGGGAAAAATTCCTTTCCATTCCAAGAAAAAGTGTCAAACTGTAATGCCCACAGCACCATATACCCTAATCCTAAAAGTGGGAGCTGCTACTTGGGCATGCCAAGGGGCTCAGGCTAGATGCACAGGCCTTATGTTACCTCCCCCTGAAGGGCAGAGTCATTGGGTTACCTTAACCTACGTGGCCTGCCTATCAATTCAGGTGATGCCTCCCACCCCTCCCAATTGTTCCTTCCCCAACTTGAAGCTGTGGGGGTTACATTCCCAAAAAAGCCTAAAGGTATTTCACAGACTATATACACCTTTCCCCCCCCCCACCCCCGATCTGTGCTGTCCCCGGCAGTCGTAAGGATTTCAGAAGAGACATGATAATGGATACAACACTGGTAGGTAGAATTCACGCTCAATGTCCAATTTACTGCTACAAAGATTTTTATTTAAATGCCATGGATGTGCAGGGGATGAAAAAAGGTTACTCTCTCTTCACCACAGCATCCATGAATGCTCACAGAATAGTCTTGTTCCTAGTGTTGACAGGGCCGACTCAACAGTTTTCACCGCCCCAAGCAGCGCACCGAATTACCGCCGCGGATGGCGGGGGCAGTCCGTGTGCCCTCAGGGCAGCAGGCACATTTCCGCGGTGGCGGCAATTCAGCAGCAGCTCCTATGTTTAGCTGAAGCTGCCGTGGACAGTTGAACATAGAAACTGCTGCCAAATTGCCGTCATCGTGGAAACGCAAGTGCCGCTGTCCGCGGTGACAATTCGGCGCGCTGCTTGGGGGGCAAAACAACAGGGAAGGCCGCCCCTTGCAGAATGCCGCCCCAAGCACCAGCTTGGAATGCTGGTGCCTGGAGCCAGCCCTGGTGGTTAATAGCCTGATCAAAATGAACTGCCCCTATTTATTTATAGCACTGAGTTTTTCTTGCTATGAGGAATTTTTCTGGATAAAATTGCTTGAAACCAGGCTGAACCATCTGGTTCCATGGATACAGAATGGTATCTTGACAGAGTAAATGATACATTTTTTGTGGTTAAGTTTACATCAGAGGAGATTACTGAGGTACTACAGGAGTCAAGTGCCTTGTAATTAGTTCTTTGGATTCAAGTCTTTTTAGATTATTGTAGGTTCACAGGTAGCGTGGAGACTGTCAACACCTCCCTGAAGGAGTGCAGAGAGCCAGCGTCATTTCAGGAATCTGTTGCATGGCCTTTGTCCACTAAACTAACACAAACTATCCCTGGGTATTATCTACTTTTGGTTAATGTTACCAAAAACATTCCATTACAGGAATTCTCAGGACACCTCAATGGCTCAGGATCTTCTTGATCCTTGTGAACCTGGATACTATGACTACTAGTAGTGTCCCACATACTATCTGCCCTGCAAACAATCCTGTTACAGAAATGCTGAAGTAGGTTGGAAGTGAACATGGTAAAAATAAAATGCCTAGAAAAGGTTTCTCACTAGCTCTGCCACCTTTACTGGCACATGCAAGTCTGAGAGGGACCTGTGGCTTTAAGGGAACTTTCAAGTCTTCGCTCCTACATAGGCACAGGCAAATACTTCCCTTTCCTTTACCAATCAGATTAGAGGCAGTTAATGAGTTATCAGTCCAGCACAGAAAGTACATGAAGTGCAAGGGTGACTGTTCCTGGATATTGGGAGGGGTAGGTATAGTCTAGAGGAGAGAGTGGATACTGGTGCTAAGTCCTTCACTGAAGCCTTTAGGAAAGTTTATTCAATGGCAGGCATTGCATCTTGATGCTTGTTCAGATTAGGGAGGAGACTGTCAGTGTTGGTTCAAAAACTGCTCTTCTGCTGTCTCACAGGCTGACTGGCCAACAGTCAAGTGCCAAGAACTGCCTTGTAGAATCTGCTGGAACATCCCGAGTACATTTGGCAGCAAAGCCCTTGGCTGAAGGAGTGAGTGAGGTGCTGGGGTAAATATTGGATGAAAGCCTCTGCTGTCAGGGGAGCAGAACCCAATTGCTGCACTCCATTCCAAGTGCAAATTCCTGGAAAATAATACAGGGAAACTCATTTCCCAGAGGAAACAAATCCCTTGTGAAAAGGTCCTATATAGAGAGCAGAAGAAAAGGAACATCTGCTTTCTTCCATGGACAGAGGGGAAGTGGAGAGTGTGAACATGCTAACAAGTGACTGGCTACTTATGACACAATCATACAACTATCAAAAATATTTGTTCAGACAATCTTGGCTGTTACATAATTAGCCTATGGGTCTCCATATGTCAGTAAATCCTCAAAAAAACAAAACATACACTGTTTTCATTAATTGCTGCGGTAGATTCGCATACACTTATCCAGCTTACATGTTACATCATCTAAATTAAATTTTCCCATTGACACGAATAGAAAAATTAAGTGTCAGACTTCAAGAATGCTCAGCATTGACATCGTGACTAGATTTTCAAAAGCACTCAACACCCAGCAGTTTCCTTTGAAAATCTGGCCACTCATCTAAGTGCCTGCATAGAAGCTCGTCGGTGCAGACCTCTTTTGATAATCTGGTCCCAACATTCTATGCCCAACATTTCACTGCAACTTTCCTCTAATGAACAGTTCTGATCTGAAGTGTCAGTTGTACTTATTTATATTTAACACCCTCAGAGCGGTTGGTGGGTAAAGGGATTTTCAGGCAGAAAGGCAGTCTGATCTAGTCACTGCCTTAGCAGAAAGATGACAGAGCCAAGGAAGTATAAGGTTACATTGCCTGTACCCATATATTGAACTCTGATATCTTGAGCTCAAGAAATGTAATTTGGAAATAGGAGTAAATTGTAAGTGTCTCATGAGGCAGTTTTTGTGAAACATGCCTATAGCAGAACTTAGAGGTAATGTTACAGTAAGAATATCCAGATCACTACTGGAGTTCTGACTAAAAAATAATTGATGTTAAAAAGCTCAATACATAGCTGGTGATTGGGAGACAGGTCCTGGAGGAGAAAGGGAGCAAAGCTGGATAATGGGAGAGGGAGAAGTAGAACAGAACTGACTGGAGGAAAACAAGGGGGAAAGGGTGCTAAGCAGGAGGCACAGATTCATGCAGGAATAGAGAGCAGAAATTCCAAGATTTGTTTTATTCTACTCAAGTCTGAGGCTACAATTTGCCTTGTTTTTTCATCATCACACAGCAAGGAGCTTTATTAAGAAAAAGTTAATAGTTTAAATACACCATTAACATGAACCTGCACAGAATGTGAAACTCACAAAGGACTTGCTAAGCCCACCAAAAATTAGAAAATTAACAATAATCCACCCCTGCATGTAATGTATATTTCAAGAGTCCTCAATATGGACAATACTAGTTAGCCTATCTACTGTGACTTTTTTTTTTTTTGCACATAGTCCAGCTGATAAGAATGGAATTTCAGCCCAAACTCTGTTTTCTCTGTCTTGTCAGGTTATAGCAAACTTTCACCATTTGTAAGTGAATTTATATTTTTAAAACAAAAATTGAAGAAAACATATTTTAGGAAAAAAAGCAACTTTAAGGGCATGAGAGGTGATGTGATAGAGCATAACTGCCAAGACACTTTAAAGGTCATTTTTCAAAATGTCATTTTTCCCAAGTGTCTTTAGAAAGCAGAATTTCTAGGAACAGTAGTTATTTTTTGTGCACAGTAAACACATTTTGAAGTAAATAAACTCAACTTATTAGTTTCATTTTAAACTAAACCAGTTCTGGCATCAAACCCATTTTTTAATTATGAATGCAAAATATCATCTTGAACTTTTTAAAAAATAAAATCCTATAAACTAAGCAGACTGTCTTCATAACAAACAGAATGAATTGTTTTGGAAAAAATGCTTCTGTGTAAAAATGTTGCATGCTGTATTTCTATCCAAACACACATTAAAAGCAATTTCTAAACCCTGGGCATTAAAGAGTTATAGCGGAAATACTTGCAGGCCCTTAATATAATGAAGAACAGATATAGCTATCCCTATTTAATATAGGATGTGCTACATTGTATCAACCCATTTTAGTCCCAACCCAAAAAACCGACTTCAGTACTAATATCTAATGTTTCAGTAGAAAGCAAACCACCACCACTCCTTCCCTTTTTTCTGCAATATTTTACATAAGAGAGTGGGGAGAAGGTTATGGGGAAATACCCTTTCTGACCCTGCAGGTGATCAGCGTAAGCCCTGGTGATTTGATTATGCTTAGTTTATGAAATTGAAAATGTTAATAATGATCAAAACACACAAGGTTCCAACCGCATGTAAACGGAGGGAGTCAGGATGTCAGGAGATACATACCATAGGACTTCTGCTCCCAACATATGGTTGGGGAATGTGAGTGTGGATGGGCAAAGCGGGGGAGGAAAAACAGTTGACAGGTCCACAGAATTACTTGGATCCATTGCTCAAGAAGTGGGGAAGAGGATCACCAGAACCTCCAGGGTGGCTGCAGCTCTGAGGTGGCAGAAGCAGCAACAGAGTGGCTCTCCTACAGCTCTGTGCCTTGAACAGTGTGGATGCCTTCCCCCTAGGGAATTCTCCTGACATCAACCCAATTAATTTAGGCTGTGCTCTGAGTAGAGAGATTTGGCCACAAAAGACCCTTTGTTCTCATACTATAGGGCAGCGCGAAAAGGAGTGACTGATCAGTTTCCTGTGAACCCTTCCTAGTACCCAATACTGCACTTCCATCTCTAATTCTTCCTCTTTTCCAGGTACTGTAAACCTAGGGTAGTTTTTAGTTTTGGTTGTTTTTTGTTTTGTTTTGTTGGGGGCAGAGGAAGTAGTTAGTTTCAAATCCTCTCCCTGCCTTTAACTTGCTTCATTGCCAACCTCCAGATTGCTTCAATCTCTGTTAAAGGTGAAGCAACCAAAAAAGAATTCTGCATTCAAAGACAGCAGATGTACCAGTCATGAACGCCATAGAAAAACAAAGCATTTTAGGTATTTGCTACTCCATTTGTAACGCATGCAATGCTGAGCTGCTGCTGCACAGTGCTAAGACATCTTACAAGTTCAGAGTAAATCAACGTATCTTCGTAGGTTTTAATCTGTGTATTATCTAGGGTGACCAGATGTCCCAATTTTCTAGGGACACCTCTGATATTTGGGGCTTCTTCTCATATTGGCATCTATTTCCCCTCACCCTGTCCTGATTTTTCACACTTTTTATCTGGTCACCCTACTATTATCTTATCCTCATTTAAATTTCACCTGAAATTATACTGCCCAATCCTGTTGAGGGATTTAAATCTGAGAGTTTTCACAATTCTTCTTAGTGTTTACTAATCAAATCCATCAGCTCGCTATCCCTTCCTCTAAATTAGTAAATATACTAAACACTGATGACAAAACAAAGCCATGTGGCACCGAAGTATTCACCTCTCCCTCTTCCCTGCAGGAGCGATTTACCAGGCTTCTGTATCCATTTACAGAATGAGATTTTTAAAGAAGCTTTTGTTCCTCACACTATGATTAATTATTTTCTTTAACAACAATTTGTAGAGGCACTTTGTCAAAAGCTTTCTGAAAATCCAAGTAAACTATGTTCACCAGGCCGCCTTTAGATATTATTTTATTAGCTTCCTCACCCTTGACATATCACAGCAGAAGCTATGGTGGTTTGACCAATTAATTTTTTTTTTCCCCTTTTTAAACCGGGCCTTCATTTTCACACCCACAATTTTAGTGGCTTGGATTTCTGAGTTATTTGGTTTGTGGGTTCAGCGACACTCTAATAAAATGCTAACTGTACCTTCTTTACATGGCAGATTGTTGACACATAAGTGATACCAAAGTTTAAAATACCACTCTTTGACTGGAGCCCAGGGCCAAAGTGAGACTACATTGTGGTGAGCCTCAGCATGTCCCTTGGCTCCTATTTTAAAGAGAGGAACCACAGCGGTGGCTTTCCACTCCTTGAGAGCAGTAGCTGTTCCTAAGGGTCTAATGCATTTCTCCTCAGAATTTACACTGTTTCTATATTTTATTTCCTTCAGTTAAGAATCCAGTGTTGGTGATTTACTAGCTTGAGTATTTCAATTTGTGCCCCAACTTGATCCTTGAAGACTTCAATCTCTGCCAAAGACAATCTGATTCCCATTAAAAAAATGCCTTTGGAATAAAAATGAGTGGAAAAAAATTCATTTAAAAACTTCTTACCCTCATCCTCCTTAATTCTCCCATCTCTCTGGTGGCACATGGGGATCAACTGTCACATATGCAGTCTTCTAGTGTTTAACTTTCTAAAAATATATACTTTAATTTGTTCTTCAGGTCATCTTTCGACTTCAAATTTACACTTTACCTAGCATAGTTTAGATTTCAATCTATATTCTTCAGGTGCGGGATTTCCATTCACTTAACCTACCATTCTACCTTTCCCTTCTGTAGGCATTAACCCAACTCTCAGAAATTTTGAAGTTCATCCTCCTTGTGCTGCCCTAGAAGATTCACCCTTTAAGATAATATGCTTAGCACGTGCTCATGTAATGAGATGATGGGGTGACAAGTACAATACCTAAAGAGAAAGTTAGGTTTGTAGCGCTCACTGTTTACCCACTAGTGCTCCTAAACCCACTTTGCATTGGTCCTGCATATTACTTAAGAGTAAACTGAAAGAGGCTTTCTCCTTTTTTAAGGCTCCAAAACAAGCTGACCTATAAACAATTTGTTTATGACATCAAACAGTTTTTCCACATCCTGCCCTAATGAGTCATTCAACCAAGTAATGCTGCAGGTAATTAAAATAATTACTACTGTACCAAACATATGTGTAACTTGCTTAACCTCAATCACCTTAGAAAAGGTTCCTATATGCATATATATAAATTACAAAAAAAAATAAAAAATCAGACAGACATTCTAGGATGGGATTTTCAAAAGCACCTAAGAGATTCAGAAGCACAAATCACATTGAAAGTCAATGCTAAATTAGGCTCTTTTGAAACCGCCAGCCCTAAATGCTGGTATAAACAATGCAATTTGTTCAACAAAGAGAAGGCTAGGAATGGGGTATCCTTAAAGCAAGCGTATTCAAAATCATGGCAAAGTAGAAATGAGATTAAGCATTGCACGGTTCAAAAGGATTGTTTTCATTTCACTAGGTGTCCATATAGGGTAAAGTTAGCTTATGTATCCAACAGCATTGTCAAAATAACAAGCCTGACAAGAGTGAATAGTATCAAAGAAAGATGGGCAAGCTTTAACTAAATTCTGAATTTCTTTCTTGACACTTGACATTATTTTGTTGTCTATTTTAATAGTGTGTAAGTTATACCAGCATCTGTTTGTTAACTCCCAATTGCTTTGTCTCTCTAAGGTGGTGTAATTGAGGGTGGAGTGTATTTCTCCTTGAAATGGAACATTCCAAGCCAAAAAATGACTACTTCAGCACTCAGCCCTCCCAACAGGTTTTAAAAAGAACTCATGCCCAGATTTACTGATAGATTTCATTTTAAAATGTGGAGCTTTTAATATTACATAAGAACAGCCATAATGGGTCAGCGCAAGGATCCACCTTAACTCACTCAGTGTCCTGACTTCCGACAGGGGCTGGTGCCAGTTGTGTCAGAGGGAATGAACAGAACAGGGCAATCACCAAGTGAGCCACCCCACCACCTAGTCCCAGCTTTTGACAGTGAGAAGAACATGTGGAGAATGGAACTATGTCCCTGACGGTGTTGGCTAATAGCCATTGATGGTCCTATCCTCCATGAACTTATCCAAATGCTTTTTTTTTGCCTAGTTATACTTTTAGCCTTCATAACATCCTCTGGCAATGAGTTCCACAATGTAATAGACTAGGGATTGGCAACTTTGGCACGTGGCCCATCAGGGAAATCCGCTGGTGGGCTGGGATGGTTTGTTTACCTGCAGCATTCGCAGGTTTGGCCAATCATAGCTCCCACTGGCCTCTGCGGGAAGCAGCATGGTGCAAGGGATGTGCCGGCCACCACTTCCCACAGCCCCCATTGGCCTGGAATGGTGAACTGCGTCCAGTGGGAGCTGTGATCAGCCAAACCTGCGGACGCTGCAGGTAAACAAACCATCCCAGCCCGCCAGCGGATTTCCCTGATGGATCACGTGCCAAAGGATGCCGATCCCCACAATAAACTGTGCATTGTCTGAAGAATAATTCTTTTTGTTTCAAACCTGTTGCCTATACATTTAATCAGGTGATCCCTAGTTCCTGCGTAGTGGTAAATAACACTTCCCTATTCACTTTCTCCACACCATTCTTGATTTTATAGACTTCTCTCACATCCTCCCTCAGTCATCTCTTTTCTAAGCTGAACAGTCCCAGTCTTTTTAATCTCACCTCATATGGAAGCTGTTCCATACCCTTAATCACTTTTGTTGCCCTTCTCTGTACTTTTTTCCAATTCTTTCTAATGCATCTTGTTTGAGATGGGGTGACCAGAACTTCACATAGTATTCAAGGTGTGAATGTACTATGGATTTATACAGTAGCATTATGATATTTTCTCTTATTATCTATACCTTATCTAATGCATAGTTGAAAAAAACTTTAGTAGACATGCTAGCACTGAAATATTGTACTACCTGGCAACATCAAACATACCAGAAATCCTGCTTTTGTGCCCATACAAAAACCCACAGAGACACCACGCCTCAAATGAACTTCAGACCAGCTAACTCACTGGGAATGAAAATAAAATGATACCCTCCCCACAACCCTCCCAAGTAGTGCTCTTTGCTCTAGTTTTGGCCTGCCAAAGCATATATGGCTTTGGAAAAGATTATAGAGGACAGCAGGAGGGCTAGAGAGTGGAAAATGAGCAATCATACTGCAGGTGTGGCTTTTAGTACTAGCCACCTGCCCCCTATCCAGAGAGGCAACCAGGTCACAGATAAATTAGCAGTGGAAGAATCTTTACAACACACCCTTCCGTCTCCTACTTCTGGAACATGCCAAAATCCCTCAGGTGGAGACAAGCCATTAAAAGGGGACAGGAGACATGGACTAGAGTTGATCAAGCAAGTGCTGAAACAGATGAACCCAGAAGGAATACTTACAAAACAAAATACACTATGTACCAGTTTATTCTTGTAGCACTGTTAGAACAAAGCCTTTTAGATGAACAGGGTCAGATGTGGTATTCTCTTAAGTGTTAGTAAGTTTCCTATGCACCAGGTCATAGAGATACTCTGTAGCTCTAAGCTACCTTCCTCTCAGCTTTCCCAAATAAAGGACATATGTTGCATGCATCATGCATGTTTATACAACAGGAGATGGCTTGAGAACAGTGCTGCTGCTCAGAAACCCACCTAAGACCTTCAAGTGACTAACAGAGTCAAAATAGTAAATTACTGGAAACCTACTATGGTCTGATATTGGCAGTGTGTGTGTCTGGGGACTATATTTTACTTTTGGGCAGAGGAAGTGGACTCAAATTATCTCACCTTTTTGTGTGTACTTGCAGGGCAAATTACTCTCAACAACTGTAATCAAGACTTTTTTAAAAAACTAAATTTTAGAAACTCATGCTTTTTCAGTCACAGGTCCACCTAGTCATTTATCTCTATGCTTCCAAGGAGGAAAAACACACTATTCTGCTCCCCATTAACACAGCTGGCAAAGCACAATGCTGCATGGAGACTACTTCTTCCTGACTATCTTTCAGTTCATCCCCTTAAGCATGAAGTTCAGCTGCCCTTATTTTACGCTGCACAGCTACCGGTGTTATTAATGATCAGAAATCACGTGGCCCTTTTAAAAAAGTTTCCTAGGGAATTTCAGAAAAGCAAAAGCACATGCTGCTCTGAAGGTCGGCCATTCAATTCCCCTAGTTATTTTTAGTGTACAACAATAAAAAAGTGCAAGTCCTAAAGCAATTGTGCGCAAGAAGCTCAAAAACAGGTTGTAGAACAACACTGAACTACAGAGGTTTACGTGGTGCATAGAACTGCTGACAGGCAACAACAAAAGGAAGCCCATGGTATAACTACAGTGGCTGTACAAGCAACTTACTAAAGACGGGGAAAAAATTATACAATCCTGCAGCAAGTAACCTAGCACTTAAATGGGGGGAAGGAGTGAGGACAAGTTAACACTAAGCCGTTAAGACACAAATACACGTAAAGGGAAATAGATGTAATGCTTTCATTCAAATAGTGTCAACCAGGTAAGTCTGCCAAACATTCACCAAACTATCACCCTGTCCAAGAAGAGAATCCCTTTTTAATTAAAAAATTTAGCCATTTTGAATAGCATTATTAGCAGCTTAGCCAGCAAGAAGTAAAAGTTTACAATAGCTAGCCAGCTGCTTTATAACAATGGCAGGCTTTCACCATTACAGTCATTACAGCTGATCATGATTTTCCATTAAAAAAGCCTTCTACCCCCACCATGCCACCTAAAATGTTTAGTCACTCAGCCATTCCACATCAGGCTGAAGTTTGCCATAAGCCCTGTGAATGTATGGATGTTCCTATAAATTGATCTAAGTTGATTAAAGGGAAGATTCTCTCACCTTAATCCCACACATTTCAACACTGAGCACTTCTGAAAATCCCACCCATGTGTTATTCCTACATGAAAAATTCAGTTAAGGTTCTGCACTTCAGTGCAATGTACTGTTCACTGTGCTAAATACTGTGCAGAGATACTCCAGTCCCCACCACAAAGACAATCCCATACCACAAATCACTCAGGAATTTAAGGATATCATTAAATCCTTCCCCAAACTCCTCCAATAGGAACTCTACAACCACATCCCCCACAAACCTACCCCCGGGATCTTTTACATGTTTGCAAGAGACACAAAACAAGGGAACCCAGGTAGACCCATTATATCTGGCTACGGCACTCTTACTAAAGAAATATTGGGAATCATGGAAAGCATCCTCAAACCTCTCACCAGACAAAGGACCAGTCTCCAGGACATAATCACAGAAACTCCACAACATTAACAACTTCCCACAGAACACCATCCTTGCCATCATGGACGTCACCTCCTTATACACAGACAACCCTCACCATGGTGATATCGCTGCCTGCCTCAAATATCCACCCCAAACTCATCCATTTCATATGACAACTTTCTCATGGGCCACCTTAAGGAAGAATTTCTGGGCAAATGCAGCACAAAACCAACAATATAGCTCAGATACATCAATGATATTTTCATCCTCTGGACAGATGACCTAAATTCCTTCAGATTTCCACCACATCTTCAACCACCACCATTACTCATCCAGCAAATTCTTTCTAGAACATCCCATACTGGCATCAGCTTCCTGGACATCATGGTCAGCTTCAGCAATGGACCCCTACAAGAAGTCAATGGATCACCACACTTACCTTTACAGAACCAGTAACCACCCTGACACACCAATAAATCTGTTATCTAGACTACAGCCAGCCACTCACATATCATAGATCATGCTCTGAGGAGAAAGTTCAGGATACACCTCTTAACATATTTAAAACTGCCTTCACCAAACAAGGGAACTCCCTCCAGCAAAGTAGATTGCATCATACAACGGGACACCCAAATACTACAAGAGAACCTGATTCAATATAGAGAAAAACAAAAACAAAAAACCCTCCTATCACCTACCACCTCATACTGAAATCTATATGGAGTATCATTAAACAATTAAAACCCATACTCAATTGGGACCTCATCCTGAAAGAAATCTTTCCTCGAACCCCCTGTTCTGGCCTTCAAACAACCCCCCATCCCAACCTCATCATCCAAAGCAAGCTTGCCACAGATAAGGACCCACCTACTCAAAATGATAACACATCCTGCCAGAACAATAGACAATGCAGAGTAGCAACATGAGCACATGGAAGTATCCAGCAGAACTTGACAATTCTGTTGGCTTTTCCTTGCTGAGATAAAACAGTTTAGAAGAAAACAAGGAAAAAAAACTGTGTTTAGATTATAACTTTAAGATGTGGCCTTTATCTAGAAGAAGTTGTGGGAATTAATGTGTGGAGGAAATCTAAAGTGACTAGTTCTTTAGCTAGAAGTGCCAAAACAAACAAACAAACAGAAAAAAAAAAAAGCCACAACCACCTCCAGAGAAATTTCAAAAAGGGCTCATTTTGATATGGTTTCCTATGCCAAAGTCACCAAATATGTGACCAAACATGTGTTGGGCCATTAACTGTGTTAAGTTTGGAAACTAGATTCAAATAATTAATGAGTAAAATGTGGGCAATGTTAACATTGCCTTAGTACAAATCTCAATGCAACCTTAAGTATGGAGCTCCTAGGGTACCTCCTTAACAAAGGGAGGATCCAGATTTTGGCAGTAGCTACTCTGCAGGTTTTTGGCTTTTACTAGAAAAACTGGTTCACACGAAAATAACCAGATGTTCCATTTATGCAATAATCTGTTTAAACAAAACACCAACACATTTCAATGGATGTTTCCATAGTGATACAAGTTTTACCCCTAGTGATTAATTCAGCGTTCCATAACATGTACGATGAGCCTAGAGTCTTTGTATTATAGTATGTGCAATTAAATGCTCCTTTACACAAGTAATGTAAATATACTATAAACTACTGAGATGCTACACTGGCTACCATCTGCTAATAACTGGATCTTGTACATGGCATGTACCATAAAAAAAAAAAAATAGCTCATGGATAATAACTGGATGAACCCCACCCTCTTGTTCACTCATGCTGGAGCAATTGTAAAACTAAGTCAGTAAGCCAGAGGATAGGGCACCTCACTTGGAGTCAGGAGACAGGTTTAGTAGCAAGTCAGGGGTAGAACTGTGATGTAAACGTAGGTAAATTAAAACCGCCTTGTAGATCTGTTGGGGGAGAGGGGTGGGAGCAGAAACTATGTTTCGAACTTTTTTTATTTTTTTTTAAATAAAGTTGTTTGTAATAATACTGGTTAAAATTAATCTATGTTGGAAGAGCAACCTAGATCTTCGCTGCCAGATGCTCAGCTACCCTTTTTCTACTGTTTCAGTGTGCAGATAGCCATGGCCGTTAATAACCGAATACAATATTCTCATTTAAAGGAAGAAAATTCTCTCCCTCACCATCCCCCTTTCTCAGGAAGGGGGGGGGGGGGACGAAGAAGCATTAGAGGGGGGCAGATACACACTGACTTAATCTCCAGATTTTCATGAATAGCTCATTCATTCACAAGCAGAATATCTATTACACCACTAGACAGCCCAGCACCATCCAACTGGCTGAGGTGACGTAACGGACATTTTATACTATTTTACCTACCTAGGTTACCATACAGTGGCCATCATGCTGGTAATCAAGCACGGACACGTGCAGTAACGTGAACATACACAGACCTATTGGTTTCCCTCTCTCTAACCCCAGATAGTGGGATTTTGGGGAGTGGTACTGTACGATAGCGGGGCCAAAGGCACTGAAGTTTTGGTTATTCTGGTCTCTTCTGGAAGCATGTTGTACCATGTGAGCTAGCTGCTGAGAGGGCTTTGTCCCCTGATCTCAAGAGTCTTGCCCTTGAGCCTGATAGTTCCATTGTTCCAATGGAATGCAGCTGTCATGGGAGGTCCTGACTGTATGGAGGGAGGCTGCCCCTTTCACAACTTGAACCAGTCCCTTGGAGGGCTTTTCAGAGGAGGCCAGACTCCTTAAATTTGATTTCTGCATTCTATGGAAGCCAGTGAAGGGAGGCACTGGGGTAATGTGCTCTAAGCACAGAAAAGTTGTGCATAAACAATCAGTAATGTGTAGTGTTTCATTTCAATACACAGTATTGACTGGACATAGGATGGTCTGCAAGGCAAGCATAGGTGGAAATGTGAGCTTTTTTCCCTTTTCGGCACATCCATGGCTACTTGAATATCCAGAAGCAATGGAAGAATCCAGTCTATTGTCTCTCTCTCTGGCAAAAACTACTGGCCAATTAGCAAATGTTTGAGAAAAATCACATGACCATGTGGCCGAGAAATAAAGCCACCTTAGCACAGGCTAACTACAAAATTCACACTGCATCTACCCAGTCATTTATTTCCACACCTATTTTATGGGATCTGATATCAAGTGGAATTTATAATTTGGGTTAAATGATTTCAAAATCCACTTTCCTTCATAAGACACACACTGCTACAGGAAAAATAGAAGAGTGGGCAATATCTAATATATTGACTTGGCAAAGCAGCATAGAGAAGTTTGCATTGTAACTACTCACACTGTACTTGTTCTGTGGATAAATAAAGGAATTCAGCATCCTAGGCCATCAATCCATGGCCTTTGACAAGTGTTAGATAAAATGAAAAATTAAGTAGAGAGAATTACTGATCACTTTAGACTCACTTAATAACCTTTACTTTAAAACTAAATACACACACACACACACCAAAATACACAAGTGATTTAGGGAAATGTATCACAAGACCTTATATTATGGCATTTTTCCACAAGAAAAACGTAAAATAATAATAGCACACATACCTAGGCACTCATGAGGAGAAAGCAGCGCAGTAAATTGATAATGTCTCTTTAACTGAGAGGCTGTGTGGTCTAGCAACAAAGTACACTGAACTAGAATTCAAGAGATAGGGGTTTTATTCCTCACTTTGCTACTGACACTCTGCATGTGTGATCTCAGATAAGTCACTTCAGTTCTCTGTGAGTCTGTTCCCTCTCCTTCCATCCTTTGTCTATTTAGGCTGTTTCTCACTATGAATTTGTACAGTAGCTAGCTCAATGCACTCCCACTCCATCTCCTTTGGGACTTCTGGACAATACCAAAATATAAATTATTAATAAACATGGATTCAAAGCCTGGATAAGGGAACAGACATTGGTCCATGCTCTAACTAAAAGAACGGGGGGAAAAAAATCACAACACAGTTTCAGCTGGTTTTTATTCAGAAGTCAAACAGGATAGGAACAGCACAGGCAATGATGCAGTGGGATGGAAGCAGAGCTATGACGATGACACTTGACTGTTCAGGCTTTTCCATTCTTGAGAACTAAACCAAATACAAAGAAAAATTTCACTTCTAACATTTTATAGAGTACAAAGCCCTGGAGAGTGAAAAATTAAAATTAATTAATTACCTTTAACTCTGCAGAAAAGTGAGCCTCATATTTGATTAAGAGGCTTTGCTGTGTAGCTAACGGCAAATAAATTAAAGCTTTGTATCTTGTTAATTTTTCCCACCATGATTTCCATCAATTATAGTCACAGAACTGTAGTGCAAAAATCCCTCTGGCTTAACAGGCTCTGTACAGCAGTAAGGCATTTTAAGCACCACTGCAAGCTCTTGGCATGTCTGTAACTCAACACATGTCCACGCACATGCATTACACTCAACACGCTTGCATTAGCGCACAGGCATTCACACGACGGTTGTTACTGCACTTGCTCTGAGCAACGCTAAACACCACACTGTTCACCATCTTTTCACCATACTGTACTAGTCAGCAAGTGCTGATGCAGCTGCTCCAACAGAGCATATGGTCTTCCTAGCATAGTCCTACAATGCTCCTGCTCAGCCTTCAGTGACACTACAGGCTAATGGCTGTGTCACCTGTAAAACCATGCAGCTGTTAGGTTAACACAGGCACAAGAGCATACAAGGTGGTTCTTGGCTGACCTCTGCTCTCGCCTGCGCTTCCCTCCGTCCCAATCGCAATATTCAAGACATAGAGTCCTGTTACATAAAGCTTAAGATTTATTTCAAAGCATTAGAATTGTTATTGTATATTGAAAATAAAACTTTCAGAAATTTTGCTTCATAATAAAGATATATGTTTTTCAATATATATATATATATATATATATATATATATATATATGTTTCTCATAGACCCATTTTAGCACCAGTAGGTCTTCAGCTCCTGAAAAATACAAGCCTTAGAGAAAAGACAGTGCAGGCGTTATAATGCACAGGCGTTACACACAAATACCTTATGGTGACCTGATGTCTGCATCAGAGTCAGACAATTGCCTCTCCCAGATTCCTGAGAACACAAAAAGTAATATCATCAACAATCAACATTGAAACTTAACGGGATTAACCCATTCCCAGGTATATCCACTGGTTCTACTTACCTCTCCATGCCTGCTCATAACACAGTGGGGCTCTTGACTGTCTGTAATTCCCACAGGGCTATCAGTGCAGGAGGTGGAGGAAGTAACTGGCACGATTTTGTGGAGTTACATGGCTTGGATCTTATCCCTCCAAACTTGGGCCCACACCATTCTGTTCTCAGTACTCTGAATGGGATGAGAAGAAGGGGGGAAAAAAAAGTTAGGCCAGAAAACAGCCAAGAATAACAACATATCAAGTAAAAGACATATCAATAAAGCTCCTTACCTCTTCAAGCACCACCTCCCCCCAGGAGCAGTGCTCTTCACAATAACCTCCAGCCCCAGAATCATTCAGGCAGTGGCTTGCAACTCTTCACCATGGCATCTTCAGTGCGAGCAAGAGGGCTTAGCAGAAGCTCCTGAATCTCACAGTGTATGCCTGGTTCTTCATGCAGGTCAAAGCATCCATTGGAACAAACCAAGAACAAGAACAGGTGCAGTCATATGTTCTCTATACCATAGATATTAAACACTTGCTCCAGGAAACTGCACCAAGACTTGTGGGACAGGCTCTGTAGCACTTGTATCATGTCTGCACACACTACTACATGCAAGCCCCAATGGTAAAATTTTGTACTGCAGGTAAAGCTAAGTGGTTGCTTTTAAATGAGTTGCATGGCACAATTACAAATCAGGCCTCTACCCTGCCCTTTTCCTTCCCTCCCTCTCCCTCCTCCCCCCCACCACCACTATATGAAGGGTCACAACCATCTTATCCTCTCTCTAGATTTACTTCTAGAAATCTCCACTTCTCTCTCCCGAGATTTACCACAAATTTAATTTCTGTTTCCATCTAGTTTCCCTCTCCTACTTGCATGCTCAGTCTTCCGACAACATCCTCCATTTCACTATGTCTAATTCACCCACTAACAAATACCACTGTTGTTGCATGCATTCAGTAAGGACAATGAAAACAGACTAGTCACTTTCATGTTCATTTGCATTCAGTTTCTTTTAGTAGTGCCTTGAAATGACCCTTTGTACAAGTTATACCCTAATGACTTACTACATTATAAATATTCCTGTTTGTAATTTGGAGCATTTTGGTATAAATATGCTGGGAATTTATCGTTCATTAGCACAAAATATGTGCACCCTTGTCCTATTTTTTGTTAAAGATATTTTTAAAATTCCAGCCCTCTCTCTTTTTATAGCCTCCTGTCTACAAAAGAACAAAGCTTCAAACATGCAGCACCCTCCATGCAATTACTGTTCTCTACTATACCCCAGCACTGGTTTCCTAGGAAACAAGGAAAAAAAGCATAAAAATGTCTAGCACATTTAATATGCAAATGAAGTAGGTCACACCAGTCATATTTCACTCATTGGCGTGCAGGACCATTCATTATGATTTGTGGTTTGCATTTGCTGCATGCAATTGGTTTTGGGGCAGTTATGGCAGAAATAATGATCTTCCTCGACAGTGCTGTTGCACAGCTTAGTGCTGTCTTAGAATAGGTTAAAAGATCCGGTTACAAGTGTGGAAACTGAAGGTTGTTTTAATGCTAAAATGACACATTAATAACTAATGTTTCTTCTCTCTGGCTAGATAGTTATATGTACAGCAAATAATAAAAGCCCTGATTCTTTTTGTCAAGTACCCCACCACATATTCAGCTCCAGTTCCCACTGTGCTCATCTATTCAGTCTTTAGAATCCATAGCATAGGAGCAACTGACTTCTAAAAGTACAGAAGAGGCCAAGTAGTTAGCCCTATTGCAGTAGAAAAGGAAAAGACCAGACTATCGCTCTGAGCAATACCCTCCGACGACCAGGATGTAACACTGCCATCAAATACACAAGCAGTTGCGTACCAGCCTGCATGAAAAATGGAAAGGGGCCAAGTAAGGGTGAGTGGGTCAGCCTACAACAACAAAAAAAAAGTGTGTGTCTCCAAATTCTCACAGACTGGTATAAAAGAGGAGTAATTCCACTGATTTCAGTGGAGTTACGTGTGTATAAGGGAGAAGAATCAGGCTGTGTCAATGCAAGAGAATACTGTTAACTGCTCGTTCTTCATTTTTATACTTGGTGTGAAGTTAGAACGAGGAAGAGAAGCATAAGTATTTATGCCACAGAATGCTAATGTAATACCTGCATACAACATCGACTACCAAATCAAGGCACCCTGAGTTCTAAATTCAGTTTCACTGCTGTCAGGAATGCAAAGAAAAATCCCACGATTAGTCTGTTTTGAAGCCATAGGGGAATATTTAACACTACAGAGAAGGAAGGGAAAAACCCAAGGTTTTAAAAAGGATACACTCAAATCAGGCTGATAATGTTAGCAGTCAACCTAAATATACTAGTATAATTTTATAGATTAGTTATGCGATGTAGTGATGCTCTCTCTCTCTGGCACTGAACTGCTATATAAGTACCGTGTTCACTTTGGTATACACGAACTGGAGAGAGAGTAATGACAAAACACTGCAACCATGCTTGGGAGTAGGAATGCAGATTCCCTGAGGCTCAGACTACTTATTGCGCTGTTTTTACACCAGACAGAGGAATAATCTTTGCCCACTGCCGCACTGATGTTTACAACTACAGCTCACTAAGCATTTCTTATGTTTGAATGTTTTCGCTTGCTGATTCTCTAGCCTGCAAAAAAGGTTTGAACTTGAAAGTCTTTGAATTTGGAAGACAGACAAACTGTCTTGAACTCTGGGATTCTGTTTAAAACATGAATACAGGAAGAGGAAGAGGATACAGATATATATGTCTGTTTCTTCCACCCTACTCCCACATAATACAAGTGTAAAGTATGCCAAAAGTTCAGAAGGACACACTGTTAAGATAAGGACATGAGGGATGAAATCATCCAGCAAAAGATCTGCACAAAACTTATGACCCCCACAATGAAAGCCAAAAGATGACATTTATTACATCTGCATGTATGTATAAATCAATTTCAAAACAGAGATTTCATGTCAGCTCACAAATATTGGGTATATCAACTTCTCATTGCTTTCTAAAAGGTGCTCTTATCCTGTTCTTGATCAGTCACCACCCACCCTTTAACCTTAAAGCTGAGTTTACTAGTTCTTAGCATATTTCCAGACACTCCACAGCTGCCTACATTTCCAGAGAAGTATGAACTACAAAATTCCAAAGACGGTTTCTATGTTGCTTTGTCAATTTCACCAAAATTTCAGAGATAGCTTCTATATGGCCCTCTAGCTTCTGTCTTAACATACTTCACGTTTGAGGTGATATGTATTTATCAGAATATTATCCTCTCCACTGCACCCAGAACCCCAGCATAAATACCTTTTTTAGTTTTTGCTTGTTTTCTAGCAATAGACAGTCCTGACTACAGAGCCCAACACATACTTGGCACAAAACATTTTGTGCACTCTTTCTGTGCATCCTTGTCAGTTACCACTTTTTAATTGTGCATGAAGTTTTAGTAAATACCAAACTAAGAACAGAATAAATTACACAGCCACCAAAGCTTCCTTAGTTAGTGGTAACATTCTTTTAATCCCACTGGAAAAGAGATAAGTTCTTTCCGGGTTCACACACCAAAGTCCACGTAAGAATTTCAAAACAAACTTCTGCTCAACTTCAAGCCAAGAAAAAGATTTACGATCAAATTCTGCTCTTACTTGCAACAGTGACTATCCAGAGGAATTTTAATTCAAACGGGTTACTCTGCCTCTCTCTACACCTTAGCGGAAAGTCCACTTCAGAGAACTGTCAGAAGTGGTACTGACTGGCATTTCTTACCAGGAAAGAGGTACCAAAGATTGAATAGAAATGAAGATAGAAGTACCTTCCCACTGCTTAAAGGCATTTCCTCCAGAACAGGGTGAAGGCACACCGGAAGGGCACTGTGGGGAAGCTAGGTCTCCAGCTGCCTATGCTGTGCATGTTCTGTGGATAGAGAGAACTTCAGCTTCCAGACCTGTCAATCTGGCTCCATTCACCAGCACTACAAACTTATTGAAGCAAAAAAAAAAAAAAAAAAAAAAAAAAAAAAAACCACACTATACATTTTTCATGATGTTCTTTTCTGCACAAGCATGTACTTACATAACACCATCCTCCTGACGCCACACATAGATAATGCTGATGCTTAGATAGCTCTGTCTGTATGACTAAAGTCCCAAGACCCCCAACCAGAAAGAAATTAAAAGTAAATTATTAGCAAGACTATCTTTAGTGTAACCGTTTACTTACAGTAAAGTCTTTCTTCAGTGTAAGCTACAGTTTAAAGTGGGGGGATGATAAGAAAATGTAAAAAAAAAGTCACAATTATGCTCCTTTGTAAATCTATGAAGAAGAAGAAAAGTTTCATCTAAGATAATATTAATTAGGTTTTATTCTTAGGTTTTTACAAAGTATAAACTATTGTTAGCTCTGATCTAAATGGGAGAGAGCTTGCATTGTTAATACGCAGAAGCCTACTGGAAACACTGCTAAAGCAGGTCTTTCTTGATTCCAGACTCTCAGAAATTAGCTGCAGTAAGAAACATAAAAACTTTCAGTTCTGGAAGCTGTTCAGATTACTTGATGAATTCTCTTGCCTTCCAGAAAACAAGAATTCCCCAACATCATTACTATTTGCCCCAACTTCTCAAGCAATAAAATAATTCATTTTCTAATTTTTTAACCTAATTATGGATTTTCGTCAGGGCAAATATATTTTTTAAAAGAGTAAAGATTCTTATAGCAGATTTCTAAGACGTGTATTAAAAATAGTCAGAAGTTTAAGTCAGAATAAAGGTCTGTCGGTTGTAGTACATTCTAATGGAAGTGTCATATATGGAGTAGAAAAAAAAACAGACCTTTTCTATGGGACTTTTGAAAATAACCCTGTCAACTTGAAATGAAAAAGGTGTACTTTTCTGAATATTTGCCTACTGTTATTACAACAGCCACCACAGAAAACTATAACTGAAGTTCAGTTGAGGTTAACCCCCAATACTATTGCATTCACTTGAAGTTTACATACTTCCCAGCAAAACATGAGCGCATTCTTCAGACCGGACGAATCTATCAGGTACAAGGGGTAAAATGCACCCCTAATGGTCTCCCATGTAGCTGGTAACCTATGGAAATACTGTTGTTTCAAAAACAGCAAGGAAGCAGTTAAACTATGTTTATATGTAGTTGCTTCTTGAAGCATTTTCCACAAGAAATTAAAATAAATCTGATTATGAAGGCAGTAATGGCATGTTGTTCTTGTTAAATCAGATTGGCAGTGTGCATTTACTTAACTGGCTACTTTGTTTTTAAAAAATCCAGGGCTAAACACATATGAATATTTAAAAATATTACTATATATTTATCTAATTTATTAGACAAACTAGCGTGGGTAGCTAGACTAGTTCGCTTAACCTCCTTAAGGAAAAGGGGAGAAAACTGATTTTTGTTTGTTTTAAAGAGAGTTACTAAAAATATTAAAGCCCTTTTGATGGAAGCTGGGATCTGCACAAGTCCCACACAGATGGGCTAGATGAACAACAGGTCTTCTCCGTCTTTAAATAGCTATAAAAGTCTATAACCCCCGACTCAAGCTAAATACTTCCCGGCGCCCAGCCCAGCGTTTCTCCAATCTCTCTGTCTCATCCACAGCACAGCTCTTCTGGGATTCAAGACAGGTAACAGAAGGCAGAGCTCACAGCGATAGGAAAGGTACAGTAAGAGCTAAGATCAAGTGTAATATCTGTTCCTCCACCCCCTTCTTCCTACCAAGAATTGTTCCTACCCAACAGAGCAGACCATCATCTTTCCACTCAGAACATCTCCTCTTCCATTGTTTGGGAACATGAACCAGGCTCCCGCCTGAGAACCTCAAACTGGCTTATGAGGACTGCCAAGGTAGCACCCCGAAACTCCTATTTTCTTCGTCTATCCCCGTCCCCCCCAATAGGACATTACTACCTAAAGAGAGGAAAACATGATGGCATTTGAATGTTCAGCTCCCATTCAGTGGCAAGATGCTACGTCATTATCAACTATCAAGCCACCTTAGCATACTTTGGGAAATACCTAAAATGAATGAACTTTCCTTTCAGTTGTCCATAAAAGTTGATTGTATATTATATGCATTCAGGCCCTCTAAGAACTTTTCCAGTATTTTGTATTCTGCTTGCTACTGACTTCTAAGCTTTTGAAGAAGGCAGCGATCAGTGTCACATTTGAGGTTTACAAAACTATGGCATTCATGTCTCTTCCCCAAGGATAAACAAGTAGTCTACATTTCATTTTCAAAATGAATTTAGGGCCTTAAGGGTCTAGGCCCCATTAAAAGTCTGAGACTTAAGAACCAAACAGCCTGATTTTGACAGGAATGCAGGTGCCAAACTCCTATTGTCTGTGAGAAGTAGGTGCTTTTGAAAATTTCATCGTGTTTTCTCACCTGATATTATAACCCACTCTCAATCGGAGGTGCTACTGTACATACTAAGCTCCCACTGCAAGGTGTAGCAGCACGTGAACAGTCCCACTGACGTCCAGAGGCCCCAATTTAGCAATTATAAAAGATCAATTTTTTGAGGCTATCCTATTTGTCATACTGTTTGGTTTAGGGGTTGATACTGAAGGAGTTCAGTGGCCTTAGTTAGCCTCATCAAAGAACCACTGAGCAAGATTATGAACTGGTATCATTATTACAATAGGATCTGCTCAGAAAATGCCCAAGACTGAGCGAGTACTCATATTAAATACTGGGACTGGTCTATCCTGACAGCAGGGTTGGAGCTCACTGGTGCACCTTGGAATGGGGGAGGAGGGGAGACTCACTGACCAAAAGAACACTTTCATGTCATCAAGGAAATGAAATAACTAGAAGTGAGTTTGTGGCTTTATATGTCTCTTGAAACTCAAGACAGGAAATGAAATTACAAGCACAGTACCAGCACACTTTAACCCAGGGGTCGGCAACCTTTCAGCAGTGGTGTGCTGAGTCTTCATGTATATCCTCTAATTTAAGGCTTCACGTGTCGGTAATACATTCAAATGTTTTTTAGAAGGTCTTTCCGTAAGTCTATAATATACAACCGAACTACTGTTATATGTAAAGTAAACAAGGTTTTCAAAATGTTTCAGAAGCTTTATTTAAAATTAAATTAAAATGCAGATCTTATTAGTTTAGTGTGATCCTTGCCCTTGCTTTTCCTTGCTAAGTTTTCCAATGTCTGGTGGCACCTATTTGGATACTTTAAGTTGCACACAGGCTTCCGAGTTATAAGTTAATAACCAGCTGGCAGGAGGTCAGCGCTGGAACCCCAGATCAGCAGCCGAGGTGAGTGGAACTGGCGGCTGGTAGGGCTAAGCAGAGCCGGAAGCCTGGACCCTGTCTGGCAGGGGGCCTGCACTGGAACTCCAACTGGAAACAAGGTGAGTGGGGCTGTGGAGGGGACCCCGGCTGGCAAGGGGCCAGCAGCCAGAACCCCAGAGCAGCAGCGGGCTGAGCAGCTCAGCCCGCCATCGCTCTGGGGTTTCGGCTGCTGGCCCCTTGCCAGCTGGGGTCTCAGCCCACCGCCAACCTGGGGGTTCCTTTCCCCAGTCGGGCAGTGGGCGCTGAGTGGGACCAGCGGCAGGACCCCGGCTGGTAAGGGGCCAGCAGCGGGAACCCCAAAGCGGTGGCAGGCTGAGTGGCTCAGCCCATCCCGCGTGCCATCAAAAATCAGCTTGCGTGCCACCTTTGGCATGCATGCCATAGACTGCCAACCCCTGCTTTAACCCAAAGCCTAACTTTTAAATTTTGGATTTTCAGAATCTTTTTAGCCAGATACTATTAAATCAGAAAGATTGATGCTCCAGTGCAATTCTTAATCAACTCTAAAGAAAGGCCATCATTGAAAACGTACCTATTCAAATCCCAAATGGCATCCAACGTTGAAGGAGAGGTCACTGGGCTAGACAAAGCTCTGTGGTAAAAGCAACTGACATAAACACTCAATGGAAATATGAAGGAACAATTTTCTCAAAAACTATGGGGTTTTCAAGGACTAAGATCAACCTTTTACTGAAATGCGTCTGCTTAAACCCATCATTCAGCTCTTGTAATACCTTTAAGTGAAATCCATTATGAGCAGGGCTATAAACACCTGAAAGAAACGAAAACCTTAAGACAAAGCATTAGGAAAACACAATTTATGTCTGCAAACAAGGGATAGAAATACAAACTGAGCACTGCCATTCCTCTGAAATCAGTCTGAAATCATCTCTACAAGAGGACTAGACTTTAAAAAAAAAAAATGAAAAGTGTGATGATGTTAAATGAAAAGTGTGATGATGTTGCAATCAGACCAGCACACAATTTAGAAGAGCATAAAATGCTAAGAGCCAAATCCTGGGGCTGTGCATGAAGCCAAACAAAACAGGTCATCGCATGCGGAAGTGAAGAGGGGGCAGCAGGAATAAATACAGATTGATACCCATAGACCATCACAGAGCATCAGCAAGAATCACTGATACACTCAGAGCTCTAACAGCATCCATGGTCCCCACACCCATGACACACACATTTGGCCAGAAGATTTAGAATCAACAGCCTTGTCCCCACCATCCCAATTCCCCAGTGACAGGGGCATTACATTTTAATTTCTAAGGGAACAGAGATTAAAAAGGGAAGTGGCTTAGGCTACCACTTGCAATTATGTCTACCAGTGTCTGGTTTGATTACATATTGAGGAATGGTTCCATCTGCTTTAAATATTCAGCCAAAAGAATAATTTGTACAAGATTTTCAGGGGGTTTGATAATTTGTAAGGTAACCTTGCATGTTAAACCCATCCTAACCACTGACCTTATTGACTCCCAGACAGTAATAGCTGAATGCCAGATACACAAATAGATAACTAACTTTACATCACATATCATTTTCTACATGTCTGTATATAATACATATTTATAAATAATCAGATAAGAGAGTTCTATCCCTGAAAAAAAAGCAAAATCCGACAGTACACCAGTGACAGCAGGTACCACCAAGGAGCAATACTTCACAACACACAGAGATGGTGGAAACCTATGACTACGACTACCACCACCTGCAGACTCCACAGCCTATGCCCCACCCACCAGGAACACTACTGAACTACAGTGGTTCTGCTGCTTCCTCATCTTTACACATCTGCGCAAGCCATAAAGAAACACTTTAGCTCTGAATTTTGAGCAGACGTTTGGCCTCAAAGAACAGGAAAATAGTAAATCCCTCATCCCCTGACAGCTATAAGATTTAGGACTGGCCGTTAAAGCTGACATTGCTACTCTTGGCTAATTCTCTTCATCTACAACCTGTTAAATCATTAGAGTACGTAAAACATTTGGAGTGACTGGACTGGGGCTTTCACTCAGCCAGAAGACAAAAGACAGCAACTGATGGAAATGCAGAAGAAACACCTCAAAAGCTGAGTCAAAATGATATAAAAGTTAGATCCTCCACTGTTTCGTCAGTCAAGTGTGGCTATGGAAGACTTGTGCGTTTTCATTTATGCCCGCTCTTTCGGTCAGGCTGAGAAGCAGCAACTGCAGAAGCAGTAAGAACAGAGAATGTATGGCTATCAGCAGAGCAGACTGTAGGATATTCCCTGGGCCAAAGAGGAGAAAAAAAAGATGGCAAGAAGGAGGGTTTCCCCAACAGGGATCATCAACTCATTGTGAATACAAATTCTGGCTGGCCATGGCAAAACAATGCCCCCTTAGGTGTAATGTAAGTTATTGGTATGGAGGAGAAGTGGAAAAACAAAACAAAACAAAAAATTCAACTAAAGCACTATTTAGGTTATTATACCAGATGCCTGATCCTGTAAACAATTTATTACCATGAAGTAGTCCTACTGAAGTCTGTAGGATTACACCCAGCAGTAAGCAATAAACCCTGTAGAATAGGGCCCTCTTTGAGTAATCTGATAGCACCAACTCCATGGAAACTCAGAGTATCTTGCATAAGCATCCCACAATGGGTAGCACTGGAAAAAATGAAGTCCTTCTCACTGCTTGGAAAACATCAGCAAACCAAATTATCTAAAATCAAACAAACATAAGAAAAGAAAAGAAAATCTATCAGCTAAAAGCTAAACAAAATAAACATGCTTTGAGACCTCAAAGCATTTGTTCCATTGTCCAAAATTCCACTGAAGTGCTTTTAAAATAGATCCCCATATAGTGAAACAAATGCTTTTCAGGATGAAGGGCCACTCAATCTGTTTTCTCATGCCTTTTGTTCTGGGGTACTATACACACACCCTTTTCTAAAACTTCCTATCTGAACAGGAATTTAGATAAGCAAGTTGTTTTCCTGGAAATCCAATTCCCAGGAGACAAGACCCTGGAACCAGGGGCTTAAAGTGCAGTCAATGTAATGCTAAGTCTGTCATACTTTAATGATATCATTTGATTAGTTTAACAAAGTTTTAGGATCCTGCAAGCTTAAATATAAAAGTTAATTACAAGTTTAATAATATGTTATCTTAAAGTTACTGAAGATGCAGTGCCCACTCACAGATGACCAATCCATATCAAATAGTCTTAATTTTTTTAGCCAGAAGTGCAACCCCAAGCAACCCAGCCCATTTTAGATCTTGTCTTCAATAGTTCCACCTTGCCAGGGTGATGCAGCCAGCAAGAAGTCAATCATGCTATTTGGGCTCTCCCCCTTCATATGCTCATAATCCTCAAGTGACTGATTGATAATCCAGGTAGAAAGGGGAGCGGGAATTCTGACCACTTATTAAGGCAGAAGAATAAGTGCTGGAGCAAAATGTAAAGGTGGCCTAAATACGTTGTGTGGACTTATCTTCATTAGAGAATTAGGCAGTGTAGGAGCACTTAGGAGATCTTAAGGAGGAGTGTAAACTAACCTGATGTTAAACATCAGTTTCCCCTGAGAGACAAGATAGATGAGCTAATATCTTCCATTGGTCCAATAAAAGATTACCTCATCCTCTCTCTACTGTCCTGGGACCAACACGGCTACAACTACACTGCAGATGTGAGTTCCCTATGTCAACACTGATTCAAAAGCCACATTCAAACGTCATGTTATTTAAACACAATCACAAGGTCACATTCTAATGTGTCCTAATTTTCTCATGAGGACAAGCCTATGAATAGTGTTCTCCCAGAAGTCATAAGAGTTTCTCAGAGTCCAGAGTGGCAAGCCTAGCGCTGAGCCTTTGCCCATCTCTCTTAGCAGCAAAACAGCTGCATCATTCTAAACATCAGGGTTCCAGGCAGAGCTACCCACATGTTATAAGATATTAACTGTTTATAATTTTGCTATATTGATATACTACTTAGAAAACAGAAAGGACAAGCATCAGCAGATGGTCACCTGGGAATGGTGCAGCTGTTTTGCTGTTGAGCAATACCCTCTTCAGCCTGGAAAATTTGCTTACACACAAATAACTTCCACCTGGAGTTGCTGCTACAAAAAGGTAGAAGTAAACTACCAAACTAAAATGGATTTTCATGTCTTGAATTGTAGCAATTTGCACATTAAGCACTACTGCATAACAGATGCGTTCAAAAACAATGCACAAGAATGGGAATTGGTGCTACTCTAATAAGACTGCAACACAGATGCCAGAGCGTCTGTGAAACCGCTAGAGGCCTTGACTGAATTGAATCCCTACGAAAGTATTCCTTTTCCCACTCCTGTTCCTAAAAGTCTCTTCTGAACTCTATAGGAATGATGGATGAATACTGCAGTGAGCCCTAACTCACTTCTTAAAAAAAGCTCTAACAAGGAAAAGTTGTACTTGCCTGAGGGTTTTTCCTCAGAATAGTCTGTTAAACATAAAAAAAAATTTCCTCTCAACTCCTGTTCACCACACCTCACTGTGAGGATCTTACCAGAGTTGATAATAGAGAGGGAGTGTAAAGAGAGGGTGGGGCGACTGGGCAGAATAGAAACTATGGACAATAGCAGGTCTAGTCTCCTAGAAACTGTCTGAATGAAATTTGTACTACTGAGTCGCAACAGCAGGCACAACACACTTCTACCAAAGGTGGCATGGTCTTCTAGACACTAGTTAGTTTGTAGTATCGGGAGACTTCTGGAAACCTGGCCAGGTCTCTGTCATATATTCCTCGCAGGAGGCATATGACCATTGTGCCCAGGAGTATGAATTGGTCTAAAACAGCAAACTTTGATTCCTTTTGGCAGGCACATTCATTTAGCTTTGCATACCTCTGAAATGCATAATTCACTTGTCCCAACTACTGAAGGGAAAGAAAGCATCTAAGACTTATTTCTTGGGCATATATTATGGAAAGAGATACCTATGTGAAAAACCTTATCTCAATTGCACATGCAGGGTAGAATTTTTCCAAGATACTCCACACTAGTCTAACTCTGCTCCCATTGACATGAATGCCAATTGACTTCAGTGGGAAAAGAGGCCAGCACTGCATGCTTTTAAAAACCTCATCTCTTGCAGTGCATGGGCCTGACAAAACAGACTGCTGCTACAGCCACACTGGCTCACACGTTTGAGACTGTGCCAGGATACAAACTTTTTGGCTAGAAGTTGGTAGGAACATTAACATGATAATGGATACCTCCCTAAAAAGGACTTCCCAGAACTGTGTTTTGAGATCTATATACCATCTCCAGTTCATGGCAAGCTTGGCTCTCTAGCACAGCACTTGTAGCCAACCACCACATACTGCTTCAACGGAACAGCAGATTGCCTTCAGGGATAGTAGCTTAGCACAACTTGGCTGATGTAACATTTCAAAGAGGAGAGACCTCAGACAAATTTGAAAAGATTTGACCTGACTTTTTAGAAATCTGCTTAATTCCTTGCGGACGGAAACCAAGATGTTACTCTCCTTTCCCTTCCCTGCCCTGGATCCTTTCCTTCCCTTTAATTTTTTATTCTTCTATCTTTTTGTTTGTTTCTTCTCCCCTTTTTTGTGTGGGGGGGGGAATCATAAAATACAAATTTAAAAAATGCCACCTGTCATGGTATAATTCCCCACTCTGAACCTTAGCGTCCAAAAGATGGGGTACCAGCATGAATTCCTCTAAGCTCAATTACCAGCTTAGTACTTGTAGCGCTGCCACCAACCAGGAATTTCAATGCCTGGTACACTCTGGTCCCCCCAAAACCTTGCCCGGGGATCCCCAAGACCCAGACCCTCTGGATCTTAACACAAGGAAAGTAAACCCTTTCCCTCACCGTTGCCTCTCCCAGGCTTCCCCTTCCTGGGTTACCCTGGAAGATCACTGTGATTCAAACACAGAGAGGAAAATGCACCTTCCCCCCTCCTTCTCTCTCACCCTCCCAGACTCTCCCTGAGAGAGACAGTAATCCTAACACAGAGAAATTAGCCCCTCTCTCCCCCTTCCCTCCTTTCTCCCCACCAATTCCCTGGTGAATCCAGACCCCGTCCCCTGGGGTCTCACACCAGAATAAAAAAAAATCAGGTTCTTAAACAAATTAAAGAGAGAAAAACAGTAAAAATTATCTTTATAAATTTAAAATGGAATAGGTACAGGGTCTTTCAGCTATAGACACTGGGAATACCCTCCCAGCCTAAGTATACAAGTACAAATTAAAATCCTCCCAGCCAAATACACATTTGAACTCCTCCCAGCCAAATACACATTTGCAAATAAAGAAAACAAAAATAAGCCTAACTCGCCTTATCTACCTAGTACTCACTTTTCTGAAACTCATAAGAGCCTGTATCGGAGCGATTGGAAAGAAACCTGGATGCACGTCTGGTCCCTCTCAGAACCCAGAGAGAACCACCACCAAAAACTAACAGCACACACAAACTTTCCTACCTCAAGATTTGAAAGTATCCTGTCCCCTGATTAGTCCTCTGATCAGGTGACAGCCAGGCTCACTGATCTTGTTATCCCTTTACCAGCAAAAGAGATATGAAGTACTTCTGTTCTATTAACTCTTACTATCTGTTTATGACACCACCCCTTTAAGTGTAACCATAAAGTAACAGAACTATAGTCACTCCTAGGTGGCAACAAATAAAAAAGAGCTCTGCTTATAGTACTTTGACAGTGGTCTCATGTTAAAAGTTCCTGTCTTGGTTATTTTTCTCATCTAACATTCATTATATACACATACAAATATGCATGCACACAAACCTTTTAGTTCAAAAATTAATAGTTCTATAAGGGGAAATATGAGCTAAATAGCAACTTTAACAAGGAACCATATAGAAAGTTTCACAAAACTAATGTTTCCCTTCAATCCTGTAGAAACTGTCACAATAAATCTCATCTTTGTAATGCATGAAGATTCAGGACTGAGATGTTTTATTTTGTTAATTTAAAACATAAATACCTTTATAAAAGATAGAAAAAGTCACCTGTTAATAACAAAACTAAAACAAAACATTTAATATTTTAACTATTATTTCTTTACACACTTAAATCCAAATAAAGTAACCATATCTTCTTGAAAACTTCTGATTGACCTCTAATGAGAGACATCACTTTCTCTCTAATGAAATCCTCACTATAATTTGTTTCCAATATCCATTTTGAAGCTATAGCTACAACAACAGATAAGTTAGGGACACAGACAATGTCTTGATTAATATAATCTGAATAACGAACATAGTCTGTGAAAAACTTATATTTTTCTAGTAATTTCTCATCTTGTTTTCCACTCCTAATAATAAGGAACCAATCCAAGTTTTTGAAACCATTTACAGAGATCCAACAGACTGATCTTTATGACACCATCTCATGTTTAAACGTAAAAAATGTCTCAATTTGATTTTTCTGCCCAGCTTATTTAGAGCTCCCTGTAAACATCTGACATATGGACACAGCAAACTCTCTCCACCATCTCTTGAATGACAGACATACTGCCCCAGGCAAGTTGATACTGTATAATCCTATGCATCTATTATCTGTGGAAAGTGTTTGGTTTCTGGACTGAAAAGTTTAAAATATTTGCAGTAACTTGCATCTCAGTAGTTTTGTAAACTAGCTTACTACAGATCTCCCCAACCAGGATTTTTCCAAATATGATTAGTGTAGGTGAAAGGTGTTGGACTGGAGAGCAAAGTCTTCTAAATGTTCACAGAACACCAGGACAATAGCAACTTGAGTTTTCCTTCCCAACACCCCTTCCAAGTACCTCCTCCTTCACCAGACAAAATACAAAGGATGAGAGGATAGTTCAGTCCCCTTAGAGCACCAGCCTCTACAGAAATGGCGAAAGATACCAGTTGTAAGGCCAGTTCACAACTGATTGCAGTTTAAAACACTTGATTGTAGTTTAAAACACCCACTCCAAACAGATCAAGCAAAAAGGGCACGAGCTTCACAAAAGCATTCTTCCAGTCTCTTAGCATAATTATGCTAAGAATCAAGTAAGAGATGTGTAACAGTGAAGATACGCCACTGTACAGGCCCTACTTCCATGCAATTGCAGGATTCTAGGCTGATATAGCAGAAGCCTTGATGCTGCCGCCATGCCATGCAACCTTCTTCACTGAACCCAACTATGCTGGATTGATGCACGGGGCAGCATTTAGCCCTTGATGGAATGGAAGCATGACACTTCCAGAGCCCTGGAATGGTGCACTGCAGCTACATCACAGCTAATCCTTAATTATTCTATACGAACATAAGAATGGTCATACTGAGTCAGGCTGGTCCATCCAGCCCACACTCTGGTCTTCTGACAGCGGCCAATGCCAGATGTTTCAGAGAGAATGAAGACAGGGAGATTTATTGAGTGATCCATCCTGCTGTTCAGTCACAGCTTCTGGCAGTCAGAAGTTTAGGGACACCCAGAGCAAGGGATTGTGTCCCTGACCATTCAGGCTAATAGCCATTGATGGACATTATCCTCCATGAACTTATCTAGTTCCATTTTGAACCCAGTTATACTTTTTGGTCTTCACAACATCCTCCAGCACAGAGTTCCATGGGTTGATCGTGCACTGTGCGAAGAAGTACTACTTTGTGTTTCTTTTAGATGCTCTGCCTATTAATTTAATTGGTGACACCTAGTTCTTGTGTTATGTGAAGGGGTAAACTTCCTTCTTCACTTTCTCCAAACTAGCTTTTTTGAGTGTCACTGCACACTGAGAAGATGGTTTCAGAAAGAACTATCCACCATTATGTCAAGATCTCTTTCTAGAGCTAATTTAGACCCCAACATTTTGTATGTATAGTTGGGATTATGTTTTCCAATGTGTATTCCTTTGCATTTATCAACACTTAATTTCATTTGTCCCTCACACACAGTTTTGTGAGATCACTTTGTAACTTTTTGCAGTCAGCTTTGGACTTAACTGTCTTAAGTAACTTTGTATCCTCGGCAAACTTAGCCACCTCACTGTTTACCATTTTTTCCAGATCATATGAGTATGCTTAACAGCACTGGTCCCAGTACAGATCTTTGAAGAACCCTATTTACTCCCTCCACTGTGAAAACTGACTATTCTACCCTTTGTTTCCTATCTTTTAACCAGTTACTGAACCATGAGAGGACCTTCCCTCTTATTTCATGACAGCCTACTTTACTTACAAGCCTTTGGTGAGGGATCTTGTCAAAGGCTTTCTGAAAGTCCAAGTACACTCTGTCCACTGGGTCATTCTTGACCCTCTCAAAGAATTCTAAAAGATTGGTGAGGCATGATTTCCCTTTACAAAAGCCATGTTAACTCTTCCCCAACATATCGTGTTCATCTATGTGACTGAAAACTTTACTATAGTTTCAATCAATTTGCTTATTGGCCTGTAATTACAAGGATGAGCTCTGGAGCCTTTTTTAAAATTTGGTATTATGTTAACTATCCACCAGACACCTTGTACAAAGACTGATTTAAGCCATAGGTTATACACCACACAGTTAGAAGTTTGGCAATTTCATATCTGAATCCTTTCTGGTCCTGGTAACTTATTACTGTTTATCAATTTGTTTCAAAAAACACTCTATTGACACTTCAGTTTACGTCAGTTCAGACTTGTCACCTAAAAAGAATGGCTCACGTGTGGGAATCTCTCTCAAATCCTTTGCAGTGAAGACCAATACAAAGAATTAATTTAGCTTCTCTGCAATGGTCTTGTCTTGAGTGCTCCTCAGCACTTTGATCATCCAGTGGCCCCACTGACTGGCAGGTTTCCTGTCTCTGCTGTACTTAAATAAAATAAAAAAAAATCTGCTGTTAGTTTTTTAATGTCTTTTGCTAGTTGCTTTTCAGAGTGTTTTCTGGCTTGCCAGAGTTTATTATGCTCCTTTCTATTTTCTTTGTCAGATTTGACTTCCAATTTTTAAGAGATGTCTTTTGGTCTCTATCCTCCTCTTTTATTCTGCCATTTAGCCATGGTGGCAATTTTTGCTCCTCTTACTGTTTTGTTTTTAATTTGGGGTAGGTACACATATAGTCTGAGCCTCTATTATGGTGTTTTTAACATTTCCATGCCACTTGCAGGCATTTTATTCTTCGGGCTGTTCCTTTTCATTTTCATTTAACCCGTCTCCTCATTTTGTGTAGTGCCCCTTTTTGAAGTTAAATGCTACTATGGTGGGTGGGTGAGTGAAAGAGAGAGAGAGAGAAGGTTTCTTTCGTATTTTCCCTCCTGCAAGGATGTTAAATTTAATTACATTATGGTCACTGTTACCCAGCAGTTCAGCTATATTCACCTCTTGGACTAAATCGAGATTTGCCATTTCCCCTCGTAGGTTGCAAGACTAGTTGCTCCAAAAAGCAGTCATTAATGGCTCTAGAAATTTTCTCTCTGCTTCCTATCCTGAGGTTACATATTCCCAGTCAACCTGAGGATAGCTGAAATCCCCTATTATTGTTGGATTTTGTGCTTCTGTAGCCTCTCCAATCTTCTTGAGCATTTCACAATTACTGTCCTCACCCTGGTCAGGTGGTCAACAGTATATTCCTACTGCTATACTCTTACTATTCAAGCATGGAATTTCTATTCATAGAGATTCTATGACACTGTTTGATTCATTTAAGTTTTTACTATATTTAACTCTGCTTTCTTTCACATATAGTGCCACTAGGGTGACCAGACATCCCGATAAAATCAGGACTGTCCCGATATCTAGGTGTTTGTCCCGTGTCCTGACTGATGTTTGGCTGCAATCTGCCGTGATATTTCACAGTACTCTTTTTCTTTTCTTTTCTATTTTTTTGGACCACACCAGTGACTCCCCTCCTCCCTATGTGTCCCAACATATTTTTCCTCTCATCTGGTCACCCTAAGTGCCACTCCATCAGCAACGTGACCTATTCTGTCATTCCTGTGCATCACACCCTGATATTATCGTATCTCATTGATTATGATCATTCCACCAAAGCTCTGTGATCCCTATTATATCAATATTTTCAGGTTCACCCTTCTTGCCATTTAAACTTCTTGCATCTGCGTATAGGCACTTACAGAATTTGTCAATACTTAGTTATCTGCCTTCATGTGAAGTAACTAAATGGGACTCATTTTCATTTGACACTTTCCCTTCAGTTCCTACTCATACTTTACCAACTTCTCTCCTGCCCTCTTTACTAGGACATAGAGTATCCCCCTTAAGAAATCCTCCCCAAGTAATGTCTCTTTCCACACCTGTCCGCTTTCCCCCAGCCCTTAGTTTAAAAAGTCCTGTACCACCGTTTTAATTTTACACGCCAGCAATCAGGTTCTTCTTTAGTTTAGGTAGATCCTATTCTTCCTGCATAGGCTCATCATTTTCTCAGTTCCTAATAAACCTAAATCCCTCCTCTCAACACTATCATCTCATCCATACATTGAGAACCTGAAGTTCTGCCTAACTGGCCCCACAAGTGAGACTGGAAGCATTCAAGAGAATGCTACCATGGAGGTCCCGGACTTCAATCCCTTACCTAGCAGCCTAAATTTGTCCTCCATGACCTCTCTCCAATCCTTCCTTATGTCACTGGTACCAGCAAGTACCTCGACCACTGGCTTCTCCCCAGCACTGCATATAAGCCTGTCTAGAGGTCTGGAGAAGCCTGCAACCTTCGCATCAGACAGGCAAGTCACCATGGGGTTGTCCTAGTCATCACAAACCCAACTATTTATATTTCTAATAAATCAAACCCCCCATTACTATTGCCTGACTTTTCCCAATAATAGCGGTCCCTTCCCTGAAAAGATATCCTCAGTGGGAGAGGATACCATGACGTCATCTGGAAGGAGGGTTCCAACTATGGGATTGTTTCCCTTAACTCAACCTGGATGTTCTCCCCCCTAGATTTTCATCTTCCTAAACAGCACAGAAGCTGTCAAACTGGGGGTGGAATCACTTCACTGTGTCCCAGAAAATCTCATCTAGGTACCTTATCTGGCTCCCTTATATCCTCCAGCTCAGCCACTCTGGTCTCAAGTGCCCATACTCGATACCTAAGGGCCATGAGCTGACTGCACCGAATGCACACATATACCACCTGCCCATAAGACAGATAATCATACATGCTGGATTCAGTACAAAACACTGGATATCCCCCTACTCTGCTGCTGGACTTCTGCCTGCATTATTTTTACCCTTGCAGGGTTCTGTTTCTTCTTTGGATGGGGAGGGTGGGTTTTATTTGGGAGGGGGGAGTGGGTTTATTGGCCAAAGTTTAGAGAATGTTTATTAGGTTTATCAGGCTCTCATGCTGCCTCTCTAAACTCCATCATAAAACTCCCTTGTCTCCTAGTTCCTCTGGTCACCTGGAGCTGTCTTTTTAAACCCCTTTTCTCCCTGAGTTATCCCCATCCCCTGGTCATAGGACTCTAAATGGATTAGGGATAGCAGGCTAGAGCCTCATCAGGAAGAGCTCTCAGCCTTGCCTAGTAGGCCACCAGGCTCAGCACACAGCCCCCCAAACAGACCCCACTATAAACTTCAGTCAAGCAGGCACACAGTAAGCATGCTAGTACACTAACAATTCACCCCGAGGGTCACAGTCACTCCTCCTTCCCCTGGAGAACTCCCTTGCAAAACTCTCCTGTTTGCTGCTCCTGTTCCACTAAAAGATTATCTATTTCTTTTGTGACTACAGCACTGCTGCTTAGCATAATATAAATTAGTTGCAGCTGTTAAGAGAATTCGCTCATTTTCTCTGAAGATGGTCTGCATTTTCAAGCCAAAATACTGAGAAGCTTTTAAAAAGGCAAAATGAACAGTTCTTCAATGAAAGTTTACACTTCTTAAAAGCCTTGAAGGCAAAAAAAAAAAAAATCCCTCTCAGTATTATCAGATTATAACCACACACACTTACAACTTGTTACTGAGAACTGCTGTTAAGAGTACTACAACCAGGAGACAGTATGAGTGCACTAGTTAGTTTAATGCAAGTTTCAATCAAGTTCTTCAGTTAACACACACACACACACACACACACACACACACACACACACACTTCCAGGAATGCAAATCCATATCCATTCCAAACCCTCTAGTTCATTTGCTAAGTATAAACTGAACTGATTTATGGATTTGATTTTCATACACAACTTCTATTATACTTTGTTTACTGAAATATACTTCTGGGTTGTGCTAGCTTACTGAATAAAACACTATGTCAGTTGTAATGGAATGTACTTTGTGTGAAGGCCACTATCTTTAACCCAAGATACTGTTAAAGTTCAGAAGCAATTAATAAAACGTGGTGATTTTTTATGTGGCTTATGGTAGACCACATACGAAGAGTATTTACCAGATAAGAATTAATAGTGTTCATGACCTGAAGATTTATCAAAACATTTGACTATCTCATAGAATTTATCCAAGTCAGTGCCTGGCAGAGGCAGGACTCAGCACTCAGTAGTAATACAATGTTATGAATGGCTGATTATAAAATGCTGGCATTTTCCAGATTGCTGGCCAAACTGGTGCTGAGGAGTCACATGTACATTTATACAGATGAACTACGGGTTTTGTCATGGCTTTTCATACACCCCCACTAAAAAAGAAAAAGAATGTAATCACATTATATATAGGCTCTAGTGGATTAACTATGTATGCACTGACTATTGTATTCTCTCAGTGCCAGAAGCATTAGATGCACATGATGCTGCTACAACTTAGAGGAGAGACTTTGCCTCCATTGAACAAAAACATTTAAATATATTTATTTCTTATCCCAAGAAATGAAAAAGGGAAAAGTGGGAAAATAAGAACATTGTGCAGCTCACTTTTTCTCTGCAAGAGCTTGTCAGCTGCATCTACACAGCCTTCTCCTCCATATCAGCTCTTAGTTACTAAGGCATGCTGAAGGTAATGGCTCTGGCTCTTCTCAAGTCTTTTCACATCTTTTTTACATTGGTTTTTAACCAAGGGCCTGACTATACAGCGCCTGCACCAAGCAACTCCCTTCAAAGTCAATGGGAGCTGCTCATATGAAAAGGCTGCATAACGAGGCCCCAAACATTACCAACTCTGAAGCAGTTTTTGTGCTGCATATGCTAAATGGAGGAACTCTACAGCAGCAGAGCATTTGATGTGAGGCAGCTATGCACAGGGCTCATATAAAATTAATATTACTCTGAGGGGAGAGGGAGGAGGAGGAGGAAGGAGTTTAATTGATCTTGGGAGAGTGTATTATTATTTCGAACCCTCGATGTGTTTGACAGTTTGATTTCTGTGAGCTTGGTTACACTCGAAACTCCAAAGCGCTGCCGCGGGAGCGTTTTGAAGTGCGAGTGTGGTCGCAGCGCCAACGCTGGGAGAGAGCTCTCCCAGCGCTGCAGGTACTCCATCTCCCCATGAGGATCAGCTTGCCGCACTCCCAGCGCTGGGGCACTGTTTACACTGGCGCTTTGCAGCGCTGTAACTTGCTGCGCTCAGGGGTGTGTTTTTTCACACCCCTGAACGAGAAAGTTGCAGCACTGTAAAGCACCAGTGTAGCCAAGGCCTAAATAGTGGAAGAGGCTATGCTGCTTCTTCTATGGCTTTCCTCTGCATTGAGTGAGTAGAACAAACAAGTTGTAGGTGCAGATAACACATACAAGTTAGGACGCATGTAATTATCCCTACTAGAGTTTATGAGATTACTTTTGTGAGGTACAGAATGAAGGGTATGCATAGGCATAACAACAATTTAGCTTGTCTCTGCATACTCCTGGAATGTAAGTCTTCCCACTTTGTGTAACTGCTTAATCCTCTACCCCAGCTTAGCCTCATGACAGCAATGTCTGGGCTTCAGGAAGCAAGTCTAATTCACCTCCATCAAACCAAAAATATCCTTTAAACTTGGGAGAAAAAAACACACACACACACACAAAAGGCAAAATACTAGACATCCTTTAACACAGAAGTGGAAAATAAAAGTGCAGACTAGCATCTTCCCAGCCTTTTTCCCACACCAAAGGGACAAATGAATGGGTTAAAATACAAAACAAGCATAAGCGCACAGTGAAGTTTGACTAGACAAAGGAGGATCTCTCTTCTACCTTCTCTCCAAACCCTTAGGCTGCTTCCAAGTTTTTTTTCTTAACATTTCCTACCATAGTGGTAGGAACAGTGGGAGCTCTAGCACAGACAAGTTGCTAGCACTTTTAGGGTATGTCTACATTCTACAATTTTGCAGCGCTGGTTGTTACAGCTGTATTAGTACAGCTGTATAGGGCCAGCGCTGCAGAGTGGCCACACTTACAGCAACCAGCGCTGCAAGTGGTGTTAGATGTGGCCACACTGCAGCGCTGTTGGGCGGCTTCAAGGGGGGTTCGGGGAACACGAGAGCAAACCGCGGGGAAGCAGGTCTCCTTCCCCGGGTTACTCCAGTGTTCCCCGAACCCCCCTGCAAGCAGATCTCCTTCCCCGCGGTTTGCTCTCGCGTTCCCCGAACCCCCTCCCCGCAAGCAGGTCTCCTTCCCCGCGGTTTGCAGGGGGGTTCGGGGAACGCGAGAGCAAACCGCGGGGAAGGAGACCTGCTTGCAGGGGGCTTCGGGGAACGCGAGAGCAAACCGCGGTGAAGGAGACCTGCTTCCCCGCGGTTTGCTCTCACGTTCCCCGAACCCCCCTGCAAACCGCGGGGAAGGAGACCCGCTTGGGGGGGGGATTCGGAGAACACTGGAGCAAACCGCGGGGAAGGAGACCTGCTTGATTACCAGAGAGGTATCCTCAGGTATGCTGGGATACCTGCTTATTCCACGGAGGTCAAGAAAAGCGCTGGTAAGTGTCTACACTTGATTACCAGCGCTGGATCACCAGCGTTGGATCCTCTACACCCGAGACAAAACGGGAGTACGGCCAGCGCTGCAAACAGGGAGTTGCAGCGCTGGTGATGCCCTGCAGATGTGTACACCTCCTAAGTTGCAGCGCTGTAACCCCCTCACCAGCGCTGCAACTTTGTGATGTAGACAAGCCCTTAGACCACCATGTCACCCAGCTCTGCTCAAAGCAAGCCTAGACATTGTGGTGGTTGAGACAGCCAGAGTTCCCACCAATGGGAATGCAACAGTGAGAAATATTAAGAGAAAGCTCAGCACAGATAAGGCTTAAGTGAGCCTCCGCCTACCACATAGATGCTTTTGAAAATCCCTCCCCAAATGATTGAGTCAACAGGACTTTGTGCTACTAATCATTCAGGCATGTCTGAAAATCCCATCCTTAACTACCCTATTACCACCGCCAATATTGCTGGGAAATAGAAAGGAACTCATGACAAGCACTCTGCTTGCTCCTAAGACAATAAGGAATTCCCCACTTTTATGGAACACTGCTTCCCCACCTCTCCTCTACCCCTCAAATAATATAACTGAAGCTTAGGAAAGAAAAAGGGACTAGGGTAGTAAATGGTGGAGTTACTGCACTTACATGCCTGAACTGAACTAAGTAACAAGTTACAGTGAGTTTGGTGCTCGTCCTAGTCCTCATTTCTCCACATCACTGAACAGGTTAGTACCATGTATAATCTCTATTCAGAAGACATCAGCAGATGAGGGTGGAAATGCACCACTGGAGCATTTTATAGTGTCTGCCCGCTCCATGCCCAACCCTGGTCAGTGATGATTATTAATAGAGCACAACACCAAATGTCTGCTAGGCACTTCCCAGAACAAATAAAAAACACTTAGTCCCAGTCCCAGACCCAAGAATCTTACGATCTAAGATGGAGGGGCATGACGAGGTTATATGGGGAGTGAGCGCACCTTGGAGCAAGGTGGGTGGGAGGATGCTGGGTCCCTGCCTCATGGGCCCTCATTACCATATACCCAGCATGTCACCACCATCCTGCTGCCTGCAGGCACTGGCCCCTCCTGCCCCCAACCCCTGCCATGCAATGCTCACATCAGAGGCTCTCACCAGACGGCTGAGAAGCTGAGCACCTCTAGCTTAAGGCCATGCTCTGTACAGCCCTGAGTGCAGGGGAGGTGGCTAGCCAGGGGAGGGCTCTCCTAGGGAAGCAGAGTCTGGAAGATGGAATCTCTGCTGGGGGGGAGACAGGCCAGCCAGGGGGAGCTGCTGTGGAGGAGCAAGGCTTGGATAAGAAGGGTTGGGGAGATGGGAGCACTACTGGGGAAGGATGGGGTCTGACAGGGAGGCAGTGGAGTTCTGCTGTTGCTAACAGGGCCCAGGCTGGGTGCTCTGCCAGATGGGGGTTGGGGCACCCTAGGCAGACAGCTACCCCAGGGTGTGAATCTGGGTGCCCACTGAAAGAACGGGCATTGGATTTCCATTGCCCAGCAGCCCCGGCTTCTTCAGAACCCTGTTGGTCTCAGAACCTGCTCCTGCACTAATAACTCTTTGTCCAGAGCCAAACCGATGGGACCCAGACTCATTCCACAAACACAGGCTTCTCCCCCATCTGCCCTAGCAACTCAGCCCCCTCTGTAGGTGAGGGGCCCTGGAACTCACGGGTCACATGGGAATTTCCCCTCTCTTCCCCCTCATGAGCTCTGAACTCCACACCACCTGGGTCCTCCGCTTTCTCCTGCACTGAGGGGGCCACTCACGGGACATGACTCTCTGAAGAGAAGCACAGCAAAAAGTGCGTGAACCTCTGATGTCAGTATTCTCCTCCCTTTCACTTCAACTTTTCACCTAGATGGAGCAAACAGCAGCCTGTGGTGGGTTAGCATTTGCAGGTTGGGTGGAAGAAGAGGGTCTTCACAAGGGATTTGAATAAAAAGAGGACTGAAGCCAGGATTGAGTGTTTTTCATGCTTTGGCCAAGTGAACAGGAGGATGGGGTATGAAAGAGCACGGATAAAAGGCAGAAGATGGGAGCAGAGGAGGACATGCTGGATAGAGAAATACAATAAGGAGATCTGAGATGTAAGCCAGTGGGCTCGAGCAGTGACTTAAAATTCAAAAGAAAGAGACTGAACGCGATCTGTTGGGCAAGAAGGAGCTAGTGGAAAAGTTCAATAAGGTACTATGTTCAGATGGATGGGTGAGAAAAATTATTTTAGCACCTGAATTCTGGACAGACTGGAAGGGAGTGATATACAGATAGGTATCAAGGAAATCAAGAAGAGGAAGTTGAAGTAAGCAAGGTAGGAAATGACCTGGATATGGAAATATATTTCTTTTCAGTCATCAGCACACAAAGAAATACGTCAGTTGACCTAGCAGCTAAAGCATGGGTAACTTTTCAGAGTAGAGGGACTTCAGACAAATTTGTAAAGATTTGGTCTAACTTCTTAGATATCTTGATTAATTCCTGGCAGGTGGAAACTGAGATGTTGCTCTCCTTTCCCAGCCCTGTTCCCTCTTCCTTCCTTCCCTTTCCCTCTCCCTCACTTCCCGTTCCTTAGCTTTTTGTTCTTTTGTCTTCTTTTCTGTTCTCCCCTTATTTTTGAAAAGGAAAAAAATGAAGGAAGGAAGCAGCATAACTTTATAACACCCTGAATGTATGTGTGAAAAGAGCCAAAGCCCAGTGTGCAGGAAGGATGGGGGGGTGACATGTCGTGACACAGAGTAAAACTGGCATACTACATCCTGTATTAGTGACTAATTATTGCAAAAACATTTTCCCTTCTACCTAAAAGCCTTAATCTGGCTGGATTTTAGTGCAGACAGTGATACCATCCCATGGAGAACTGCCTTTCTAATTTTGTAAACAAATGATTTTCTTCCTTTACAGTAAATATTACAGGTCTAATTCTGGTCTTACACCAGTGCAACTAATGGCTTCAGTAGACTTAGTCACTCCTGATTTACATTGGTGTAAGTCAGGTCAATGTCTACTTGGAGTGCATAATGACTGATGCCCTAGAATATCACATATGCACAGTCAGCATCTGGGGGCGAACAATCTCAGATCTTCAGTTCTCTGATGACATTGATGGCCTGGCAGGCAGTGAAGATGAACTTGCTAATCTTGTGAAATGACTGGATGAAACCTCCGCAAAATATGGCATGGAAATCAGTGCAGAGAAAATCAAGCTGATAACAAACAAAAATGATGGGATCAGCTCACATATCACTGTCAGTGAACAAGAATTGGAGACAGTGAAACAGTTCAAGTATTTGGGGGCAATCATCCCTGATGAAGGATCCAAGGCAGAAATTCGGGCAAGAACTGCACAAACAGCAGCAGCAGCAACGTTAAGGCCAACTTGGAGAAATAAGAGCATCTCCCTGGAATCCAAACTGAAACTGCTGCACACATTGGTCATCTCCATTTATCTGTATGCATGTGAGACATGGACCCTTATGGCAGAACATGAACACAGGTAGTAGAGATAAGACGCTTCTGTAAAATCCTGGACATCTCCTGCTTTGACCACGTCACTAATGAAGAGGTCCGCAACATCATCACTCAATGCGCTGGGTCATATGAAGGCCTTTTGACAACCGTGAAGCAGCACAAGCTGAAGTGGTATGGCCATGTAACAAGATCATCTGGCCTATCCAAGATCATCCTCCAAGGGACAGTACAGGGGAAGAGAAGAAGAAGTAGCCAGAAGAAGAGATGGACTGACAACATAAAAGAGTGAACAGGAATGGACTTCATGGAGACTCAAGCACTGACAAACAATCGTCAGAGGTGGAGACAACTGGCTGACTGCTCAATGCAGTTATGGGGGTGATGATCATGATGATGAAGTCAGGTCAGAGTCAGGCCCTATTGATACAGACATAATTTCCGTGAAATTTTATTTTTGGCACAAGGGGAAGAGGCTTTCCAATTTTGAAAACTGGTTTCCTACCTTGAACAGATTCTTGGTTATATTTCCTACTTACTTTGCCATTCTAGGATAGGCCAGATACAATCAACATCTGGAATCAATCTAACAGGCCTTCCTTCCTTCCTTTCGCACTGTTCTAGTTCGCAAGCATGCCTTTGTGCCTTCATGACAGCCACCCCCCTTCCACCGCATCCTCTAAGACAGCCAAAAATAATGTTAATCATATATATTCACATGACATTTCAAAGAGTACATGTATCTATTGGGGGGCGATGGAAGGGTTATTTGTTTTCACAAAAGGCAGTCTGACAACATATGCACCATGTGATATAACAAAACTCCTGCCAGAGAAGATGCATGATATTTTTTTGAGTTTGATGTCCCTAGTTTGTCAGAGGAAGCACATTTTCTACACATAAGGGATAGTAGGGATCCTGTGGTAGTGGAATAGAACATTCAGAGGAAAGAGAATGCAGTTATGGAGGACCCACATACACAGTGAACAACATGTATGTGGAGAGTGGAGGGTACCCATCCTTTGCAGTGTGGAGAGGAGATTTGACGTGGGCTGTGACCAACAGATCTGATACTATGTGAATCCTCTAGCCAAGACACCTCCTTCTATGCAGCTGTCTTTGCTGGTGCTCCCCTGCTTGGAAGGAGGAGTTCCTCCCTCCCGGCCCATGACAAGAACCCCTGCACAAAGATTGCTTCTTTGAGCTCTGTGAGGGAGGGTAGATTTGCCCTGAGTTAAATAGGCTATGTAAGTGCACACTATTTTTATTAATGACCAAATCTTGGTCCTCACCCTCTCCGCAGGCACAGAGGACCAAAATGCAGCAGAATTGCTGCATTTCCACTGTGTGAGGGTGGGGAGTATCCAGAATGTCGAGAGACTGCACAAGGGGACTTAAATTTTATCTAAGCATTCAGACTTGCTCATCAATTTAATACTGATAGTGCTGATCAGTGGACTCAAGCCAAATGCATCCACTGACCCCCAAAATCCTACAACAGAGGGAAACCTGTGACACAAACAGAACACCCAACTCCCCAAGGAGAGCAATAAGACCAACTTTAAGGCTGGAGAGAAGAGTTTGTTCCAGTTAGAATCCCCATGTACTACTTTTTTTTTTTTTTGGGGGGGGGGAACATGTCTTTTTACTTGGGCTTGATTAAGAGGGACCAGGATTTAGCTCACTAGCACCATTTTCTGGGAGACAAAGGTATGGGAATAACAATTTCTATACACCCCTTCTACTTGCAGTGCTAACCCACCTCACTCCAACCACCTTTCTTTTATTTTTTTGCTCAAGTGGACATTCCGTGGCAGGGTCTCTTCACTAGCTGCTTGTTAAACTTTTTTTTTTAATTGAGTGAGAGTGTAACAAAAAGCAAAAAAAGAGCTTCTCCCTAAAATAAATGCCTAGGATTCAACATGAATACACTCACTGCAGAATCACAGAGCACAAACCGTGTGGAACAAGTGCACAAGAACGTCTCTATTGTATTTCTTGGCCCTGCTACTGAAAAGACACCACACATCTTGAACTTTGCTTGAAGTGGTTTTCAATATTATTTGATGTTAAGGAGTCTTCAGTGGGCGCAAGGGGATTTTCAGATCCCTGGAAGAGGCACATTGATTCTTTCCAGTTGTGTGAAATTGACAATGCATTCATAAGATACTCTCTGTGTACTGAAATACATGTTCTAAATCAGGGATCTCAAACTCAAATCACCACAAGGGCCACATGAAGACTAGTACATTGGCCCAAGGGCCGCATCACTGAAACCTTTTCATAAAACCATACGAAAGTATAGTCAAAAATGAAAAAGAAGAGTAACACAGTATGCTATTAAAAGTCAACGTATTAACTTTTTTAAAACTGTAATGCGAAGAAGGGTTTTAATAAAATATAAATACCTGTAACTATTCCTTATGTGGTCAGTAACACTGATGATGATCTACACTAACAGTCTATCAACATAGCTGTAATGACAGGAACTTTTTAAAGTAACTATTCATAGAAAATACATTGCCACTTTTAACAAACATTCTTCCCAACTACTCACAGCAAAGAATCATTCATGCTGAGCTTCATACCTCAGACTGCTCATCTAGTCCATGAGGCCCTGCCCCACCTCACCTTTTCGCACCCCTTCCCTGCCCCCATTCCAACCTCTTCCCCAAAGTCCCCATGCCAACTCCACCCCTTCCTTGCCCCTATTCCAACCCCCTCCCCAAATCCTGGCCCTGCCTCTTCTCCACCTCCTCCCCTGAGCACACTGCATCCCCGCTCCTCCCCGCTTCCTCCTGGAAAGTACTAAGTACCGCAAAACAGCTGTTTGGCAACAGGAAGTGCTGGGAGGTAGGCAGAGGAGTGGGGATGCAGCATGCTGGAGGGGATGGGGGGTGAGGGGATCTTGGCTGCCAGTGGAGTTGGCACCTATGGCAGGCCATAGGAAATAACTCCACGGGCCGCAGGCCGCATGTTTGAGACCCCTGTTCTAAATGCTATCCAGAGAAAAGTGATTGGAAAAAGTTGAAATACTATCTGTAGAACCTATGATGTGAAAACTGATGTCCTTTAAACAAAGAAACAAAAAAGTTACCTAGCTGTTACTCATCTCATTTATTTGTATACCCCAGCGGCACAGAGACTGCAGATGCTCAGCACCTTTGGAAGTCAAGACATAAGTGAGTTATTCAAGGTCACGCTCAATCGGAGCCAAAGAGCCTGTTAGTCCCAGGTTTTATCCCCTGGGTAACATTTCCTGTAGTGACATTTTTAATATAAACCAAGAAAAGAGATGGGATTACTGAGCAACTCTGTATATTTTATAAAACCAACTAATTTAACTGGGCACTGATGCAGCAATGGGATCCATTCTTAGACTCCTACACCCGTGCAAAGTCCCAATGAAGTCCCTAGACTCCATACAGGCATACAGGTCTAGACAGGCAGATCCTTTTGCAGGTTCAGAGCAGAGGTCAGCAAACCTGACTCTGAAAATGCGGATTTTCAAACTTGTACAATAAACCTATGTAGACCAATGGAAGAGAAATGATTATGTCTCAAGCCAACAATGAACAGGCTTTCTGCTGTCTATGCTGCAGAACAGTAATGAAACTGAATATAGTGCAGTAAATTACTAAGAAAGGATAATATTACTCTGTTAAGGAGGAGGCAGGACTTAAACAAGTTATGTGGGCAAAGCACTTATCTTTTTTAAAGCAAAATCTCACAGGAAGGAAGAGAAGCTGGTACAACAGGATTTAGCCATGATTCAAGATACAAAAAAACACTGTTTGACTAAGAAAAATTATAAGATTTTTTAAATGTACTGCTGTATTGGCAGGCACTTCAAGAGTTAATACCAAGGGTCACTTCTGGATCATTGCTAATAAAGCTCTGTTACCACATGGGCCTTTCAGCTCCTTGTTCCTGCCTACACCATAACAAAACCCATTACAGTTCTATTGACAGGCAAACATCCATTTATATGAGTAGTACACTGCATATTTTAGGCAATTAGAATATAAAAGCAGATTCTACCCTACAGCACTATATTGTTATTCTAAAGCTGGAATTGTCTACCTGGCAGAAGGTTTCAAAGTTTTTTGGGGGCAAATTGTTTTTATTGTTTTCAGTTTTAGTTGGAGATAAAACATTACACTTAAACGCTTGAGGCAAATCTTCCTGTTTTATTGGTATTAGGTAACTGAATATGGAGTATTAAACATGGCTAGATTTAATGTTTATTAACACACCAGCTGCTCCTTCCAGGTTTATAAAAGTTGTAATCTTGGTGCCAAATATAATTTATAAGACATTTTCAGCGAGAGGCAGCTTGTTGTCACCTCTTTCTTCTCCCTTTTTCCCCCAATTCCTTTAAAGCCACGAGTCTACAAACGAATGCACCAATGCAGACCCTTACATAAAAAGAGAATCCTATTTAAGGCAATGGGATTCTGCATGGATAAACATGAGGGGCAAGAGCAGTGATCTATTTCCAGGATCAGTGCTTAATGCAGTTGAGAGTGGGGAGGGGGACTTCTAAAGAATTTTATTGTGTTTTTCACTGACTGCAAGCTCAGGTTTCCTATCACTTACCAACCATTTACTACTACTGTCTTATAGAGTTTAAGAAAAGAATAATCCAAGGTTGCTGATTATATTTCAGCATTAGTATTATTTAAGGCTCCAGATTCACAGTCTTCCACTCACAAAGAACAAATATTTTATTTTTGGTTTTAAACATATTGAAAAGAAAAATATTAATACTCCAAGGAAAGTTCCTTCACTTCCACCTTTCATTCTCCTAGTCCCAAACCAGAAAGCTTCTACTAGGTAACAGTAATTTTCTAATTAGACTTCATGGTTGGAGGATTATTTTTTTAAATGGCTTTCTTGGATTTCCACTTGAAAAATATTAGTTTCCTTCCACTACCCTGCCATATAGTCGCTTTTTCTACGTGCCCGTGCATACAACGTGCAAATATGTATGTATGCCCATACATACAAATATGCTCTCTTTTGCTTATTTTGAGTTGTGTGCTTTTGTCCAAATGAGCTGTTTTAGAATGTGGACATATTTTCCAGTTAAAAATGTTTGTTACTACAAAAATAGACTGGGGGTTTTGGAGGCAGTGGGGAAGAAGCTCATGACAATTTGTCTAGTATATCAATATGCATTCACCAATTTTCAGAGTTACAAAGCAGTCATTACATATATTTTCCAAAACAAGCTTTTTTCTATTTCTGGCATCCATTATGAAATATTCTCCAATGTATCAAAATGACTGAATTAACAACAGAAGTAAATGTATTGAATGTAGAGTGGAAGCAGTGGGTGGAGAGGGGGGAAGCATCCTGACCATCTATTTTTGTCCTGAAATGCATTCATCCTTAACTGAATGGTTATCTTCCTAGAGTACTTTCTATGGATAAAACATTACAGAAGCTGTTTAAAGATCATGCTAAGACAATCTCTCATTCAAATTTTTGTTTTATGAAGGAGAGAAAAATTATATTTCCAAATTTCATTTTTCAATTTCTGAAAACACAGTGTCATGGGGAAATTATTCTGTGTCACTTTGAGAACACACTATCAATTATCTACAGAATTCAAGCGAGCAGTCAATTACTTGTCCCTTACATGTCAATGAACCTTTCAACTCTTTTCTTGTAGGACATTTACATCAACATATTTAGCTTTCTTTTTACTATCTTCCTGTAATTCAGAAGACAATTTAGACTCCCATATGGTTACTATCAAAACTAACAGATGTCTAGCAAATTAAAACACAAATTATGACTTCTAATATGCTGATTCTCATCATCCCACTACATCTTGCAATTTACGGTGAATCATAAGAAAAAAAATAGGCTTCTGTCTTATGTGCTAAAGTTCTCTGTACCTCCCTTCTCTATTTGTTTAGGGTCAATGGAATTAGAGTATGGTCCAAATTCTGGCTTGAGACATACATATGCAGTTTCCATTGACTGCAACAAAGGATAGAATGTGGCCTTAATTTACTTGGAAATAAGGCAACAGCTTAAAACTGATTTACAGATGGGAAAGCCAGTCTTGTGCCTTTTTGGCTTCATTCTGACATATAAAGAAGGCCTGAAAGAGTTTTTGGTAATTAAAAAATAAACAGAAGCTATTTTTCTTCCTTTTGATTTTTATGTAAGGAATTCAGGTTCCTCATAGGCTAGAAGACACTGGTTTTGTCTAGACTAGGATTTAAAGGCTTTTAGAATGTGATCAGTAACACACACTCTAGAAGTGTCATGCAGAAACTGCACAGCATGTCTTAAACACACACTGAACTGATCAAGTTAAAGCCTGGGGCAGTGCTCTAGTCAACAAGGGCCTGGAAAGGGAAAGCTGAGCAACAGATAGGGCTATTTAGTCGACTCTCTCATATTTAAATCTTTGTTTTGTTTGGTTTATACTTCGTTTCAGTGTTCAAGTAACGTTTTGGAGAAAGGACATTTCTTAGTGTTAAACATCCCTGCCTCTTCTATTAAGGCATTGCAAGCTCACATGATAACTTCTCCCAAGACTTCAAACTCTTGTTTTGCTAAAGATTACTCGGGCATTCTCAATACCTGAGAAAAGACACAAGCAAGGGAAAAAAACCCAAACAAACTTTCTTTATACATCTTAAAGCATGCTCTTTCATCCCCTCCAAACCCCCACCCAAAAAGGGGGGCAGGAAACCATCCTGAATTTTATAAAAGCCTTTGCAGGTCAACTCTAGCATATTAAATTTAATATCTTTAACTCTGGATTTTCAAAAAAATGTAACCTAAAATCACAAATGTATCTAAAGTTGTGATTTATACTGCATGTACAAACAAGGCAACATTCTGTTGTTACCAACCCACCCCTCCCCAATGCAGCTCTACTGAAGCAAGTGCAGTTGGGTGAACATAACAGAGTGCAGAATTTGAGCCATGTTATCTGAGGCAATAAAAGATTAAGAGGTGTCTCCTGAAGAGCATAATTCTGCCTTCAAATACACAGGTGCAACTGTCACTAACTGGATACAAATCTGTTGCTGCTGCTGGGTTTTGGTTTGTTTGGGCTGGGTTGTTTTTTTTCCCCATGTAAAAACACAAAGCTAAACAAAAGGAATTAGATTACTTTGTCTTCATTCCAAACATTAAAGGTGTGAAGTTATGTACATTTTGTTCTATATTGTAAAGTTAAGATGGTATGTGTCTTTAGATTATGTGCCAATATCCCAACTGTAATTTAAAAACCTATACAATATTTCTCTGTTGAAGGCTCCATCACTTTTCATTGTTAGAAATGGTGCTGCTCCTAACTCAGTTCACTCCATTTTCACTCTGCTATTTTATGATGCAGAAATTGAAAGTTCACGTTTTTCTTCATTTTTTAAAAACTGTTGATACAAACAGCACATACTAAGTCTTTGCTAGATGTTTTTGGAAAGGTACTATACACTTTTGAAGGCTTTATGCAAGATGTTTGAAAGAATGTTTTACACAATAACATTCTCAGTAAAAGATGTGAGCTTCTTAAAACAACTAAAGATGCAGTTATCCTCAATTACTGCTCTTCTTGCATAGGCAACTGAAATTATTTTTTCTTTTACATGAGTTCTGGCTCAGCTGAGTCATTGAACACTGAGCAAATTGCAAAAGAAAACTACATTAAACATACTGTGGAAGATGACTGCCTATTATTTGGAACTGTGGTACATGTAGCCTCTCCTCACAAAAAGCCAGTACTGTTTTGAGGAAGTAACTAACGACAATAAAAACACAACTCCTCTATAAATGAAATGCACTGTATATCTCAAAGGGGTGTGTAAAGGAGGGCAAGTATCATGAACTGCATTTTGCAAATAGGGAAATTCAGATATCTAGGCCACACAACAAGCCAACGGCAAAGTTGGGAATAAACTCAAGGTTCCCGATTCCCAGTCCAGCGGCCGCCTCTCCACTGCACCATACTGCCCAAGAACCTTCCCTCAGAAATCTGGGATTCACCAGTTCAACTGTGACACATGGAACTCTGCTATTCATTTTGATAGCTAAACTGATTGAGCCTCAGCCAAGCAACATGAAATAAGTAAATAATTTGTTAGCCTCCTGTGTCCTTTTCATGCAAAGATATAAGTCTACATAAGAAAAAGACACTGATCTAACTGCCATTGTCCACATACTTAGTATTTACAGGATGAGGCAAGCACCATTAAATAGGGAGAAGCATAGTATCTCATTCATTGAAAATGACTGGTTGGCCAAGAAACACACCACACTTTTTTCTATATATAATTTATTAGGGTATCAAAATAATCCTTCTCCCCCTTGATCCTGAGGGCCACTGGAATAATACACAAGTATTCTGCAAGCGCTTCTATTTTTTGCTGGAAAACATCTTTGCTCATTACATCACACATGTAAAGGAATTAAACACATACACCTTTAAAACCGGAGCAAACAAAACAACAGATATGGCTGTTGAAAGTCACCGTGTGACTATTTAAAGTACCGTGTGTGATAGGAGGTAAGGAAGGGACAAGTAAACATTAACATAATCTTAAAATAGTTCAAACACTTATTTTATATTAAAAAAATAAATCGAGTTTCTTTTTGTTTGTTCAAAATAACCACTTTAAAAAACTGACAGTCTTCCAGAGATCTTTGCCAGAGCCACCATTTTTACTTTCTAGGAAAAGAGACATCAATCACATCATCACTAAACATTTGTTATCACCTGGTCCTTATCTATTTTTTCCATGGATGCTGATGGTAATCAGAAGCTCTGTACTGGTGGTGAGATGAGAAGGGAAGAATAACTGTTTTCCCATCTGTAATAATGGAGTTCAGAATCTTTTGTTGCCAACCTTTAAATTCCAAAGACCTGCATTCTAAGTCTGTGTTCACACATGCTTTCACAGTCCCCCCAGCACACCTACAGCATCTCTGTTTAATAAGTCTATCTTCATCATTGCTAACTGGTATAAATTATGAGATGTGCTTTATAAATACAAGAGCCCTCCTCCTGCTATAATAAACGATATATACATGGATGAGGCCATATTTTATTGTTTCCAATAACATATAAACCCATCCGTTATATTGACTCTGACTTATAGATTATGTATCATGTTAAATGCGTCTCATTCAAAACAGGCATGTGAAAAACGTACTAGAAATATTATTATATGCAGGTTACACTCTAATATACGGCTCTGACTACTCCATACACAACGCTACAGATGGTGTCACAGGATACAGTGAAACCAAGGCAAGATCAGCAACACAACCACTGTCAAGCAAATGCTCAACCAAACCATTGTAAGAGCCTGGGCTTCAGGAGAAGGAACACAGTTTCCTCCCTCCTATTATTATTAAACAACAATATAAAATCCCAACAAACCCCCTGCATATCCATACAAGTCACTGTGTAACCATCCTCCCAAACTGCATTGCTCCTAGAACTTGAGCTACGATTTTCCTCGGGGACATTACAACAACACATGCAGATCAACCCGTTCCCCAGGCCTGGGTGTCTCGACAATTCTCTACTTCTCCCATAACAAAGAGGGAGGGGAGGGACACTCTTCACACCTACAACAAAATCCATTAAGAGGGAGGAGGGAAGAGGGAGAAAGCTTTGTTTCAAGATGCAGACATGCGAACCTGTACGATCGGAGGTGGAGGAGGAATGGATATGGCTTATCTGGGAGACTGGGGAGGAGGATGAACACACACGCTCCACATATATGCGCGCACACACCTCTCTCGTGTTGTATTTTTCACACACTCCCAACTGTCCTTTCCGTGCGCTGCACCGGTGGCACCACAGCAATAAAACCGCGGCACTTACCCAGAAAATGACATTGAAACCAAAGATAAAATATTTGATACAGCAGCTGACTTCGGGCCCTTTGTAATGCTTCCCGGACATCCTCTGGGCTCATGAAGACGCGGTAGGGGCAGCCAGAGTGGAAGCGAACAGGGCGGGTTTGGTCGCACCGCAGGCGGGCGAGCAGCAGCCGGCAGGGAGGGAACAGAGATTAGCGGCGGCTCGGCTCAGAGATGCATGGGGCGGGCGCCGAGTGCCGGGGATGGCCGGCGAGCAGCTCCCACCGCCTCTCACACATGGAGGAGGCCCCGCCGGCGAGTCCCCCGCCTCCCGCGGCTGCTGCTGGGGACAGAGGCGCCGCCGCGCTGCCCGGGCAGATGCTGCCAGCACCGGACTGGCCCCGCTGGAGCAGCGAGACGCTCGAGCCCCTCGGCCACGCTGCGCCTTCCTGCCGCCGGCCTCCCCCGCTCTGTGCGCCCGCCCCCAGCTTCCACCGGGCCGCCTCCGGAGCGCAGCGGGCGGAGCCGCGCACACATTGCAGGGCGGGGGCAAGGCGAGGCAGCAGCCTGGCTGCCCCAGCGGGGCCGGGGCCGAGAATGGACTTTCGCCGGGGAACCTGGAGCAGTCCCTTCGTGAGCTGCCCCCTGGTCTCAGGCTGAGCACCCGTGAGGGCTGCTGGAGCGGCCACTTGAGCCCTTTGAGTGTCAGGTTTCTCTTGAAATGGCTTCTCCGGCTGGCACTAAATAACCCAACCCGGGGGGAGAGGGAGTCCCAGCCTGCTCCTGTGCCACTTTGCCTGCAGCTAGGGAGGCGCAGGAGAGGAGGGGGCTGGCCTAGGCCCTGTCTAAATTACAGCATCCTGTTGGGAAGAGACTCCTGCCTGGGTGGGGAGAGCCACTTTCTTAGCAGTCTGGAATATTAAATAGCTTTGAAGGTGATCCAGAATAATGATGCCACCTTGGGATCTTGTCCGTGGCAGCACTGCCAACCCCAAGCTGTCATCAGTCACAAGTCAGCCCTTGCCGGAAAGCATGAGATTGGCTTAAAAATTTGTAAAAATTTGTGGGTTTTTTTATTTGACTTCAATTGTTTGTCCAATTTGTTTTTTAGCTTTTAGGGAGAAGCTGCCCACTCCCTAAAGGGTGAAAGCAGCAAAGAATCCTGTGGCACCTTACAGACTAACAGACATTTTGGAGCATGAGCTTTCTTGGGTGAATACCCACTTCGTCAGATGCATGTAGTGGAAATTTCCAGGGGCAGGTATATATATGCAAGCAAGCTAGAGATAACAAGGTTAGTTCAATCAGGGAGGATGAGACCCTGTTCTAGCAGTTGAGGTGTGAAAACCAAGGGAGTAGAAACTGGTTTTGTAGTTGGCAAGCCATTCACAGTCTTTGTTTAATCCTGAGCTGATGGTGTCAAATTTGCAGATGAACTGAAGCTCAGCAGTTTCTCTTTGAAGTCTGGTCCTGAAGTTTTTTTGCTGCAGGATGGCCACCTTAAGATCTGATATAGTGTGGCCAGGGAGATTGAAGTGCTCTCCTACAGGTTTTTGTATATTGCCATTCCTAATATCTGATTTGTGTCCATTTATCCTTTTCCGTAGAGACTGTCCAGTTTGGTTGCTGTACATAGCAGAGGGGCATTGCTGGCATATGATGGCGTATATTACATTGGTGGACGTGCAGGTGAATGAACCAGTGATGGTGTGGCTGATCTGGTTAGGTCCTGTGATGGTGTCACTGGTGGAGATATGTGGGCAGAGTTGGCATCGAGGTTTGTTGCATGGATTGGTTCCTGAGCTAGAGTTACTATGGTGCGGTGTGCAGTTACTGGTGAGAATATGTTTCAGGTTGTCTGTGGGCGAGGACTGGCCTGCCACCCAAGGCCTGTGAAAGTGTGGGATCATTGTCCAGAATGGGTTGTAGATCCCTGATGATGCGTTGGAGGAGGTTTAGCTGGGGACTGTATGTGATGGCCAGTGGAGTCCTGTTGGTTTCTTTCTTGGGTTTGTTTTGCAGTAGGAGGCTTCTGGGTACACATCTGGCTCTGTTGATCTGTTTCTTTATTTCCTCGTGCAGGTATTGTAGTTTTGAGAATGCTTCCACCAACGTGCACAGGCAGAAATTGTGGAAAAACAACATCGCTTGCCTCATAACCTAAGTTGTGCAGAACGCAATGCCATCCACAGCCTCAGAAACCACCCTGACATTATCATCAAAGAGGCGGAAAAAGGAGGTGCTGTTGTCATCATGGACAGGTCTGACTACCAAAAGGAGGCCGCCAGACAACTCTCCAATACCAAATTCTACGGCCACTTCCTCAGATCCCACTGAGGAATACACTAAGAAACTGCACCATCTACTCAGGACACTCCCAACTCTAACACCAGAACAAATCAACATACCCTTAGAGCCCTGACCAGGGTTATTCTATCTACTACCCAAGATCCACAAACCCGGAAATCCTGGACGCCCTATCATCTCGGGCATTTGCACTCTCACTGAAGGACTATCTGGATATGTGGACTCTCTACTCAGACCCTATGCCACCAGCACTCCCAGCTATCTCCGTGACACCACTAGGGAAACTACAATGCATTGGTGACCTTCCAGAAAACACCATCCTAGCCACCATGGATGTAGAGGCTCTCTACACAAACATCCCACACACAGATGGAATACAAGCTGTCAGGAACAGTATCCCTGATGATACCACAGCACAACTGGCTGCTGAGCTCTGTGCCTTTATCCTCACACACAACTATTTCAAATTTGATGACAAAATATATATCCAGATCAGTGGCACTGCTATGGGCACCCGCATGGCCCCACAATATGCCAATATTTTTATGGCTGACCTGGAACAACGCTTCCTCAGCTCTTGTCCACTCACGCCCCTTCTCTACCTACGCTACATTGATGACATCTTCATCATCTGGACCCATGGGAAGGAGACTGAAAAAATTCCACCACGATTTCAACAGCTTCCACCCCACCATCAACCTCAGCCTGGACCAATCTACATGGGAGGTCCACTTTCCAGACACCACAGTGCAAATAAGTGATGGTCACATTAACACCACCCTATGCCGAAAACCTACCAACCGCTATGCTTACCTTCATGCCTCCAGCTTCCATCCCGGGCACATCACACGATCCATTGTCTATAGCCAAGCACTGAGGTACAACCGCATCTGCTCTAACCCCTCAGACAGAGACCAACACCTGCAAAATCTCCACCAAGCATTCTCAAAACTACAATACCAGCACGAGGAAATAAAGAAACAGATCAACAGAGCCAGACGTGTACCCAGAAGCCTCCTACTGCAAGACAAACCCAAGAAAGAAACCAACAGGACTCCACTGGCCATCACATACAGTCCCCAGCTAAACCCCCTCCAACGCATCATCAGGGATCTACAACCCATCCTGGACAATGATCCCACACTTTCACAGGCCTTGGGTGGCAGACCAGTCCTCGCCCACAGACAACCTGCCAACCTGAAACATATTCTCGCCAGTAACTTCTTTGCTGCTTTTACAGATCCAGACTAACACGGCTACCCCTCTGATACCTAAAGGGTGAGTGATCATTACAGATTTAAAATTCAAACTATATTCCACTTGTAAAAAGGTAGATATGTAGATTGTTGGCTTTGTGCTGCAGAGGAGCCAGCAGTTATCATACATGTAGATATCAGTAACATAGGGGAAGGTAGGAGAGAGGTCCTACAGGCCAAATTGAGGCAAGTAGGTAAAAGATTGAAGTCCAGGACCTCCAGGGTAGCATTCTCTGAAATGTTTCCAATTCCACACTCAGGGCCAGTTAGGCAGAACTGAATGGTTTCAATCCATGGATGAGATGACTGTGTTTAGAGGAGGGATTTAGGTTTGTTTGGAATCAGGACACCTTTTGGGAAAGGAAGAGCCTCTACAAGGAAGAAGATGGGCTCCACCTAAACTAAAGGAGAACCAGATTGCTGACATGTGAAATTAAAAAGGCTGTAGAGGAGTTTTTAAACTAAGAGCTGGGGGAAAGCCAGTAGGTGCAGAGAAGAACACTGTTCGGTCAGAGACATCCCTTACTGAAGGATTCATTAAAGGGTATACTCTATATCTGGGGTAGGCAACCTATGGCATGCGTGCCAAAGGCAGCACGCAAGCTGATTTTCAGGGGCACTCACACTGCTAGGGTCCTGGCCACTGGTCCAGGGGCTATGCTTTTTAATTTAATTTTAAATGAAACTTCTTAAACATTTTATAAACCTTATTTACTTTACATACAACAATAGTTTAGTTATATATTATAGATTTATAGAAAGAGACCTTCTAAAAACATTAAACTGTATTACTGGCACGCGACACCTTATATGAGAGAGTGAATAAATGAAGACTTGGCACACCACTCCTGAAAGGTTGCGGACCCCTGCTCTATATCCTAGTAAAGAAGAGAGGATAAAAGTTGATAGATTACAAGTAGGAACTGAAGAGAAACAGTCCCATTCAATTACATCACATGAAGGCAGAGAACTAAATATTGACAAATTTTATAAGTGCTTGTACACAAATGCAAGAAGTCTAAACACTAAGAAGGTGAAATAGAGTGTCTGGTATTACATCAATATTCTCTTTTAACAGGCATCACAGACACTCAGTGGAACAATGATAATCAATAAGACACAGTAATGCCAGGGTACGAAATATATAGGAATGACAGAGTAGGTCACATTGGTGGGGGAATGACACTCTATGTGAAAAAAGTATACAGTCAAATATAGTAGATATCTTAAATGAATCAAACAGCATCTCTGTGCATAGAAATTCCTTATATAGTAGTACAAATATTATTACCAACCACCTGACCAGGATGGTGACAGTAATTGTGAAATGCTGACGTCTCAGAAACAGAAAACCCAATAACGATGAGGGATTTCATCTTCCCATATTGACTGACAGCATGTCACCTCAGGATGGGATGCAGAGATAAAATTTCTAGACACTATTAATGACTACTTCTTAGAGAAGCTAGTCCTGGAACCCACAAGGAAATTCTCAGAAATGTAGTCCTAAGTGGAGCACAGGATCTGGTCCAAGAGGTGAATATAACTGAACTACTCGGTAATAGCAACCATAATGTAATTAAATGTAACATCCTTGTAGGGGGGGAAATACCAAAGAAACCCACCACAGTAGCATTTAGCTTCAAAAACGGACACTACACAAAAATGAGGAGGCTAGTTAAATGGAAATTAAAAGGAACAGTCACAAGAATAAAATGACTGCAAGCAGCATGGAAACTTTTTAAAACACTATGATAGAGACTCAAACTATATGTAAAAAACCCCGGAACCAAGAAACAAACAATAAGAGGAGCAAAAAAATACCACCATGGCTAAACGACAGAGTAGAAGAGGTGGCCAGAGACAAAAAGACATCTTTTAAAAATTGAAAGTCAAACCCTACTGAGGAAAATAGAAAGGAGCATAAACTCTGGCAAGTTAGGTATAAAACTATAATTAACCAGGACAAAAAAGAATGAAGAACACAGGAAAAGACACACAAACTAACAGCAAAACAATTTTTTAAGCAGCAGAGCAAGAAACCTGCCAAACAGTGGAGCTACTGGACGATAGAGATGCTAAAGGAGCACCAAAGGAAAACAAGGCCATTGCAGAGAAGCTAAATTAATTCTTTGCATTGGTTTTCACTACAGAGGATGCAAAAGAGATTCCCACACCTGAGTCATGCTTTTTAGGTGACAAATCTGAGGGACTGTCCCAGATTGAGGTGTCAGGGGAGGTTTTGAAACAAATTGATAAATGAAACAGTAATAAGTCACCTAAGAGTTCTGAAGGAACTCAAATATGAAATTGCAGAACTTCTAACTTGTTGTATAACCTATCACTTAAATCAGCGTCTGCACTAGGTGACTGGCGGATAGCTAATGTGACACCAATTTTTAAAAAAGTTTCCAGAGGCAATCCTGGCAATTACATGCCAATATTCCTAACCTGAGTACCAGATAACTTGGTTGAAACTATAGTAAATAACAGAATTATCAGACACATAAATAAACATACTTTGTTGAGGAAGAGTCAACATGGCTTTTGTAAAGGGAAATCATATCTCACCAGTCTATTAGAATTCTTTGAGAGCGGTCAACAAACATATAGACAAGGCTAATCCCAGTGAATATAGTGTACTTGGATTTTCATAAAGCCTTTGACAAGGCCCCTCACCAAAGTCTCTTATGAAAACTAAGTAGTCGTGGTATAAGAGGGACCATCCTCTCATGGATCAGTAACTGGTGAAAAGATAATAAACAAAGAGTAAGAATAAATGGAGTGGGTAAGTAGCACCTGCCAAGAATCTGTTCTGAAACCAGTGCCGTTCAACATATTCATAAATGATCTGGGAAAAAAATGGTAAAGAGTGAGATAGCAAAGTCTGCAGAGGATATAAAATTACTCAAGATAGTTAAGCCTAAAGCTCACTGCAAAGAGTTATAAAGGGATCTCCCAAAATTGAGTGAAGTGGACAAGAAAATGGCATATGAAATTCATTGTTGGTAAATGCAAAGTAATGTACATTGAAAAAATCCCAACTATACAAAATGATTGGGTCTGCATTAGCTGTTACCATTCAAGAAAGAGATCTTGGAGTCATTGTGGATGGTTCTTTGAAACCATCTGCTCAATATGCAGCGACAGTTAAAAATAAAAAATAAAACCACACGCACACAAAACCCCAAAATCAACATTGTTAGGAACCATTAGGAAAGGGATAAAAAATAAGACAGCAAATATCATAATGCCACTATATAAATCTGTGGTACACCCAGACCTTGAAAAGTACATGCTGTTCTGGTCACCCCTTCTCAGAAAAATATATACAGTATTAGAATTGGGAAAAGGACAGAGAAGGGCAACAAAAATGATTAGCAGTATGGGACAACTTCCATATGAGGAGAAAATAAAGACCAAGACTGTTCATCTTAAAAAAGAGACAACTAAGTGGTGATATGATAGAGATCTATTAAATCATTAATGGTGTGTAGAAAGTGAATAAGGAAGGGTTACTTACCCCTTCACATAACACAAAAAAACAGGGGTTACTCAATTAAGAACATAAGAACACAAAATAAATTGAAACAGACATAAGGAGGAAATACTTCTTCACACAATGCACAGTGAACCCGTAGAACTCACTGTCAGGAGATGCTGTGAAGACCAAAAGCATAACTGGATTCAAAAAAGAATTAGGTGCCTTCATGGAGGATGCCCTGTTCTGTTCATTCCCTCTGAAGTATCTGGGCTTGTCTACATCAGAAAGTTGCAGCGCTGGTGAGGGAGTTACAGCGCTGCAACTTTGAAGGTGTACACATCTGCAGGGCATCACCAGCGCTGCAACTCCCTGTTTGCAGCGCTGGCCGTACTCCCGTTTTGTCTCGGGTGTAGAGGATCCAGCGCTGGTGATCCAGCGCTGGTAATCCAATGTAGACACTTACCAGCGCTTTACTTGACCTCCGTGGAAGGAGGAAGCCTCTGGTAATCAAGCTCGTCTCCTTCCCCAGCTTGCTCTCGCGTTCCCGGAACCCCGAGCAAGCAGGTCTCCTTCCCTGCGGTTTGCTGGGTGGCTCCGGGAACGCGAGAGCAAACCGCGGCGAAGCTGGTCTCCTTTCCCGGTTTGCGCTCTCGTTCCCCGAACCGCCGAGCAAGCAGGTCTCCTTCCCTGCGGTTTGCAGGGTGGCTCCGGGAACGCGAGAGCAAACCGCGGCGAATCTGGTCTCCTTTCCCGGTTTGCTCTCTCGTTCCCCGAACCGCCAAGCAAGCGGTTCTCCTTCCCTGCGGTTTGCAGGGTGGCTCCGGGAACGCGAGAGCAAACCGCGGCGAAGCTGGTCTCCTTTCCCGGTTTGCGCTCTCGTTCCCCGAACCGCCGAGCAAGCAGGTCTCCTTCCCTGCGGTTTGCAGGGTGGCTCCGGGAACGCGAGAGCAAACTGCGGCGAAGCTGGTCTCCTTTCCCGGTTTGCTCTCTCGTTCCCGGAACCCCGAGCAAGCAGGTCTCCTTCCCTGCGGTTTGCAGGGTGGCTCCGGGAACGCGAGAGCAAACCGCAGCGAAGCTGGTCTCCTTTCCCGGTTTGCGCTCTCGTTCCCCGAACCGCCGAGCAAGCAGGTCTCCTTCCCTGCGGTTTGCAGGGTGGCTCCGGGAACGCGAGAGCAAACCGCAGCGAAGCTGGTCTCCTTTCCCGGTTTGCTCTCTCGTTCCCGGAACCCCGAGCAAGCAGGTCTCCTTCCCTGCGGTTTGCAGGGTGGCTCCGGGAACGCGAGAGCAAACCGCGGCGAAGCTGGTCTCCTTTCCCGGTTTGCGCTCTCGTTCCCCGAACCGCCGAGCAAGCAGGTCTCCTTCCCTGCGGTTTGCAGGGTGGCTCCGGGAACGCGAGAGCAAACCGCGGCAAAGCTGGTCTCCTTCCCTGGCTTGCTCTCTCGTTCCTGGAACCCTGAGCAAGCAGGTCTCCTTCCCTGCGGTTTGCAGGGTGGCTCCGGGAACGCGAGAGCAAACCGCGGCGAAGCTGGTCTCCTTTCCCGGTTTGCTCTCTCGTTCCCCGAACCGCCGAGCAAGCGGTTCTCCTTCCCTGCGGTTTGCAGGGTGGCTCCGGGAACGCGAGAGCAAACCGCGGCGAAGCTGGTCTCCTTCCCCGGCTTGCTCTCTCGTTCCCGGAACCCCGAGCAAGCAGGTCTCCTTCCCTGCGGTTTGCAGGGTGGCTCCGGGAACGCGAGAGCAAACCGCGGCGAAGCTGGTCTCCTTCCCCGGCTTGCTCTCTCGTTCCCGGAACCCCGAGCAAGCAGGTCTCCTTCCCTGCGGTTTGCAGGCTGGCTCCGGGAACGCGAGAGCAAACTGCGGCGAAGCTGGTTTCCTTTCCCGGTTTGCTCTCGTTCCCGGAACCCCCCTTGAAGCCGCCCAACAGCGCTGCAGTGTGGCCACATCTAACACCACTTGCAGCGCTGGTTGCTGTAAGTGTGGCCACTCTGCAGCGCTGGCCCTATACAGCTGTACTAATACAGCTGTAACAACCAGCGCTGCAAAATTTTAGATGTAGACATGGCCTCTGACACCAGCCACTGTTGGAAGACAGGATACTAGGCTAGAAGGATCATTGGTCTAACCCAGTGTGGTCATTCTTATGTAAACCTCCCCATTGATGGCCCATACCCCCTCCTAGCCCTGAGGGTGGGGGGAGCTGCCATTCTATACTTCTCTATTCCCTTCCCTTATTACTATCATATCTCAGGCCATGTCTACATCTAAAATTTTGCAGCGCTGGTTGTTACAGCTGTATTAGTACAGCTGTATAGGGCCAGCGCTGCAGAGTGGCCACACTTACAGCAACCAGCGCTGCAAGTGGTGTTAGATGTGGCCACACTGCAGCGCTGTTGGGCGGCTTCAAGGGGGGTTCCGGGACGAGAGAGCAAACCGGGAAAGGAAACCAGCTTCGCCGCGGTTTGCTCTCTCGGTCCCGGAGCCACCCAGCAAACCGCAGGGAAGGAGACCTGCTTGCTCGGGGTTCCGGGACCGAGAGAGCAAACCGGGAACGCCGCGGTTTGCTCTCTCGGTCCCGGAGCCAGCCAGCAAACCGCAGGGAAGGAGACCTGCTTGCTCGGGGTTCCGGGACCGAGAGAGCAAACCGGGAACGCCGCGGTTTGCTCTCTCGGTCCCGGAGCCAGCCAGCAAACCGCAGGGAAGGAGACCTGCTTGCTCGGGGTTCCGGGACCGAGAGAGCAAACCGCGGCGAAGCTGGTTTCCTTTCCCGGTTTGCTCTCTCGGTCCCGGAACCCCGAGCAAGCAGGTCTCCTTCCCTGCGGTTTGCTGGCTGGCTCCGGGACCGAGAGAGCAAACCGCGGCGAAGCTGGTCTCCTTTCCCGGTTTGCTCTCTCGGTCCCGGAACTCCGAGCAAGCAGGTCTCCTTCCCTGCGGTTTGCTGGGTGGCTCCGGGACCGAGAGAGCAAACCGGGAAAGGAAACCAGCTTGATTACCAGAGGCTTCCTCCTTCCACGGAGGTCAAGAAAAGCGCTGGTAACTGTCTACATTGGATTACCAGCGCTGGATCACCAGCGCTGGATCCTCTACACCCGAGACAAAACGGGAGTACGGCCAGCGCTGCAAACAGGGAGTTGCAGCGCTGGTGGTGCCCGGCAGATGTGTACACCTTCAAAGTTGCAGCGCTGTAACTCCCTCACCAGCGCTGCAACTTTCTGATGTAGACAAGCCCTCACTCTCTCCAGGCTCCATCCAGTGTTCTGCCTCACTCACATTCTTCCTCCATTCTCCCTGAGTGTCTCCTGTCCCATACCTGCATCCCATATTTTCCTTCCTTTCCCCTTCACAGTTTTCTTCCATCACATTTTCCCCTTCTGTCATCCCCTATTCCAGCTAACCCCAAATAGTCTAACATCATGTGTCAGGTATACCAAAAATCAGGAGATTTTTAAACCAATCATGAGATTTCAAAAATCATACATTTTGTCCAATTGTCAGTTGCCTGCTGGTGTAGGATCTTTTAGGGTTCACATTTTAAAGCTTTTCTCTCAACCATGAGGGCTAGAAACTTACTTTCTTTTTATATGATTGAGATTCATAGTGAAACATGTTTTCAGAAGCTGAGGCCTTAAGAAAAAAACACCAAATATTCAGAGACATATAATAAAATTGTTAGCATTGGCAATATTGTGATCCCACTGATACCGTCTTAGTCTCCCGCATCTACTTCCAGTTCCTCTTATTCCCAGGTATCCTTCAATCTCCCTCTTGCTTTCCTCACATTCGCCTACACCCTATTCTCCCTTCAGCATCCCCCCACTTTCCCAGTTGCCACTCTGCTCCCCTCATTCCCCTGCACACCCCAGTTTCTTTCCTGCACCCTACATTCCCTTATCTGTTCATAGGTTCCTGCCCCTAATGCACAAAGGAAATATGGAATCCATGTTGGTGTGGTACAATACAAAGATTGTATCAGGATAAGTTTGGGTTGGCCTGAGTAATCAAAAGCGATAAAGCCATGATTGCACTATGCAGGTTATTCCAAATGGGTATCAATCCAACTTTATAACATCCCACTGCAATCTATTCTGCATATACCTCACATATTAGAGAAAAACAATTTTAGAAATGTTTTACATAATTTATTCATAATATATTGGGACTGTTTTTTGTATCCCTCTATTGATAAAATTAGGTCCTTTTGTTACCATAAGTCCAATAGGTCTCAGATAGAGCAATAAAATCTTCTAAAATAGCCTTCAAGAGCATTTCTATATTGAAAAATGTCAAATTAAATGTCTAATATCTTGAGACTTTCCAGGTCTAGAAGTGAGCACTGTGTTTCTCATTGCAAAGACGAGAATCTCCTCTTTTTGGTAGTAAAAATCTTCCATATCTGTTCCTACAAGCTTGTAAGATAACAGACTTTAATAAAGATGTGACATTTTTAGGTACAGAAGACTATCATTGATTCTTGCCTGTCCTGAAGTCCTGAGCAGGTGTCACTTTTTTGATGAGAGTATGTGGGAAGTGGGAGACAACAGGAAAATATCACATTTGGAGAACAAAAACATTTCTCTGGCCAGTAGATTGTTTTTAATAGCAGCTCTTTGAAATATCCGAATACGTGATTGTGAAGATGGATTAGTGGGCAGAGAGTAAGTGATGTGGTCAAAGGTGCATGATACATTCATTTATCAAATGGCTATAACATTTATCATAAGGTTCTACAATTTACCAAATGGATATCAACTTTATATGTGTTCTTAATGACATCTGCTGAGACCACGAGTAAAAACAGGGTACAAAAGAGTGTGCAATACATCCTGCAAATTTTGTATACCAAGAGGTAAAAATATGTCACGCTATGCTTGATTGTATGCAGTAGTAATATTAGTGCATAGCGTCTGCAAAACACTATAAATACAGATAAGTCAAAGCACAAAAGTTTAATATATTACTGTCACAGCACTCTACTAACACCACCTATTGGCACACTTTAGTATTTTTTAGTGCTTCATAGCCAGAGGGACTGAGGGACTCGCCACTGAATTGCCGCTGAAGACCTGGATGTGCCGCCCCTGGCCGCCCCAAGCACCTGCTTCATTTGCTGGTACCTGGAGCCAGCCCTGATTGTAGATAAGCAACTAAACATGAGCTCTCAGTGTGATACTGTGACAAAAAGGGCTAAACACAGTACTCAGATGTATTAACAGGAAAATACTGAACAGTAACAAGGAAGTGATATTACCTTAGTGAGGCAGTTATTGGAATATTATGTCCCTTTTTGGTGTCCACATTTTAAAAAGAATATTGACAAACTGGAGATGGATCAGAAGAGCCTCAAGAATGATTTAACATCTGGAAAATATGGCTTAGAGTAAAAGGATACAGTAGCTCAATCTGTTTAGTTTATCAAATAAAAGGTTAAGAGGTAGTTCGATCAGTATCTATATTCACTCACACAGAGAGAAGATATCCAGGACTAAGACTCTCTTTAATCTAGCAGATGAGACCAGAAGAGACCATATGAGATCATTTAGTCTGACCTGTATGTCACAGGCCATTACATTTCACCCAGTTACCCCGATATTGAGCTCAATAACTTGTGTTTACCTAAACCATAACTTTGGTTTTGGCTAAAACATATCTTCCAGAAAGACATCCACTGATGATTTGAAGACAAGAAGAGATGGCGAATCCACCCCACTCTTAGTAGTTTGTTTCAATAGTTAATCACCCTGATTGTTGAAATTGTTTGACTCATTTCTAACTTCAATTTGCCTCGCTTCAGCTTTCAATCACTAGTTTTTGTTATGCCTTTCTCTGCTAGATTAAAGAGCCCTTTAGTGTGAAGGAGTGAGAAAGTGGGACCTGTCTGCAATTACTTGTAGGAATGATATACAAGACAGGGACTTACTTGATTTGGGATTGCTACTCAGATGTTGCAAAAGAGTTAAGAAGCTGTTCTTGGGGCAGAACAGATCACAGTGAAGTACTTGTGTCACATAACTGTCTGGGAGCCCAAGGACTAAACAATCAACATGTAACAAGGAGACATGCTGACAGGCAGTACATGTGAACTCAGCACGGCTCTGCAGGAGAACAAGGATGTCAGATGGCAGGGATTAGAGCTGGCCTTCAAAGAGACTCAGCAACTCTCACCTGGGACTGACAAAGAGATAGGTGTGGGGTAGGGTTGCCAACTTTCTGATTGCAGAAAACTTAACACCCCTGTCCCGCCCCTTCTCTAGCCTCCTCATTTTTGTGTAGTGTCCCCCACCTTCTCTCACTGGCTCATTTTCACTGAGCTGGGGCAAGGGGTTGGGGGTGCATGCTCTAGGGAGAGGCTGGGGATGAGGGATATGGGATGTAGGAGAGGACTCTGGGTTGGGGAGGCTGGGTCCGAGGGGTTTGGAGTGCGAGAGAGGACTTTGGGCTGTGGCAGGGGGTTGGGATGTGGGGGTGAGGGCTCTGGGCTGGGGCCAGAAATGAGGGGATCAGAGTGTGGGAGGGGCTATGGGCTGGGAACTAGAGTGTGGGAGGGGGCTTCTGTACAATGGGAGCTGCGGAGCCAGCACTTGGGCCAGGGGCAGCGTGCGAAGCCCCAGTAGTTGCCCCTGTGCCTAGGAGACGGAGGGACTTGGCAGTCACTTCCAGGAGCCATGTGGAGCCAGGACAGGCAGGGAGCCCGTCTTAACCCCACAACCCTAACGTGGGGTGGGAAAGAGCCAACAAGAGGATTCCATAGCACTTGTTTATATGGAGTGCTGGCTAACCTAAGAACTTCCCAAACCTGGGTGGAGTCCCCCACCCCAGCACCACCCCTTCTGCCCAAGCTGCCCCCCACATCACCAGAGCCTCCCCCAGCCATGCCATGCCTCCTCACCTGAGACCCCAAGCCACGCCAGGGAAAAAGCTCTTGTCTCTTCATGAAGAACCTGAGCTTTTTATATGCGCCATGCAGGTTCCAGGATGGCTGAGGAAGTGGTATGTGAGTCCAGGGAGATTACAGATGAATCCAGGAAGCTGAGTAGCAGGTATCACCTCCTCAGCCGCCCCAGAACCTGCATGGAGCATAATAATAAGCAAAAACTTCCCCTGTGCAAACTGCCAAAACCCACAACCAGGTGTCCGGCAGCAGCAGCTGCACCAGGGGAGGCTAAGCCTTCCCTAGCCAATTATACCCACCATCTATGTTCCCAGTGCTGTGTTCCAACTGACTAATAAACCCTCCTCTGTTTTGAAAAGGCTGTCTGGTGTCACTGCAAATAGTTGCAGAGGCGCATTGGTCCCTGAAGAGTGTAAAAGTCTCAGACCAGGAGTCTGGCTCAGCTCGACTTTAGGAAGAGTGCATGGTGTGAAATAGGAGTGCTGGAGCCCAGGGCTCACTTCTGGAGGCATTGACGCTGCTTGGCCTACCGTTAAGGAAGAGTGGGATGCCTTGGGGCTCTGGCACACTGAAGAGGCTCCTCCAAGGGACTGCTTAAAAGCAGAGGCGTAGCAGAGATCTTGTGAATCTACGACAGAAGATATTTATACACTGCAATCAAGTCATCTGTCAGTCTTCTTTTTGAGGAGATAAAGCAACTGTTTTCTTTAAGTCTCTCAATGTAAGGTTTTGTGGTTTTGAGTTCTCAAACCAGGTTTGTGGCTCTTTTCTTCACTCTTGCTAATGTTTCAATATCCTTTCTAAAATGTAGACATTAGAACTGAATGCAGTATTCTAGCAGCAATGTCACCAGTGCCGCATACAGAGGTAAAATCACCTCCTGACCTTACTAGTTTCTCCTATTTGTACATCCAAGGATCACATAAGCCATTTTTGTCACAGCAACGCACTGGGTGCTAATGTTCAGTTTCTTGTCCACTATGACCCCTAAATTCTTTCCAGAATCACTGCTTTCCAGAATACAGTCCCGTGCCTTTTCCCCCCCGAGTCTGGAGGTATGGCCTGCATTCTTTGTTCCTAGCTGTATACAGCATGTGGCTATAGTAAAATGCATTTTGTTTTAATGGGCTTGTGATGAAGCTGGGAACCCCACACCAGCATAAAAAGGGTTAAAGAGAATCTAGGGGACCAGCTAGGCATGCCCCGCTATACCTGCAGCCAATGCCAGGCCAGGCCAGGCCAGAGGATAAAAAGGAGAGAACCTGGCTCAATTCAGGGCTGACTGGTGAAAAGGCAGAAACTAGCTGCATTCCTACGCTAGGGAAGCATCAGTAGGAGCTGGGGCAGCCACTGGAGAAGAACTGCGTCCCTGACCACTGGAGACTGCTGAAGAGACCAAGGAGCACCCCTTAGCAAGTGAACTGTGTGACTAAACTAGACACACGTTGTCGGGTTATTTCCCCCAATCTTACTTATGCAGCCCTGCCCACAGGAACCTGCAAGATGCTGCAAAAGGTTCATAAGGGGATGCTGTTGAGTTAAGTCACTACAGACTGTTTGGACTATAGCAGCCATACCCCAGTCTGAAGAGACTGAGATAGGAAGTAGCCCGGGACAGTGGATTTAGGCCTGGTCTACACTACAGCATTAAGTCAACATTTATGTCAGTGTAACCACTTTCCAAACAAGCTTGCCATGTCACCTGTTTTTAATCAGGTACACCTTTAATCCTGAGAGCTATTTAGTTTTCTACAGTGACCACTGACATGGAGCCAAATTCACTGTTGATGTAAATAGTTGCAACTCCATTGACCTTTGTGAAGCTGTGTCCAGTTATTATCCCAATGGCAAAATTTGACCTAAGCTTTCCACAAGAGAAACTCAAGTTTCTCCAACCATTGACTGATATCATTTCTATTTAATATTCTTGCTGATACTTGTCAGTGAGTTTCTAGAATGTGTAGGAAGTATTTTTCCAGCATGCTGCTAAGATCTCCCACACACTCGACCCTAGCCTCTTTATAATAGTCTTTTCCCTTAAGGCTATCCCATGAAGCCATAACCCGAGAATCCCAGCTTGCAGAATCAATCCGCACTACAAAAGCTATTAACAAAAGTTCTGGAGCTCTGAGAATACATAATACCTGACCTGATCCTGGGTGTGCCTTGTTTTGCTTCCTCTGAAACAACACACACTCTGAGTTCTCGTTTTCTCTGCATAAAGTGGAAACTATGGCTCACTCTTGGTTACTGAATGCTGTGTTTTGACGTAGGTATCGGTTTTGTCTTTTGCCTTTAAACCACAACAGTAGTAGGAAGGAACCATATGGGTCCAGAGGGGTCCAGAATAACCAATGTTTAATATATACATGCTACATTCAAGACCTAGCTACGAACTACACTACTGCTCTGGCAGTGGTCTGGTTTCTGGAACACAGGAGACAGTGAGGGCCATTGGGGGGGGGTCACAAACTATTTAAAGGGATACTACTTTAATTCCACTAATAATACCACCTACACACTGCATACCCCTCTCCTTTTAATGTAAAAGACACTTTTTTTTAAAGTTACAAATGCATTACTATAATTAAATATACTGCAGGCTATCAATTATGACTGAGAGGTGGTTAACTATTTCTCTCTGGATAGGATCAGGTAGGTATCACAACAACACCTGGAAAAGTATTTGTACTTTCTCGTGTGGCTACATCAGCAGCATCCTCCAGCTCTGTAGTGTTAGGGTCACTTGTAGTAGGAACAGGGACATGAGGCAGTATCACACATCACTGTCTGCAACTTGGTGTGTAGGCTTGGTATTTTCACTAGGCATCACTGGTATAGAACATCCCACTGAACTTGTGTTCGAACGCTGATGACCTCCTGGCATCTCTTCCAACCCGAATCTTCTATGATTCTATTATTATTCTATGAATCTTCTGTGTCTTCCTCATGAGATGTTTGGTGCCATTTCTATTCTATAAGACAGAGAACCAGTCTGTGAAGTAATCACTTCATGTTTCCATGCATTTTCTCAGTAGTCTCTTCCTAAGACATTTTACTCCCAGGTGAAAAGTACACCGTCAAGTATGACTCTTGTGATCATTTGATATTACTGTTTCTTCAGAAAATCACTAAGTAAATCAGGCTGTAATGAGGGCCGGCCAAACCTTAAATTACTTCCCAATAGCAGCACTGATGATGGCATCTAATTAGTAGTAGGTACGTACTGCATTCCTCTAGGCCAACAGAAAATTCTCAGGCCATGTCTACATCTAAAATTTTGCAGCGCTGGTTGTTACAGCTGTATTAGTACAGCTGTATAGGGCCAGCGCTGCAGAGTGGCCACACTTACAGCAACCAGCGCTGCAAGTGGTGTTAGATGTGGCCACACTGCAGCGCTGTTGGGCGGCTTCAAGGGGGGTTCCGGGACCGAGAGAGCAAACCGGGAAAGGAAACCAGCTTCGCCGCGGTTTGCTCTCTCGGTCCCGGAGCCAGCCAGCAAACCGCAGGGAAGGAGACCTGCTTGCTCGGGGTTCCGGGACCGAGAGAGCAAACCGGGAACGCCGCGGTTTGCTCTCTCGGTCCCGGAGCCAGCCAGCAAACCGCGGGGAAGGAGACCTGCTTGCTCGGGGTTCCGGGACCGAGAGAGCAAACCGGGAACGCCGCGGTTTGCTCTCTCGGTCCCGGAGCCAGCCAGCAAACCGCGGGGAAGGAGACCTGCTTGCTCGGGGTTCCGGGACCGAGAGAGCAAACCGGGAACGCCGCGGTTTGCTCTCTCGGTCCCGGAGCCAGCCAGCAAACCGCGGGGAAGGAGACCTGCTTGCTCGGGGTTCCGGGACCGAGAGAGCAAACCGCGGCGAAGCTGGTTTCCTTTCCCGGTTTGCTCTCTCGGTCCCGGAACCCCGAGCAAGCAGGTCTCCTTCCCCGCGGTTTGCTGGCTGGCTCCGGGACCGAGAGAGCAAACCGCGGCGTTCCCGGTTTGCTCTCTCGGTCCCGGAACCCCGAGCAAGCAGGTCTCCTTCCCTGCGGTTTGCTGGCTGGCTCCGGGACCGAGAGGGCAAACCGGGAAAGGAAACCAGCTTGATTACCAGAGGCTTCCTCCTTCCACGGAGGTCAAGAAAAGCGCTGGTGAGTGTCTACATTGCATTACCAGCGCTGGATCACCAGCGCTGGATCCTCTACACCCGAGACAAAACGGGAGTACGGCCAGCGCTGCAAAGAGGGAGTTGCAGCGCTGGTGATGCCCTGCAGATGTGGACACTCTCAAAGTTGCAGCGCTGTAACTCCCTCACCAGCGCTGCAACTTTCTGATGTAGACAAGCCCTCAGTTTTGTATTGTAAGCTACTTTTCTCTGGAGCTATAGCTCAAATCGTTCATTTTAATGTCTAGATAAATCTTTCCCCTTATCCATTTGTGGAAAGTTGGTATGGAGATCTGAAATGTTTGATACCATTTCTTCTGACAAACAGTTGAGATTTTTCAGATGTGAACTGAGCTCTAGCATCAGTTACAATCTGAGCAACTGCCATCTATGAAAACAATAATCTTAACACTTCCATTGTCTGCACTGAATTAGTTGAATTCATACCGAATACTCCACTTAGAATGGGGATAGATCAGGGGTGGGGCAAATTATAGCCCAGGGGCCACATCCAGCCCTCCAGACATTTTAATCAGCAGTGTCTGGGGCTTTCCCCACTCCAGTGTTCCAGCCAGGGAGTGGGGTGGGGGTCTTGCCACTACTTCCGGTAGCTGTGCAGAGTGGGGCATGTCCACCCTCTGGCTGCTAAGCATAGAGGCAGCCAGGGGGCTCTGCATGCTTCCCCTGCCCCAAGCACCACCCCCGCAGCTCCCATTAGCAGGGAACCGCAGCCAATGGGAGCTGCAGGGATGGCGCCTGTGGACAGGGCAGTGCGCAGAGCCACCTGACCACAACTCCGTGTAGGAGCTAGAGAAGGGACATGCTGCTGTTTCTGGGAGCTGCTTGAGGTAAACGCCGCCCAGAGCGTGCCCCTCTGACCACCTCTTGTACCCCTGCTCCAGCCCTGATCCACCTTCCATCCTCCAAACACCTTGGTCTCAGCCCGGAGACCCTCCTGCACCCCCAACCCCTCATCCCCAGCCCAACCCCAGAGCTTGCACCCCCAGCCAGAGCCCTCACACACCCCAACCCCCAATTTCATGAGTATTCATGGCCCGCCATACAATTTCCAGACCCAGATATTGCCCTGGGGCTAAAAACTTTGCCCACTCCTGGCACAGACTGCAATCAAAAACATATGTCCCATAAATGGCCCCACTGCCATGAACACTCCCAAGGATGCCACACAGCCTGTTAAGGCACGTGTTGTATTTGTACCTGGAGATTGTTTTGCCATTTCCTTTTATTTGTGTATCAATGCGAGGCCTCCACTCATGACTGCTGGCCAAGAGTTTGATGTTTACAATTCCCAAACGGCCTTTAGGTAATTCTTGGTGTATATGTGACTTGAGCTTCCTAGTAATCACCAGTCTCATGCCACACATTTGTCAACCTTGATATACACTTAAGTTCTCTTCAAGAACAGAAAACTGGAAACAGTTGTTTATGTACATTAGCCTATCCACTCACTGTAGTGTCAAACACTTTAGCTAGTACTAGATAATTTTTAGTTTAAACTTGTACCTAGGGATGCCAACCCTCCATCATTGTCATGGAGTCTCCAGGCATTAATCTTTAATTAAAGATTATGTCATGTGATGAAACCTCCAGGAATACATCCAACCAAAACTGGCAACCCTAGAACTTGTACCATGACTTCTGTCATTGTCAAGGGTTCCATTTCCCATAAAGAACATACTGTCTGTCTCTGGTTCCCCTGCCATATTCTTATTTGCCATTGGAAGTGACAGGAATAAACTCAACTCATAATGGTGAGTACCTAGGATTATCACCAGCTTCTGTAACCATGCTGCAGCCATTACCAGCAATCTTTTCTTCCAGTTAAAGAATTGATGGTTGATGGTCAATAACCACAGTAATTTTTTTTCCAACATAGAGATACTAGTGAAACATTTTACCTCTCTTTTTAGTTCCTCTACTAATTTGAGCATAGTTACTTTCTGCAGAGGTAAGAGCTCTAGAATCAGACCATAGTTCTTTCAGGATGATCTATCGCATAAGAAAATACTGCTCTTACTCCATCTAGGTAAGTGTCACAAACTACCTTTACAGGAAAAGATGCATTGCAGTGTGTAAGGACCCTTTCAGATGCTATTAGCTTCTTGGCCACATCAAAAGCTTTGGTGAACTCTGTGGATCAACACCATTTCTGTCCATTGTGCTCACTTAGAAATTCATGGTTTTTTTTTTTTTTTTTTTTTTTTTTTTTAAATGCCAGAAGGGACCATTAGATCATCTAACCTGACCTCCTGTATATATCACAGGCCATAGAATTTCAGCAGAGTTACCCTTGGATTGAGACCAATAACTTGTACTTGATTAAAGCACATCTTCTAGAAAAGCATCAAGTCTTGACCTGAAGACATCAAGAGACAGAAGTCAGCACTTCCCTTGGTCATTTATTCCAATGGTAAATCACCCTCACTGGTTTAAAAAAAAAAATTGTACCTTATTTCTAACTGGAATTTGTCTGGCTTCAACTCCCACCCATTGGTTCTTGTTATGCCTTCCTCCATTAGATAAAGGGGCCTTTTAGCACATGGTATTTTCTCCCCATGAAGGTACTTATACACCATAAGGAGTTACTTCTCACTGTTCTTGTTGATAAGCTAAACAGATGGCGTTCTTTAAGTCTCTCTCTGTAAGACAGTTTCTCCAGCTGTCAAATAACTTTTCTGGCTCTTCTCTGCATCCCCTCCAATTTTTCCACATCCTGTTTAAAATGTGGACACCAGAACTGGACACTGTATTCCCGTATTAAACAGTATAGGATGAACTTGGGGGAAAAAAAAAAACCAAACACAAACAAGGAATTGCTCCCCTTCAAGCACAATTTTGTTCATTATGTTTTAAGATTCTGATACCACCCTTACAAAATAAATTGCCTTGTCCAAAAGTTCAGCTAATTATTGTTGAGAGACAGAGTTCATTTGTTTTTTTAATAACCTGCAGGCATGTTCAGCTTTGCCATTCCGCATAGGTGTTGGAACTAGGGGTGCTGCCACACCCCTTGGCTTGAAGTAGTAATAACAACCTAAATATATGGTTCACACCGTCAGCACTCTGGCCCCCGCTAGAAAATTGTTCCAGCACCACTGCCTGTGCGGCTGAATCTCTCTCAGCCTCTCTCTACCAAAAAAATGCAGGACACACTGACTTCACTACACGGAGGTTTAGCATATGCTGTTTACATTTGTTACTTTCACTCTAACACAACCCAGGAGAGTGAGGATTTCCTTTGTATGTGTGTTTAGTAACACTGGCTGGTCTTCTGCAACTTTTCCTCTTTAAGTAGTCTGATAATCCTGCTGTGAAATAACAGAACAGCAGACTCCGTATCCAGCTCCATTTTAAGTCTTGCTCTTTCTGTTTGTAAAGAAATCCAAACAACTTAGAAGACAATAAGCAAAGTGTTAAGTGATTGCAGAACTGAACGCTATAATATTCTCAGTGGGCTCCATGTTGCCATGTACAAGCTGATGAAACTGAAATCCTGTTATTGTCCTCATGAAGTGGGGATTGTGCTTTTTGCACTGAACCATACATGTTATGGATGTGCCCCCAATTTGTTGCATTTTCTGCAGGTTGAACCAACAAACACTTGTATTGTGAATTTTCCCACCATGAAAGCACACAGCCAATTGGGTGTTGTCAATGTTATGCTTTCTGCTTGACCTCCCAGTTTGTTTGTTGCACAGATTCCTGGACGCTGTTGCAGCTCCCTGGCATCTTTAGTAGCAGTTTCCACAGATAAAGCAATTTTGAATGTACACTTTAGAGTCCAAATCAGCCTCAGTTAAGAACTGTTGTTTTTTTTAAATTGGTTCATTTTGCATACCACACACTAACCAGTCCATTAATGAATCATTTAAACACTTTCCAAACTGGCAATGCTCTGCTAATTTCTATAATTCAGCCACACATTCAGAAATAGGTTCACTGTCTTTTTTATTCCATTTACAAAAGTGGACATGCATTCGATTCACCAATGGCTTTCAAGATGCATGATTTTTGTAGAATTTCCATGATCTCGGCAAACATTTTGTCTGCTGGTTTAACAAGACTGAATTTCCACTCAGCCTGGTTGTGCAGAATGGGGAGAAGGTGCCTGTTGTCCTTCAACAATAGTCTTGTCAATTAAGAAACAAGAACCACCATTTTGGTCATTCTTACTTGGAAGGAGTGGGGGAAGGAGGAAGCTTGAAGGCTAGGGAGATGGAGAAGTTTAAAGTGGTAAGGAAAGAGGTATCCTCAAGGCTATATTAGGAAACTAGGGAAAAACAAAACAAAAATCACATTTATATTTTATGTCTAGCAAGTTTTAAAATTATATGCTGCATACTCCCAAGCAATCAGTATATGAGGGACATACTACATCAGTAACCTAAAAATTGCCTCCTTTTGTGTTTTAAATTTCCATTGTTCAGTCCTACAGATTGTTGCCTCCTTATCCTGTGGTGCTCACTTTACAGCACAGTAGCAGGTATACCTGTAGTTTGGTGCCCCCTGGAGGTGGAGCAGGAGGTACTTGCTAGCAAATGTAGACTTCATAACAGCAACTAACAGGGCTTGTATAACCACTACAGAATTTTGCTACAGACTGGAGCTGCCTTAGAAGGACAAGGAAAATAAGGACTTTTGCAAAAACATGTATATTAGGGCATGAAATAGCAATATTAAAAACTTTGCAAAATCATGCAATACTGTTAAACCTTTACTTGTCCTTCTCAGATGATGCTGTTATTTACTGGAGCAGTGGTGGGCAACCTGTGGCCTGTGGGCCATATGCAGCCTATCAGGATAATCCACTGGCAGGCCAGGAGAGAGTTTGTTTACATTGACCGTCCGCAGGCACGGCCGCCCATAGCTCCCAGTGGCCGTGGTTCGCTGTTCCTGGCCAAAAGGAGCTGTGGGCCGCAGGATGCCCACCGCTGTACTGGAGTCTGGAGATTGTAACATGCTTGCAGACAGTTCTCTGGCACTCCACATATAGCAGGGGCCAGTAATCTGTAGCAGGACTAGTCATCAGGCTCTAAACTATGGAAGCAGAAAGGTCAGTTTAAAGTCAGTAATGTGCTAAATGTCACTGTCTCTCTAGGTATCTAGGCCCTTCAGCACACTCTTGTGTAGTTTCTGGTTTTAAAAACACTGAGCAGTAAGCATAGGCCAAAGCTGCAAAATTTGGATCCTGATTTAGATTTTGAACCGCCAAGGTCAGATTGCTTGGCTCCAGCATTTGGATTGTGGACCATTTCTAATGGCAAAGGTATGGCATTATCTACACTTGTTTTATTAGCAACAGGCAGGCCACCCTTCAACTTGTGGATGAACAGTACTTTAGGAATTCTTATACTTGCCTGTAAGCAAAGTGGATTTGCCAGGCCAGGCCCATGGTTGAGTTCTCGCTGTAATTTTGTAAGCCTGGCACCACAAACCTCCCTGCAGGCCAAGACCTGAGGAGCTGCCAATTCTCAAGTGTGGTGCTGGCACAATTGCTTCTGAGATGTTGGTCTCTCACAGACTTTCAGCTTTCTGGTTCCATTTGCACCACTCTTATGCTGTGAACATGGGGCCTTTCATTTTAACTTCCTGCACCTCTTCTACTGCACATGCTTAACACCATAGAATCAGCATTTATTGCTGCTACCGCCCTTGGGGAAAATGGAACTATGAGTGACTGTTTTCATGCCAATTTTTGGAATGCCCTCCCCAGACCTGCTCAGTGAGCACCTTCTTTGCACTTTACTTACAGAAGGTTTAAATCAAACCTATTTAATGGCACCATTGAAATGGGTATATGCCTTACTGAGTAATCAAGTACAATTATTATTGCACTTGATTACTCAGTAAGGCATTTCCTTCCTCACCTCTTCCATAGCCCTCTGTTTGGGCCTCCCTTGTTATATCAAGTCTGAACTTATGCCCTGATCTTTCAAGAGCTTATAAATTAGATCTTTAGGCACATGAGTAAGTCACGCTCACATAAATAACTAACTACTTACCCACCCAAGTACTTGCAGGTTTGAGGCCTTACTTAAGACTCTAATCCCTTTGGGCAGGAACGGTCTTTACTTGTTTCTGGCAACTGTCTAGCACACTTCTAGGAACAACCAAAATATGCTAATTTTGTTTTTTATTTTAAAATATTCTTTTCTGCTCCCCTCAATCTAGTTGTTCAAAAACTATTATAGTGTATACATAAAGCATAAGAATATATGCACACCCACAGGATGTAAAAAATGGGACCAGAAACAGCAAGAACAAATTAAAAATACAGTAATCATGGACTTCAAGGAACAGACCTAGTCTTTGTGCACTCCTTTTGTTTGCCAACCTGGTAGAATGTTTTCCTTGTGAAATATGATAAATAACTCAGCGGAGTGTACCAGCCTGCAATAATAAGGCACTCTGAAGTTTTCTCACCATTGAAATATTAGCCTTATTGGCTGATAAGCCAGCTGTTAATAAAACAAAACTTATTAGACCTACTTAAATTTGCCAATTTGGCAAAGCCACCTAACAGGGACCGCTAATTATGCTCAAGAGGGACATCTCTGTTCAAAATAATGACCATATGTATCAGCTTCTCACAGATACCTGGTTATGTCTCTGCCACAAAACCAAGCTGGCTGGCTACATTGTATTAATTTCTTAAAACTTTGCTGTGTTTTGACACTTAGATTTTAAGCTCTTTGGGACTCTCTTTTTGTTCACTGTTTGTATAGCGCGAGGCTCAGTGGGGTCCCAGTCCCTGGTTGGGGCTCCCAGGTGCTACTATAATACCCATAATAATAAAACAATTGAAGGGCAAGTTGTCAGTTTTGCAACTCGTGCATAAGCCTACAAAATAAGAGATTTGAAGGAGGCCAAATTGGTGTTTGTGTGTGATGAACATAAAGAAAGCAAAAATAGCGTTAGGGATTGGAAGCTGATAAATTCTGATTTGGAGGATTGTGCATTTATATTTCCCCTCCCCCTAAAACATGCATAATGTTGCCAAAAGGTTAGCATTACTATTTCTTGTGTGGAGAGTCTGTAAAGTTAATCAGGATTTCACAAAACTGTGTAAAACTTACTAGCAAGTAGGTTAAAAATAAGAGCCATTTTTAAAAATGTCAATCTATAAGAGGGGAGTGAGACAGCTTAGACGGAACATGTTCCTTGTTCTGTACTAAGTAGTGTCACACTGAACCAGGAACAGAAATTAAAGGACTGAGTGGAGGTCGAGCCATCTAGTGGCAGATTGCACTGAAATGCAAGACATTTGAGCTCTGCTCTGCGTCCATGAGCTTAGAGGGACTGAGAACTTGATGGAAGTGAGGAAAGAAGCATTTCACATAGTTCTTCCCCAACCTCTGCACTTGCCAGCATTGGGAGTGATATGGATTGGCTGCAGTGGGAATTTCTTCTAGCTGTTAGCTAGAAGTTCTCAGAGCTCCCAATTAAACAGAGAGAAGAACAAGAGGGGAAATGGATGTGTGATCACATGGGAACTGAGAACCCTTCTGCTGAAATCAGACAGGCTGTCAGCAGAAGTAACAGCACCACAAGCAATAGTAACTTTTACTAGGATATGACATAATGAAGACTCAGGAGACGAAACTCAGGTGACTAATCCTCTTGAACTTTACAATCACTAAACATTTAAGCACATGCCTAGCATCTTAGATGGCTACATAGTCAGGGTCAGTAGCCCCCACTGCACTCTATTTTTGTGTACTAGCTCAATCAAAGCTAGCATGGGTATATCTCCTCAAGCTGGAATTTACACCTCCAGCTCAAAGTATAAACATATCTGGTGTCTGTGAGCCTGTAGCTGGTACACTGCCTCTTTTCATGTAATTGCATTCTGGGAAAAACGGGGCAGTTGTCCCATAGTTCCTTAGCAGAAAATAGCATGCCCAAAAGATATCCACATAAGCAACAGAACAATATATTCTTAGGCTTTCCTCCACACAATCAAAAGGGAAAGATGAGTACGTGGTAAATTGGTTGCAACAGGAGTCCTGTCAAGAAAGACTGCAGCAGCAACAAATTCTGGTAAAGCTGTTATAGAAGGAAAACCATGTAGCCAGCCTGGCCTCTGGCCAGGGTGAAATACTTAGATGACACACTTACTGAGTGAGAGCCACATTGTGCACATGGACATATGCCAGCTGTTTAGCCAACCGTGCCAGTAATTGATTACAAATTCATTTAAAAGTTGTAATATTGGCAGGCCCTTACAAGAATGGTAACATTTTTGAAAGCACCTAAGTCCCATTTTCAAAAGTGACTTAGGTACTTCAGAGACTAAGTCTCACTGAAAATCAATAGGACATAGGCTCCTAAAGGCCATGTTTTCAAATATATTTAGGTGCTCAAAACTGCAGATAGGTACCTAGTAGAATTTTCAAAAGTCCCTGAGCAGGTTAGACACCTAACTCCCATAGATTTAAATGGTTCAACACCAATTAAAATAAAGCCAATTATCTAGGTACCTTACTATGGATAAATGTGCCTCACTTTAGACATCTAAGTTTTAAAATATTGTCCCTTGTGCAGAATGGCCAGTAATTGATTTCCATATATTTATGCATACTTAAGATAGAATGGGCATATTAAACTCCTGGTTGCATTCCGCTCCAGCTGAATGCAGAGTCTGTTCTGAATGCAAACTCTATATACATTTTTAAACCACGCTTATCGCTGTCACATCTGAGCATCTTGTAGTGGTGCATTAAGCAATGTGACTACACATCTGTCACATGGTGTTTGTTCTCTTATCCTCTCTCCAGAGGCTGAGTTTTGGCAGTATGTAGGAGTTGGTGGTTTTTAAAAAATATAACTATGCCTGTTACTATGACAGGTTTCAGAGTAGCAGCCGTGTTAGTCTGTATCCGCAAAAAGAACAGGAGTACTTGTGGCACCTTAGAGACTAACAAATTTATTTGAGCATAAGCGTTTGTGGGCTACAGCCCACTTCTTCGGATGCATAGAATGGAACATATATTGAGGAGATATATATACACACTGTAAGACAACTCCCACCTTTTCATGCTCTCTGTATGTGTAGGTGCCACAAGTACTCCTGCTCTTTTTATCTGTTACTATGTGTTTGTATTACAGCAGGCAAGAAATGTGCCTTGCACTTCAAGTGGAAAATGTGTTCTTTGGAAGTGACATGCCTCAAAATGTTGTACAATGGGTAACGTCTGAGGTGCATTTTGTCCTCAGACTAGATCTATCCAGCAGCATTCTGAAGGCTGTACTGAGCAATCAGCTGTCAAGGGCCAAATTCTGCTCTTGGTTACTGTAGACGAGTGGACTCAAGCCTGCAGCACCTCCTGCTGGTGACTCCTGGGAATTAACTCATTCAGCTCTGCAGTGCCCTCTGCAGGCCGGTGATCTGCCTGTCCTCTGGTCCCTGTGTCCCTCCCTGGACCCGGAGTCCTTTTACATGGGGTGCTGCCCCCTGGCAGTAACCCCTTTCTCTCAGGGTCTCCCCTCCACAGGAAACCTCCACCCTCTATCCCCACCTCGCCTCAGTATAGTACTGCAACTTTTATTTATGGAAAGGGCCCCCCAAATTGCTTTGCCCCAGGCCCCCTGAATCCTCTGGGCAGTGCTGAGTCCAAGTGTTACTTGCTGATGGCCACTGCTCATGGATGAGAAGCACAGCTGTCTCTTGCTTGAAGTGACATCCACTAACATATACAGTGGGTTGTTTAAATACAATTATGTCTGCTAGTCTGCAGAGCAGTTATCACATCATCTTTTTGCCTTGAACACTCATAGACCCTTGGACTCCTCTGCTTGTCTAGTTATTAGTAGCTGGGATAGCAATGTAGAATTTGTTCAGCTTTTTGCTACTTTTGAGCAACATTTACCATGAAAATAAGAACTGATCCCAACTGTAATTTCAGAAAGACAGACTCTATCATAGTGCCTGTTAGGATGAAAGGAAGATTTCACTGACGAAAACAACTGTATGAAGTGGGACTGGATGTGTGTATGGAACCTGCTCTAGACAGCTCCAGTCAGACCAAGATATCATAAGGGAATTTAATTATCAAACCTCATCACAGATGGCAAAATAATGTCTAATTTCCTGCTCACCATGCTGAAAATATACCTGTAAACTCTGCATGAAAGAAAAGTCACCTCCCAGGTGCTGCGTTCCACAGAGTTATTTATTAGGAAGTAGGCCCAAGTGCAGAACTCTGTTTTAGCTTATTCCAAGGGCCTGGCAGATTTAGGGCAAAGCTTCCATTGGATCAGGGGCTTATTGCAGAAATAGGGCAGACTTCCTACCTTTTAGGCTGTCTCCCATTCCACCTAAATCAAACATGCCAAGTGTTTCCTTTATCCTGCAGCAAAAGCTAGGCTCATTTTAATTTCTGAAAGTAACTGCTATGTAAAGCTGGATTAGTGATGATGGCACATACCCAGGCATCCTTACTCAGAGACATACAGGCTTCAAACAGTGGGTAAAAGATTAGTAGCTGGGAATACTGCCGTCTGCAAAGTCACTTGATGCACAAGCATTTCCTCTTGGCTGCCTATGCTCAGGCCAAAGGCTATGATTTTGGTTATGGCAGTTTTTAAGCTGTCAGTGGGTGGCCATGGTGAAAAGGGCAAAAAATCCTAGAAACAGTTTTTAAAACATCACAAGTGGCTTTTTTAAAAAAAACCTCAAAATAACCTTTTCCTCCTCCTCTCTCTTTTGATGCAAGTTACAATAGTGCTGCAAGAACAGTTCAGAACAAGGAAATGATGTACCAGAGCCCCCTGTGTAGCACTAGCCTGGCTCTCTAAATACAAACAAAAAAGGATGTGTTTTTTCCCCACCCTGCTGAGTACATAGGGCTTTGGGGATGGGGAGGGAAGCAACAAAGGAGGCAAGTCCCATTAAGTATTTTTGAAAAATTAGAGTGCTTGCTGAGAGCTGTCTGATCCTGTTTCCTACACTCTATTAGCCACCAATGTCAGGCAGCTTGGAGTTTAAATGTTACAGCACTTCAAGCTCTAAATGAAGATTGTTCAGCTGTGTATCATCAACATCAACCAAACCACCCACACATCCATCCACTCATTTAAAAAACAACTAAAAAACAACCCCGGCAGCATGAAAATCATGGAATCCAGGACTTCCATGACAGTGGGGACAAAGGTCCAGCCTTGCGTGTCATACTTACGGCACCAAAACATTAGCGACCTGACCCATGTGCTCTGATAGCAACTCTTATTTCCTCACTGCAAAATACATTAGCCACTCAGCTAATGGCTTCCTCCCAAAGCTCTATTTTCTTTCTCCGCTGTTGAATGGCATTCTGCCATGTGTTCACCTCCTTGGGCACATCACAGTTACAGGATCCTCAGCCCTACCACCACAGTGTAGTGCATGGAGAACACACTGACTGAAAATGGTTCAGATGCACTGAGTGCCAGAGTAACGTCTGAGCCTGTTCTCAAGTGAAACTGGCGGTTTGTTTTCTCTTGTGGAAATGACATAAGAGGAGGCAAGACAGGATAAGAAACTCTTCTGCACTTGTATAGAGATTTCCATGCAAAGATCAGAAAGGGACTGAAATACAAGCAAAGCATGTAGAGGCTTGGGCTGTCTATATCCTATACAGCCTCTACAAACCACAGGGCAGCCTAGTTTTATTTTCCAGCAAAGGGAACACAATTTACAGCCTGATTTGTGCCTTGAGCCCCTGCCCTGCCTCAACCAGATTTTGTAACCTAGGGATGATGGTGGAGCCACCTTCAATGGTGCCGATCAGTTTGCTAATTTCATACACCATCAGGCCTGTGTATTATGACCCCCACTCTGGTATAAAGGTGTACGTGACCTTTAACACACCACCAAAGAGGATGCCCCATGGAGACAGGAGTGACCCCCTGCGGTTCCTGACCACCCTCCTCCCAGGTCACAGCACCAAATATAGCAGCATGCTCTTCCACAAACAGGCTTCTCTGCAAAGACCCACAGTACGGACCCCCGCCCTGAGGAGCCAGCAGTCTTGCCCAGCCCCACATTAGGGATCTGTCCCTAAGATCACCATGTGCTGGGATGCACAGTGTGGGGCTGCAGCTGCCTCCCCCAATGATAGAACCCCTTTGAGTGTGAACCCAAAGTGCACCATAGGACAAAGGGAGAGCTGCACTAGGCTGAGGGGGGAGGGTCCCCGATATGAGGATATTGTATGGTGGTAGGTCCAGGCCATACAATATATGGATGGAACAATGGGGGGATAATACAGAGGCATTAGAGTCTGGTTACAGGGGCCAGGACCTAAAGGAAGACCAGGATACAGGGGACAGATGCTGTGGGGAGGACTAAGACATGGGGAATAGGTGGGGAGGGCTAGGAAAACGGGGGGGCAGGGTGGGAGGATAGGACTGAGGGCAGATAGGGCAGGATGCTAGATAATGGGACCAATATCATGGGGCAGGACCCTGAGGCAGATAGATGCAGGGGCAGGACATGGTGATGCAGGACCCTGGAGGTTAGGATGCCTGGGGAAGGGGCAGACGAGGTGGAGACAGGTGGTTGAACAGAACCCCAGGTGACAGATGGGCTAAAACATGGCAGGAGGAGATGGAGGAGAGGAAGCTTAGGACACAGAGCCTAGGACATGGGGGAAAAATAGGGGACAGGACCCTCAGGGGGCAGGGGAAAATGTGGTGGGAGAAGGGCATGGGGTGGAGAGTGGCAGGAGGGCAGGAAATTGGGATGGAGGGGTAGGACATAGGGGGCTGAAAGGAGCAGGAGGATTAGGGCAGAGGTCAGATGGGGCCAGGGGGTGCCACTTACTTGGTTATTGTCCACTCCAGGGGTCCCCTCATCCTTAGGTCCCCTCATCTTGTCTAGGGAGAGGCCCTTGGAGGCCAGGATGTGGGCTCCCCAGGAGCTGCATGCAGGACCTTCTGCTGCATGTGGAGGCCTCTGCATACGTGTTAATGTATGCAGGGTGCACAGTGTGCAACTTGCTGATACACATCAACAGTTCGTTAGTGCACTTTGAAGTCGTTCTCTTTGAACCAGGACTAGACCAAATAACATTAAGGAACGGTTAGCAAGTGTCAGGGGCACAGACTGTCTGCACCACAGCAAGATAGTGATCACACCCCAGCTTGCCAAGAGCCTGCCAGGCTAGGCAGCTGCCTTGCTTTTCTATATGCCCATAGTGGCCTCTGTGCATAATACGCATGGAAAGGAACCACACGTACACCCAAAGCCACCAGGGGAGGCAGCCACCCTCCACAAACTCCACTACTGGTCTCAACTCTCTGATGTCTTTCTTTTGGAGGTTTGGGACTCCTGAAATTGTAAGACTGACCATGGTTTCTGTGACTCTGGTGTGTATAGTTCACCCAAGATTTTTGCAGGACATCCAGCAATTTTCCATTTCACTTCCTGTTCTGAGCTCTCTCCTGCTCAGATCCAGGTCCCTAAAAGCAGCACTGCCAGCTCCTGCTGTGGGTCAGTTCCCTAATGTTTCTTTCTTCACCTCCCTCTGAGAAGTATGGCCTGCTCCAAAGTTTCGGTAGCCACAGCCTGTCCAGTCCAGTACTCTGACTGAACTAAGATTCTCTCCTTCTCCTCAGCCCTTTTACCACAGGTTCACACACAACATTTAATAGTCACAAGTAAGGCCTTGTCCACACAGGGTTAAATAATGGTAAAAATGCCTGAGCCTCTCTGAGCCTTGTCTACATTACAGCTTCCAAAAAGTGTTAGCACCAGCTGGGAACCCTAGCTCCAAACAATCTCCAGATTAAAAAGGATACATTGATCCTGCAATGTTTAATCACAATTCCTGAAATGGGACTGAATGTGGTTTGATCCCCTTAACACTGAAAATTAAATAGTTTCAGCTGCATTCATTACTTGCCCTTGCCTATTGTAAGCAATAGATACATTTCCTAGTGCAGACAAGGTTTATGTCAGCAGCCCAGACTGATCTAGAAGATGGTGCTGGATTTTGCTTGTTTGCTGCAAAGGCAAATAATAGATTTTTGCCTGCTTGTTTCACTCAGAGTGCCTGTGAAGGGGTGGGGACATTGGGAAAGATAAGGTATCATGCCCCAGGGCACATGCTTTTATCAGTTTCATTAAGTCTGGCCATTTCTGGAGAAGATTACACCGCTGGATACAGTGATCAAGATTCAGAGCTTGGACATTCTTATTAGTGCAATGGAGACAGACCAGGGGCTTGTCTTTTTTTTTTCTTTGTTTAGTAATCTGATGCAGGGCTGGTGTTAGTCTGCCTCTGAATGTCTTGGCCATATACAGATGTCAACATGTTTTCTGATCATCACTAGTTCAGTCATTTTCCCCTTATCAATATGGCCTGCAGAGCATCTGTAGTCCTCCGAGTGGTCTGCTCATCTGGTTACATTACAGCTGTCCCTTGAAGACAAAAATCCCTTTGTGCTGCTCTAGCTATGAACTAACCCTTTACCCCCAAAAGCAAAACCAAAAAAGTAAAATAAAACTAATCAAATAAATAAATGAAGGGTAAAGCCTGGCTGTGCAATCCAGCACCACACAGGCAGATGAGTTCCAGACCTTGGGCCTGATCTTCAGCTGGTGTACATTAGCAGAGCACACTGACTTCAATGGAACAATGTCAATGTATAGCAGCTGAAGGCTAGGCCCCTTATCTGTTACTAGGTCACAGACTGACCAAGAACCTTGAGCACTGTAAAAGCAGCATGTGTAGGCCTTGTCTTTGCTAGGAAAAAGTTGTGCTCCTAACTTGTTAGTGAGCATGTGAGTAACACACACAAGGTAAAAACCTAATGAAGACAAGGCAGTTTGCAGTTGACAGTCTACACACTGAGTAATTAGATAAAGACAAATATACTTGCTGGAAGATTGCAATGTTACACTACTTTACTTCTTACAGTTCAGACTACCACCACACAGGAACCCCAAAACAGAGAGAGCCAAACAGGCTGCTCCCTAAAACAGAGAAGGGCTCCCAACCTTACTTTAGGCTGGCTATTTGGATATAGACTGACTGTCAGTAGACCCAATTCTCACATAGGGTCCTCCAATCTGCAAGAAAGACCAGGAAAAGCCTCTGTGTATTTAAAGTAATAGCTCTATAATTTCAGCTTTCAATACACCACCGTAGTTTTAACACAAGTTAAAGGTTGAGGTAAATACTAGACTTCCTCATAGTCTTTACCTCTGTAACCCTTCTGCCAGGTGAAGCCAGCAGCAACAAGGGCCGGGTTCAGTATCTAGGGGTTCCTTTTCAATAATACAACACAAAACCGGCTCGAGCCTCCACCCAGTGACCTGGGACAATTACACACCGACACCACCCCCTGGGAGCCTCTAAGAGGCAATACTTCCCCTCTCGCAAGCACAGAGTCTGAGTGTAGCAAAAAAGATGGTTACTCACCTTTGTAACTGTTGTTCTTCGAGATGTGTTGCTCCTATCCATTCCAGTTAGGTGTGTGCACCGCGCGTGCACATTCGTCGGAAAACTTTTACCCTAGCAACTCAGTGGGCCGGCAGGTCGCCCCCTAGAGTGGCGCCGTCATGGTGCTCGATATATACCCCTGCCGGCCCATCCGCTCCTCAGTTCCTTCTTGCCGGCTACTCCGACAGTGGGGAAGGAGGGCGGGTGTGGAATGGATATGAGCTACACATCTCGAAGAACAACAGTTACAAAGGTGAGTAACCGTCTTTTCTTCTTCGAGTGATTGCTCATATCCATTCCAGTTAGGTGAATCCCAAGCCTTTCATAGGCGGTGGGGTCGGAGTGAAATGTGGCACAATGAAAACTGCTGAGCCAGAGGCTACAGCATCTCTTGACTGTTGAACCAGGGCATACTGCGAAGCAAAGGTATGGACCGAGGACCGATGGAGCTGCGCGACGGATCTCGTGGGTAGGAACATGAGCCAGCAAGGCGGCAGATGAAGCCTGAGCCCTGGTAGAATGCACGGTGATGTGGCTTGGGGAAATATGAGCCAAATCATAACAAGTGCGGATGTACGCCATCACCCAAGATGAGATCCTCTAAGAGGAAAACAAGCAAGCCTTCCCTTTGGTCTGCTACCGTGACAGAGCTGGGGCACCTTAGGAAATGGTTCTGTCAGCGCAATATAAATGCGAGCACTCTACAGATGTCCAGGGAGTGCAACTGTTGCGCCCATTGCGTTGAGCTGTGGGTAACATGAAAGGCCGAAACCACCTTAGGGAGGAAAGCCGGGTGTGGTCATAACTGCACCTTGTCTTTGTGAAACCTAGTGTACGGCGGAACCACCGTTAAGAGCTCTGAGCTTGGAGACTCGTCTGGCCAATGTAACAGCTACGAGGAAAGTTGTCGTCCAAGACAGGTATAGCAGAGGGCCGGTCGCGAACGGCTCGAATGGGGGAGACATAAGTCTGGTTAAAACTAGGTTGAGGTCCCAGGTTGGGGCTGGGCGGCGCACCCTAGGGTGCAAGCGCTCCAAGCCCTTGAGGGACCTCGAACCCATAGAGTGTGAGAACACGGAACTTCCACCTTAGCCTGGCTGGAAGGTAGAGATGGCTGCCAAGTGTACCCTCAGCGATGATACCGCCAGGTCCTGCCGCTGAAGGCCAGAGGCAGGCCAAATAGAGGGGATCAAGACCTCAGTAGGAGCAAGATCGAGCGTATTGCACCTGTAGAAGAAATGCTTCCACTCGGCCAGGTACGTTGACCAGGTGGAAGGCTTGCTGCCACCCCGGCTCAGTTATGCAGCAGCCACACCGTGAGGTGAAGAGGCTGCAGGCCCGGGTGACGAAGCCTGTCGTGGCCCTGAGTGATGAGGTCTGGGTGGGGTGGCAGGGTAATTGGGTTGGTTATTGAGAGGCCGAGCAACGTGGTATATCAGTGCTGCCTGGACCACGCTGGAGTGATCGTGATGATGCGCGCTCTGCCCCTGCGGAGTTTGAGTAGGACCTAATGAACCAGTGGGAACAGTGGGAAGGCATAAAGGAGTTGGCCTTTCCACGGCATCAGGAATGCGTCCAAGATCGATCCCGAGGAGAGACCTTGGAAGGAGCAGAACATCTGGCATTTTCTGCTCTCGCGGTGAACGAACAGGTCTATGTGAGGAAAAATCTCCACTTCTGGAAAGCAGAATGCCTCACATGGGGCAGAGTGACCACTCGTAAGACAGGAAAGGCCTGCTGAGTCAAAGCGCCAAGGCGTTCCGAACACCTGGGAGAAAGGATGTCACCAGCTCCATCGAGTGGGCCATGCAAAAGTCCCAGAAATGGATGGCCTCCTGACAAAAGGGGGGAGGACCATGTCCCTCCCTGGTTATTTATGAAGCACATGGCCGTTGTGTTGGCTGTAAACACCGAGATACCACAGCCTCGCAGCTGCCGCTGAAACCCCTGGCACGCCAGGCGGACTACTCTCATTTTTGGGGCATTGATGTGGAATGCCAGCTCCCGAGAAGACCAAAGGCCTTAAGCTCGGAGGTGACCATGAGCACTCGAGCAGAGAGATGACGCGTCCGTAGTCAGGGGCAGTGAGGGCTGGGGCGGATGGAACCGCATCCCTGCCCACACCAGGGAGGGAGTTAGCCACCACTCTAGGGAGCCTAAGGTGCTCGAGGGAACGGTGACTACCATGACCATTGGCCCCCTGTCCGGGCGGTGCACCGAGGTGAGCCGGACTTGGAGAGGACAGAGGCGGAGCTTGGCGTGTTTGGTTACAAACTTGCGGGCAGCCATGGACCCAGGAGACTGAGACAAGTGCGAGCCGAGGTCGTTGGGAAAGTCTGCAGACCTCAGATGATTGTTGCCATCGCCTAAAACCGCGGCTGTGATAAGCAGGCTCCGGCTAGGTCGGAGACCAGGATAGCCCCTAGGAAGTCCAACCTCTGCGTGGGAACCAGAGTGGATTGCTCTATAGTAATCATCAGGCCTAGACCTGTGAATAAGACCGTGACGATGCCCACGTGCTGAGTGGTTTGTGTCTTGGAGTCTCCTCGGATAAGCGAATCGTCCAGATATGGAAAAACGCATATCCGACATCAGCGAAGGTAGGCGGCGACTATGGCCATATACTTGGTCAATACCTGCGGGGCTGCAGAAAGGCCAAACAGTAGGACCATAAACCAGAAGTACTGACGGTTGGCTAGAAAGCGGAGGTATCTCCTGTGCGGAGGGAAGATGGCGTTGTGAAAGTACGCGTCCTTCATATCGAGGGCGGCATAGCAGTCCCCAGGAGGTAAGGATGGGATAATGGTTCCCAGGGATACCGTGCGGAACTTCAACCTTATCCTAAACTGGTTGAGTCCGCGCAGGACTAGGAAGGTCTGAGACCTCCGTTCGAGTGGGGGACTAGGGCATAACGGGAGTAAACCCCCTTGCCCCTTTCATCCGTCGGCGTCTGCACCTCTTGTACGAGGAATTGCTTGTGAGAGGGGTCCCTGAAGGGGGACAGGGAACAAATTAGCGGTGGTACCCATGCTCCACCGTGCACAGGACCCAGCCATCTGAAATTAACTGGGGCCACGCCAGGAGAAAGCGGGATTGGGATCCCGGCCTGTGACTGGTACACCGCCCTCAGGCGCACCTTGGAAGGTTCATCTTTGGTCCCAGTGGTAATTGCGAGGGACCTTGACCTTGGCTCTTTAGGGGTCCTGACGTTTGTCTGCAACCACCTTGGCCTCACCGTTTGCCAAAGTCCTGTCTCTGGCTAGGCACAGAGTATGGCGGCTGGGGACAGAAAGGCCTGCGTTTGGTCGCTGGCATATGCATGCTGAGAGAGTGCATTAGGACCCTATTGTCCATCAGGCTTCGCAGCCTGGGGCTGTCTTTGCTGCGAAGAAGTCTTTACCAACAAAGGGTAAGTCCTGAATGGCATACTGCAGCTCCGGCCGGAGGTTTGAAACCTGAAGCCATGAGATGCACCTCATGGCGACACCAAAGGCCAGAGTCCTGGCTGCTGAGTCTGCTGCGTCCAATGAGGCCTGGAGGGACGCTCTGGGTACCTTTTTCCCCCGTCCTCCAAGACGGCAGCGAACTCTTGGCGGGAGTTTTGAGGGAGAAACTCCATAAACTAAACTACCTTCACCCAGGTGCTATAATTATACCAGCTAAGCAAGGCTTGTTGCTTTGCTACCCAAAGCTGCAGGGCCTCTGCAGAGTACACCTGGCGGCCAAGTAGGTTCATTCACCAAGTCTCCTTCGGTTTCAGGGCTGGCGCCCGCTGGCCATGCCAATATCTCTCCTTAACAGACTGAAAGGCTAGTGAGCAGAGAGGAGAGCGGACAGACGAGTAGTCGTACCCCTTAGAGGGCACCATACCGGGTCCTCTACCTCTGGGACCCCCTCTACCTCAGGTTGTCGGGGCGTATCAGAATCGTGGTCCTGAGCATAAGATCTGCGCATCTGGGATGACACGGATGCGTGTCTGGATGGCCATGGAGGTACTAAAAAAAGGCAAGGGCAGAGTCTCTGACTTTATCGGACCTTGCCCAACTCGGCACCGGGGACCGGCACCGGGAGGCGTACCGGTACCTGGAACGAGATCCAGACCTGCAACCAGAACGGTGCTGGGAGGTCGAACTAGATCTCGAGGCTCGGGGAGAGGCTACGGGAGTCACGGTACCTGTCACGGTGCCGGGAGTCGGAACGGTGCCGATAGTAGCAGGTCGGCGAACGGGATACCAACCGGTGCGGCGAGTGCGACCAGTACCGATGAGGAAAACAGCACCGGGACTGCAAGTGGTGTCGGGTGTGCTGATGGGACCTGGAGCGTCTGCGGGACCATGATCATGAATGGTGCCGCTCTGCTGTGCTGACAGAGGACGGTCATATGAAGAGACTGTATTACCCGCACCGGCGGTGCCGGGGTCAGGCAGCATCGACTCTGTCATGGCAATGAGATCCCTCGCCGTTGGTAATGTCTCCGGCGTGGAGGGAACAGCAGGCTCAACCACAGTGCATACTGGGGAGCTGTCAGGCACCAGATTTGACGGCCCTCGTGGGACTGGGATCGACGGTACCGAGGTCGTCAGAGCTTCGGTAGGTGTCGGTGCCAGGCGATCCGACTTAGACAAGCTCTCTGGCTGTGGTGCAGTTGGCACGGAAGCAGCAGGAGCAGTAAGCTCAACCACGGCGCGTGCCGGGGAGCCATCAGGCACCGGATTCGATGGCCCTTGTGGGACCGGGATCGACGGTGCCTACATCGTCGGTGCCTCAGCAGGTGTCGGTGCCGGGCGATCCGACTTAGACGAGCTCTCTGGCTGTGGTGCAGTTGGCACAGAAGCAGCGGGAGCAGTAAGCTCTACCACAGTGCGTGCCGGGGAGCTGTCAGGCACTGGATTCAATGGCCCTGGGGGACTGGAATCGACGGCGCCGATGTCATCGGTGCCTCTGCAGGTGTCGGTGCCGGGCAATCCGACTTAGAAGAGCTCTCTGGCTGTGATGCAGGTGGCATGGAAGCAGCAGGAGCAGGGGGCTCAACCACGGCGCGTGCCGGGGAGCCCTCAGGCACCAGCAGGAATTGTAGGCTTTCTCGACCTCGGAGGAAGGGAGCGATGCCGAGTCGACTTCGGTGCCGGCGACGGCCGGTGCCGAAAGGCCTTGGCAGTACCGGCGGGGTCTGGTGCCGAGGAGGCGCTTCTGCCAGCCGCTTGATCATCGCTCGGTGCCAAAGGTGGAGGGCGGGCGCTCCTTTTTGTTCTCGGCTTAAAAGCCTTGCAAATGGGGCACTTAGCTGTCAAGTGTGATTCCCTGAGGCACTTCAAACAGGAGTCGTGTGGATCTCCCTTCGGCATCGGCTTCTGTCAGGCTGAGCCCATTTTAAAACCCGGTGAGCCGTGCATGGGCTCCGGCACTGGGTGCAGGAAAGGGGCTACTTCCTGAACCCCGCTAACTATTACTAAACTAACTATGTTAGCAAAGAAAAAACGTATAACTATACAAATATATATATAAAAGGATTATAACTGCATAACTATATACGAGAACTACGAGTAGCTAGGGAAGTGGAGGTCAGCTAAGCCACTCTCCACTGTTCCAATGACTGACACGGGCGGTAAGAAGGAACTGAGGAGCGGGTGGGCCGGCAGGGGTATATATCGAGCACCATGAGGGCACCATTCTAGGGGGCGACCTGCCGGCCCACTGAGTTGCTAGGGTAAAAGTTTTCCGACGAATGTGCACGTGCGGCGCACACACCTAACTGGAATGGATATGAGCAATCACTCGAAGAAGAACACTTTAATAAAAGGAGGGAATTAACTCAGCATAAATTTGGGAAAGCACTGCAACTAGGGTTCATAAACATAAACCATGAGCAAAAGACCCACCCCCAAGTAAGTTGGGCAGTGTCCTTTCCCCCTCAGGGTCTTCAATCCAGCAACCCAAAAGTCTCTTTAACCTGCCCGTCCCTTCTCTGTACCTCACTCACAGTTGCTGTCCTTGGCCAGTGCAGACCCAGAGTTCAGAAGTTGATCTGCAGAGTTCACCTTCCACCCTGCATGGAAGGTAGGGATGGGTGAGGAGGCACGTTACACGCTGCACTGCTCGGGCACTCGCTCATCACCCCAACCGCTGATTGCCACGCCTCTGTGGGGCTCCACTCTGGCCCTCTCCACCAGCTTCTCTGCTGGCTGCTTGCCAGGCCTCTCTGTCAGCCACCCTGCTGTCCGCTTGCCATGCTTCTCCACCAGCCACACTGCTGGTCACACCTCTCCACAGGGGCAGCTCCAGGCTCCAGCATGCCAAGCGCGTGCTTGGGGCGGCAAGCCATGTCTGTGGGAGGTCCGCTGAAGCCACGGGACCAGCGCACCCTCCGCAGGCAAACGGCCGGAGGCAGCTTGCCTGCTGTGCTTGGGGCCGCAAAATCCCTAGAGCCGCCCCTGCCTCTCCACCAACCTTCCTGCTGGCTAGTTGCCGTGCATCTCTGCCAGCCACTCTGCTAACTGCTTGCCACACCTCTCCACCTGTCACCTGCTTGCCAAGATGTCTTCGGGACCCCCCGCCACACACACTTAACACAGCTCTCAGTGATTTCAGCTGTTAGTGGGGGAGCCTCACTGCTTTGCACACTGGGAAGCCTCTTGCAATAGAGACACTGTCTCAAAGTAGATCTAATACTTAGACCTAGGAATCAGTGATTGCAACTCTGTAGCATGTAACAAGACTCTCAACTGAGTCTAAATTAGCTCTTTTATTATACCATGGAGAGAGGAAGGGTCAGATTGTGTCTAGGACCCTTAACCGGTTTTCTAAAATTCTCTACTCCTGTTTGTCTGCTACCTTTCTCTGAAAGATAACTTTGGGGATAAAAAAAATTTGTACAAAACACCAGAACAAGTTGGATGCCCACTTTAGAGTTTTGAGTGTGTGTGTGTTTGTATAATTTTTAAGGACACTTTTTCTTTGTTTAAGAGATTATATGATAGGCATTTTAAAAGAGCTGAGTTAGGTTTTTGGAGACAAAAATGTGAAATATTAATTGCACTTTGTTGTTAGTAAAACCCAGGCCCCAATAAAGTTAAAGGTGAATAGTCTTCCTGGAAGAATTTGCATGTTAAATCAGTATCTGGGAAGCTGTAAGCCCAGTCATGCTGATATATCCAGGCACACCAGCCCATTTCTTAGCTGGAGATAATCAAGCAGTGATTAAGAGAATATGCAAAGAGAAAGAAGGAAGTGTCTAAATCTCTCAACCTTGACTAGCACTCTGGGATGCACGTACACTAAGAAAATTAGGACCTGTTAATTAATCACCAATGCAGCTCTATTGATGGTAGCAATAGTGTAAACAGGATTCACATATTTTTACTACCATGTCATCTAACCCTACTCAGAATAGAAATTACCCCATAAACTCCTTATCCTGCTCAGATTCTTCAGAGAGCTTTGGCTTCCCAAAATGGAAATTCTACCAACCTGAAATTCAGGCTCAGAGATGCAGATCAGGTTTCCTATGAAGTAGGATGAATACCTTGATGGGGTGGATCCCTGTACATATTGACATTTATTTTTAACAGCGCTTCCTTCCTGTATTCAACCTCTACTATAAATTAGCAGGCATTTAAAGTCGTTAGGGATGACTCTTTTCCTTAAGGGACATTCATTGCCTGAGCCTCTGATAATCCAGGCAGCAACCGACACCTTGTATATGTTACAAAAATTAGGACTCATAATTTTCCATCAGTGGTAGCAATGATGAAGGCTGTAGTCTTAATAGAAATTAAGCATTTTCACCACTGTAT